>NC_135477.1:105064233-105383271 GCF_052094955.1 Ictidomys tridecemlineatus
TTTTAACTCAGAGGGAGATTACATGAGAATCGACTAAAGATGGAAAAGACAGATAACAAATTTAGCTATGGATATATTAAGGTTTGTATACCATAGCAAAACATTAATATGGAAATATACAATACCCAAATGAAATATGAAAATATTGTTATTAGCAAAAATATTGTATTTAAGTATAGTGTTTTGAGATTACTCCAGGCAGGAAAGGTTCTCACTATTACCTGGAAACTACTTTCACAATATTGCCCTTTTTCTTCTTCTAGAAATTATATGAAATTGAAATATAAGGAGTTTCATCCTTATGATTTAATTTTTAGCTCTTTTAGTAATATGATAGTTTGTGTGTGTGTGTGTTGTTTTAAAATGACCTTCAGATTATTATATGATCTTTGTATATTTACTTTGTATATTTACTTTCTCTTGTAAAGGTAGAATATAGAGCAGCAGTGGTTCCAGAAAAGGGATATATGTTTCAAATTCAAAATTGGTGTTTTGGAGTAAAGGGTATATATAGCTAAGTGCTAGAGCACTTACTTACCGTGTGCAAGGCCATGGCTGCTATCCCCAGCACTTGAAAAAAAATTATGTAGGTGTAAGGTTGTAACTCAGTAATAGAACATGTGCTTAGCAGGTACAAGGCCCTGGGTTCAGTCCCTAGGATCTAAAAGAATGATATTTTCAGAACATAATTACTATAATTTGAATAGCAGATTACTTGTACAGAATGGATTTAATCTGACTAAAGCCATTAAAGTTACTTTTGAAGAAAAAATGAATGTGGTTCTTTTCATATATCTAATCCTAAAACCTCCATTTAGGTTTTAAATTGCTCTTGATCATTCACTAATATATGCTTGCAGTTTTATTATATATATTTACACTGTCATAGTCTGAAGATTTTATGTTACATGGGCATAGGTAAATGTTAACCTTATTTTATTTGTAGCAAATGATGACCTGTATTTAAATGATTTTTCTTTTTTTTAAATTAAAAAAATTTAGTTGTCAATGGATATTTATTTATTTATATGTAGTGCTGAGAATTGAACCCAGTTCCTCACACATGCTAGGCATGTACTCTAGTACTGAGCCATTACCCCAGTCCAAATTTCAAAGTGTGTAAATTTCAATTTCAAATAAAACTTTAAACTTCAACATCTGTTATTATCTGAAAAATATCTTAGTAAGCAAAAACATTCTCCCCCAAACACCTAAAATCTGTTTGTATTTTCATTGGGCAATATGTAGGTAGTAAACTGGCAAAAGAAATATTTTTCACTAGTCATGAGCAGTTTTCAAAATGAGTGATTAAGCCATGTCATCTCCCTATAAGTGTTCACATAAAAGTTTTCACAATACAAACAAAATGATCTGACTTAATTTGGTGAGAAATGAGTCAAAGTGTTCTCATGTAGAGTTTTGTAAAGGTGTTTCTTTTTTATTTTCTTTTCTTTCTTTCTTTCTTTTTTTTTTTTTTTAGCTTTATAGTTATACATAGTCATTGGGCTCATTTTGACAGAGTCATGCATGCATGGAATTTGATTTACTCCATTTTCGTCTCTGTTCCCTCTGCCTTTCCCTTCCCTCCTCCCTCCCCCTAGTCTCCTTCCTCTATTCTACTGATCTTTTGTAAAGGTATTTTGATTCTTCTGCTTATATCACAAGTAAATCAGAGCTCAGTAGTATCTAATTTTTTTAAGGTTAAAGAGCATCTTTTTGACACTATGTTAGGATGCTTTACTTTACTGGTTTTGAAGCTTTTATGTTTAAATGCAATTATTTCATTCAGAAGATAATACCCTTATTGATCATTGGCAAATGCAATTATATTATTCCCTTGGTTCATTCATTAAATTAACAAATATTTACAGAGCACTTACTCTATACCAGGCAATGTTGTAGGTAAGTCATTATGTTGTTAGAGTAACATTAAAGTATTTTCTTTGGTAACTTAGGAAGATCAACCTACTCTTTTCAGGATGTATGTAAGACTTTACCTTTCTGAGGTTAAAGCCATGACAGAATTGCTGAATGAATAATACTTGTTTTTCTTTTTAATTTCTGGGTTGAATAATGTGCAGATCTGGAGCATATCAAACCAATTATATGTATTTCTTAATATCTTGTATCTGGCTTTGTTGAAAGCCCATAATTACTAAATAGTAAAAATTGCCTTATTATTTCTAGCTTAGTCTTATCTCATAATAGATACATGTGGTATTATATTGTTCCCGTCTCCAACTTCACCTTCTCTTTCAACAAGAAAGGACAATAAAAATTGTTTTAATAAGGAATAGTCATTTCTTCTCTGAACATACTTGATTTTATCAAGAGCTTTTGCTTTGCAAATATTCCTTTGGTAGAAACTTATTGTAAGCATGTAAATGATAAAATAGTCATTTATTAAATATTTAAAATGTCCTGAGCACCATGTAAAGTCTTTGCATATATGATTTCAAACAAATGAGCAAATAAACTAAAGTTCAACATGGCTCCATTCTTTTCATGTATAATCAAGTGTATACCCTTATTTTTTTTTCTTGGCAATGCAGTTATTGGTTATTATTTGAGGTTCTATTTCAGGGCCTCCTTTTTTTTTTTTTTTTTCCTTTTGCTTCATTAGAAGTGGATAGCGATGGCCCCATGCCCTCACTTGGCAGGACATGACTGCACTCCTGGTATGCTGTGTCATTCTCATCTCTTCCTTCTGATAGGTTTGGCTAGTCTCAGGGGCAGTTACTGGATAAAATAATGTGTCTAGACTTGAGGTCCTTTGTTCCCTTCTGGTTTGAAAAAGAATGAATGACTCTGTCTGTCCTGTTTGTATGAAAAGAGAAATAGAGCTAACAGTTTTATGGAAACCTCAAATTGCTGTTTGAATGAATTGCATGATAAACGCTTGTGACCAACACCAATATTGACATTGCCTTCTAGTTTGGGGGCCTAATAAAAAATTTAATCCTTTTCAGAAAATATGGGATTGTCATGTCAATAAATCTAGTCTGATGCCTAAACAACAAGACAATATTTATTCAAAGACAGCACTTAGTCTTCTGTATGTTCACTATAAAAGTTAATAGTCTGATGGTGCTCAGCCATTGGAAATATTATTCATTAAATGTTCTTAAATAGGCATAACCAATTATCCAGAGACACTAATAATTTCACAATAAACCTTGAATCCATTTTAGTTTCTCATGGAATTCTATTATCTTAAAAGAAACTTCTTTCTTTTTTGCTTTTATTTACTTATTTCAAAGTCTTTTTATAAATCTCTAAATTGTATCAAAATTCAACATTCTCTAATAATTTATCTTGATGTCAATCTATTGTAGTCTTCTCCGTATGATGTAAACAGAAGATGATACCATTCCCAGTCATTTGTGTATCTTTATGTGTATGTGTGTGTGTCTGTGCGCGCGCGTGCACGTGCATGTACATGTGCATAAGGGACAGCAAGAAAGAAATGGAAAGATAGAAGATTTCAAACTAAAGAAAATTAAAGTGAAAAGTTTGATTAGTTATGTAGATAAAATACATAGGAAGTCAATAAGTGAGATGAAACAATAAGTAATACAGTAACCCTCCCTCATCCACAGTTTGTTACTTACATTCAATTGCAGTACAAAGTTTTAAGTGGAAAATTCAAGAAATAAACAATGAATAAATTTTTAAATTATAGACCATTCTGAATAGTATAATGAAATCTCCTGCCATTCTGCTCTTTCGAGTTGGAGACATCAATCATCCTTTGTCTAGGGTATTGACTTGTAACTTGGTAGTCCTGGTTAATCACTTAGTAGTCCTGCCATCTCAGATTGCCTACAGTGGTATCATAGTACTTATATTCAAGAAACCCTCACTCTGATTAATAATGGCTCCAAAGCACAAAAGAAATGATTTTGGAAATTCAAATGTGCCAAAGAGAAACTGTAAAGTGCTTCCTTGAAGTGAAATGGTAAAAATACCATAGGATATTGAGAGCACATTTACATAACTTTTATTAGAGTATATTATTATAATTTCTTATTTTATTACTAGCTATTATTTGTAATTTCTTACTGTGCCTAATTTATAAGTGAAACTTTATCATATCTATGTATATATATGGAAAAAAAAACCCCAGTATTTATATCCAGAGTTTGGTTTTATTCATGTTCCAGCCATGCACTGGGGGGTCTGAAAATATATCCACTGTGGAAAGAAGTAGCTACTGTATTGAAACATCTCATGACCTTTGAAGTATTTCATTCAGTCACTTGTGAGTATGCACAGGAGGAAGAATTGGTAAAGAGAATTTTTTTTTAAAGAGATGGCTGGTATTTGCTCTGATTCCTCATTCTTGGAGGGTAGGATGAGTAAACTCCTTTACTTCTAAAAAGAATGTATTTTCCCAGGGTCATATGGAGAGTTTAAGAGGGCAGTATTGAAATTTTGAGTATTGGAATTTGATGTCTGCCTGGAAACTTGGAATTTGAGATTTGGAAGGCAAACTGCTTTGGAAGATGAGCCTAGAGAGTGCTCCTACATTGGGATCAGTCCCTACTTGAGAGTTAGCCCAGCTAAGGTATGCATGAATACTTTCTAAGGGTCTGTTGTGGGTCATGCCAGAGAGCAGACATGCAGCCCTCTTGGGTCTTATCTGTTAGGGTCTTTTGAAAAGGTAGAGGGACCACTTCTTCAGGAGGAAGCTGGTGGTGACTGCTTTGAGGCTGAGGAAGTTTTGCAAGGACAACTTGGAATACAGATAATCTGCCTGGTTGCAGTTTATGCTAGAGAGAAGGGACCTGAAAGACAACTCCCAAGATCCTATGAAAGTCCTGATGGCACAAAGAGTTTAATGCCTGCTAGTCTTAGAGAATTCAAAGCCAGGTCTATATGGTGTCAAATACCTTCTCCACATACCAGCCAGAGAGGACTACAAAAGTCCTGACTCAGGTGAGGAAAACAGACTGGAAAATTAGGAAAGAACCCTACTCCCTCTGTCCTTCTGGCTCTGAAACAGAACAGAGCCAGGGAAGCGGAGACATTAGGTACAATTGATTAATATTGTGGAACTGACATCCTATTTTCTGAATTGAGATTCAGATTATTTGCAGCTATAGAAATGTTCATGATGCAAGAATGAGCAGAAAACTCGAGATATACTATAGTTTCATCCATGGACAGGCCGTATCATTTCCAATAAATGCACTTTTAAAAGGAAGAAAACGGAAGAGGTGAAGCAAACAACAAAAACTTGAATTTCAAAATTATTGATTTTGAAATTAAAAATATTAAATATGGATAGTGATTATATGTGAATTTCACTATTTCTCTCTCTTAAATGTATTTAAAAGTATTAAGAAAATATTTTCAGAAGGGATGGCAATGGGTGGAGAACAAAAAATAGGTTGTATTTTCGTTATTAGTTGTTGTGTTTGTTTGATATATAGGCTCAGTTTTGTATTATATGTATTTTTATGCATAATCAAGTGCAATTTTAAAATTAAACTTGCATTAGAATTACACACACAAATAAATGTAATTGTTTGATAATATGGAAGAAAAAACTAATCCAGATTGAGTTAACCTTCTTTTAGTCAGATTTTCATTGCTGTGACCAAAATACCTAATAAGAATGACTCAAGCTTGCATGTATTTCTGAAACCACCAGTTGTCTGTGACGAGTTCTGCTTCCTCAAATGTTGAAGTTTGAACATTAGAGGAGTGCTGAGGCAAGCATAGAAAGCAGGTTTTATTTTAAAAAATAGTTAACACAGACTTCTTCTGGGAGGGAGAAGAGGTCATGGCTGGTGTCCTGGTATCCCAAGAAGAGGGTGCCCTTTGAACCTTTTACACATTTTAGACTTTCTTTGTTCTTCCCTCTTCCCCCTTATCTCTGTCCTTCCTACTTCCAGACTAGGCCCAGGTGATGCTGATGAGATGGCCAAAAGGTGAGAAGCTGGTGGTCTGCAAGGGCAGGAAGGGAGCAGCAGCCCAGGGGGGCATAAATTTCCAGCTCCCTGTCTGCTCAGGAGGTGCTTAATTAAAGACCTCTGGGAGGGGCAGTATAGGCAAGTAATCCTGGTAATCAAAAGGCTCTGGAGGCATTAACATTCCGATCTCCCAGGGGTGGTCTTGAAATTTCCAAATATGCCTCCATTTTCTCAGTCTGACCCATTTACCTATCTATACTGACTGCCTATCTTTAATTCTTGCTTCATTTCCATGCCTTGTTCTGAAATTCAGAGTTTTATTCTAAGGGTACTGAGGAGCAGAAGTTTGAAGACAGCGCTGATATGATTAATACAAGCAATTCTAGAACTTTAATTAATCCACAGTGGTGAAGTGTCTGCAACGAAAAGAGGTTTTATGAGGAAATTTGGGTTGTTTCAGTATCTTAACTGAGAAGTACTAAATATAGGCACTTTAAATGGAGAAGATAAGTAGAAGAGACACAGGCATCCTACTACCTTTGCAGTTTGGGGGGTGGGTAATGATTAGAATCAGATATCATTTAGTTAAAAACACTTCATTCTAAAACAATGTTTTGATTTTTAAATAGGAAAATTTCTATTTATTGGTTAAAAATATCTAAAACCCTCCATGTCATTATAAGGTAATCAATTCTTTTTAATTTTTTTAGTTATAGATGGACAAAATACCTTTATTTTATTTATTTATATGTGGTGCTGAGGATTGAACCCAGGACCTCACACATGCTAGGCAAGTAAGTACCCCTACCACTGAGCCACAACCCCAGCTCAAGGAAATCAATTCAAATAAGATTAAGTAATTGACATTCTCTGTTGCACTACATGGACTGTATTTATTGTATGTGCTATTTTCTTTGAAATAAATTAATCATCTAGAAAGAGGGAAAAATACACATTAAATTATTTCATTTCATTTAGAAGCCTAGGCAAGATGGCATTTGTGATTTAATTTTCTTCTTTGAATAACAATAATGTTAGAATTACTGGGTGAGTTGTGGCTATACATGGGCATATCCACATCATAATATGCTTAGAAAGTAAATAATCAAATAGGAAGTATAATACTTAAGAACAAATTATGAAAATAGATAGAATCATGTATTTATGCAGTGATAATTTTATTAAGCTACCTTGATATATTAACAGGGAGTATAAGCTATTTTAAAATAAAACATTTCTTTAGAAATCCTCTTGTTAGCATATATTTTGAATAACTCACCCTTCATATAACAATCTTTTGTTACAGATATACCTAGTAAGGACTGATTAACTCTGGGGATCCATATATTAATGCTTTGCCTCTGGAATAATGTCATCTATTTTGTAGAATACATATTAATAGCAATTGATGATCTAGAGAAAAGAATAACTTTATTTATATTTTTCTTCCAAATATACGTGCATTAGAATCATGTAGTGCTTCTTGATTCATTTCTATGGGTCCATTGTCTGCTAATATCATGCCATGATGACATGGTTTTCATTTTCCCCAATATTTTGAGGGTAACAAACCTCAAAAGTCATTCAGAATAAAGCTCAATGAATTCAGCATCAATAAGAACAGAGTTTTAATAATTTTTTGGTTGGTATTAATCGGCCAGTTTTAAAGATGATGTAAAGTATGAGTTTGGAAGGATTAAGAGAGTGAAGTCACAGTTGATCAAGGTGAGAGATTGTGGACCTAATTTTGCTTCTAGGGTGGAGACCATATTTAGCTGGAACCTTGATATGGAAATGTGCTTCCTAATATTGTCCTCTTTTGAAAGTGCATCTTGCCTTTGCCAGAAAAAATTGTTGCAAAATATCTCTGAATTAAAAACAAAACAAAACACACTTAAATAAAAGCACAAAAATAAACACAGGGCAAATCCTGCATTAGTTGTTAGTTTTAAGCCTAAATTTCTTCTGTCTTTGAGTTTAAATAGGATACATGGCATTGTGATGTTTGCTCCAAAGGGCTTGTGTAGCTCCTCTCCTATGACCCTTCTGGCTGCAGCCCATGTAGTCTCTCAGGCTTGTTTTTGGTACTCCTTCAGTTTTCCTCAGCACATGTCCCGTGGTACTGGCATCTCTTAATCTCTAGGGTCTCCATTGTAGTTTCAGTTTTCTTCTCACATTATGCAGTGCCCTCTCAGGGGCTGCCCACAGAGACCCTAACCTTGCTACACTTTGCCTGACCTCCCAGGCCTTCCTTTAAAATCCTGGTGGAAATCATGAACCCTAACCGCAGCATTCTGTACTCCTGAAAAACCAGCACCATGTGTTTGATGCCAAGATCCACCACCTTCTTGAGCCGTAGCTAAGCCTCCTGGACCCTCTGAGTGCCATGGTGGAACAATATTCTAGGTTTCCCGTGGTCTCTTCATAAAGCTATTGTTTCTTTTCTAACCTTGAACCTGAGATGGATGTAGTCTTGTCAATTCCTGAGATGCTTTCTAGCTATCTTTCCTATTGTGTATGTGTAAAGCCTTTAGCATTTCTTTAGTGGATGTAATGTCTTTATCAACTGCAATTTTCTTAGACCCAGTTTTACTTTCACTTTTCTGGCCAAGCTAACATGTTTTTCAAATCTTTCTATTCCTGATTATCACAGTAAGCTTGTCTAAAAGCTGCCAACAATATCCATGCCATTGCCTGAATGCTCTACTCCCTTGAAATTTTCTCTGCAAGATTAATTAATCTATTATCTTTATATTGAGCCTCACAGAAGTCTCAGGACAGGGGCAAAATATAGACAACTTCTTAGCCAGCATATAACATGAATGGCTTATAATCCAATTTCTAATACATTCCTCCTCCTCCTCTGAAACCTCATGAGCAGTCTTTATTGTCCACAATCCTATCAGCCTTGGGGTCTTTACAGCTCTCACATGAATCATCCATTAAGCTCCGCTTAAAACATTCTAAAGCTTTTCCAGCTTGCATCTCTAAGTATTTAAAAATTCCACCCGTAGCAAATCAGCTCCAAAGGTTCAGAAGAACCACATGATCAGGTTAGTTATAGCAAAAACCCCACTCTTGGTACCAATTTTTGTTTTAGTTACTTTTTTTTGTCACTGTAACCAAAAGACCTGAAAAGAACAATATAAAAAAGGAAAAGTTTATTTTGGTTCATGGTTTCAGAGGTCAAGAAAATCCCGGTCCCCCCTTTTTTCTATATTCCACATCTGAGAGAAAACATACAACTTTTGACTTTCTTTTATTTCAGTCATCATGCTTTTCTCCAGTTCCATTCATTTACCTGCAGCTAACACAATTTCATTCTTCTTTATGGCTGCATAAAACTCCATTGTGTATATGGTCAACATTTTCTTCATCCATTGAGGTACACTGAGCCTGACTGCATTCTCTGAACATTGTGAATTGTACTGCTATATCCTCGGTCTTGTAATTCTTTTAAGACAAAATTAGTGATGGCCAGCCCTGGGAGTATTAATTATATTTTCAAATGAATTAAATCCCAGATATACATTTCCAAATTGCCATTTTTATAAGAAACAATTATTCTTTTTTTATATTTTTTTTAAAGAGAGAGTGAGAGAGGAGAGAGAGAGAGGAGAGAGAGAATTTTTAATATTTATTTTTTAGTTCTTGGCAGACACAACATCTTTGTTGGTATGTGGTGCTGAGGATCGAACCCGGGCTGCACGCATGCCAGGCGAGCGCGCTACCGCTTGAGCCACATCCCCAGCCCCAAGAAACAATTATTCAAGATTAGTAACCTTATGAAATGTTATAGTTTAGTAGATATTTTTGATGTTGTGAAAACTGACAGAAAAAATATATATATTTTTTCATGTTTATTGAGACTGTATTGTAATCGGACTTCAAAATCTTATTTGTATTAGTTTCTTATTTTTTAAAAAATATGGTAAAATTGACATATAATTAGATGTACACCTGCCTCTGCCCCTACCCACATTTGTAATTGAACCCAGGGATCCTTTATCACAGCGCTATGTATGTCCCCAGCTTTTTTTTTTTTTTTGAGAAAGAGTCTCATTTGATATCCAGGCTGGCCTCAAAATTGAGATCTTCCTGTTTCAGTGTCCTGAGTAGCTGGGATTATAGTCATGGACTACAATGCTTGGTTATATGCACAGATTATTAGTGTTAAGTTCATTGAGCTTTGACATCTATAAAAGCCTAAGAAACTGTGATCTATAGATAAGCACTGTCTGAAAGAGCTATCTATGATGATGGTAATGTTTTATATCTGTATTGTCCAGTATAGGTGCCAATTACCACATATGACTTTTGAGCATTTGAAATATTGCTAGTATTCTGAGGAATTGAATTTTAAATTTTATTTAATTTTAAATGATTTAAATTTAAATTCATATGACTACATGGGGCTAGTGCTACAGTGGTATAGCACAATCCTAGACAGTGTTTCTCAACAGGAGATCTAGGACAGAATTAAATCTTAATGCCTAAATGCACACAATATTTATAGTGAATTGATTTATCTTCTATGCCCCTAGAATGGTATTAGCTATGTGTCATTAAAAGGATTAGAAAACAGCCACTCAAGCCATTTTCCTGAGGCTTAATTTCTCATAATATCCAGTTGATGGTCTTCTTGCTGCATCATAATGAGACAGAGCAAGCAAGACACAGAGATCATTCTTTTATAACAAAGCCACTCCCTTGAGAGCACCCATTAATCTATGACTGGATTAATGCATCCAAAAGGCAAGATTCTTCATGATCCAGTCACTTCACAAAGGCCTCACCTCTCAACACTACTGTGTTATGGACTAAGTTTCTAACTCACAAATTTTGGGGGACACACTTAAACCATACAATGTCCTCTAAAGTCCCTTATTTCTCTTTCTAGTTGATAGCACTTCCAAACCTCTTCTAAACTAAAATCATTTTTTGTTTATATACATAGTTTACTTTTGTTTTTATTGATCTTCATATAAGTTGTAATATTTTGAGATTTAAGGTAATATTTTGAGTTTTATTTATATAAGTAGCAATAATTTATTACTTATACCTTTATGTAGGATTTCATTGTTTCAGCATACCAGTATTTGTTAATTCATTCTCTAAATGTATTCACCTAAGTTTTCTAAATGCCTGGACATAAAACTTCCATAATATCTTCTTACTCCTTCAATATCCATCTGATAAAGTACCTGTTTCCTTTTTGATATTGGCAATTTAGTTTTTCAATATTGTTTTTTATTACTGTTTCAATCTCACTGCATGTTATTGGACTGTTTAAGTTTTCTGTATCTTTTTGGTTCAACTCTTGTAGGTTACATGTGTCTAAAGATTTATTAATTTCTTCTAGATTTCCTAATTTATTGAAATACCAAGTTTTCAAAATAGTTCCAAATGGTCTTATGAATTTCAATGTTGTCTGTTGTAACATCTCCTTTTTTTGTATTTAATTTTATTAATTTGGATCTTCTACTCCTCTGTCTTGGACAGTTTGCCTATAGATTTATCCATCTCTGTTATCTTTTCAAAGAAACAACTTTTTGTTTTATTGATGCCCTTCTTTGTTGTTTTTTTTTGCTACTCTCTATTTCATCAATTTCAGTTTTCCTTTTTATTGTTTCTTTCTTTCTACAAATTTTCCAAGTGATTTGTCCTTCTTTTCCTAAAACCTTAGGATGTGCCAATAGGTTATTTGAGATGTTTCTGACTTTTTTGGTGTGTGCGTGCTGGCACTCAAAGTCACAACATTTCTTCTATTAAACTGCCTTCACAGTGTTGCAGAGATTTTGGTATGTTGTATTTCTATTTTTGCTTGATTTTAATAATGTTTAAATTTCACCTCTGATTACTTTGATAACCTGATTGTTACTTAAGAGGATATTGTTCAATTTCCAAGTATTTTTTTTCATTTCAATTGTTTTTCTTGCTGTTGAATTCTAATGCAATTCCATTAGGATCCAAAAAGTTGCAAATAATTACTTCAATTTTTTGTATTCATTTAAGATTTGATTAGGCTGGGGATATACCTCAGTTAGTAGAGTGCTTGCCTTGAATGCACAAGGCCCTGGGTTCAATCCCCAGCACCACAAAAATAAACAAACAAACAAGATATGATTTGTGGCCTAATACATAATTTTGGAGAAAGTTCAATAGAGTTGAAAAGAAAGTACAGTTAGCTGTTATTGGATGAAATAGTCTTGAAATGTCTTTTAAGTCTATTTGATTTACAGTATGTTTTAAATCTGTAGTATCTTTGTTGATTTTAGGTCAGGATGATCTATCTTTTAGTAAAAGAGGTATATTGAAGCCACCTGCTATTACTATATTAGGGTCTATCTGAGACTCTATGTCAAATGGTGGTTGTTTTATGAAATCAAGTGGACTGAAACAGGGTTATAAGTATTTATAATCATTACATCTTCTTGTTACCATTTCTTCTGTGTGTAGGATTACTTTCCTTATGTTCCATAATATTGGATTTGTGATTATGAATTCATTTAGTTTATGTTTATCTCAAAAGGTTTTTATTTTTTCTCCTGTTTTGGTGGACAGTTTTGCTTGATATAGCAATCAAAGATGGCAGTTATTTTCTTTTAGAGCTTGAAATACTCCATTTGAAGTCCTTCTGGCATTTGGGGTTCCTACTAAGAAATCTTCTGTTATACTGATTAGTTTGCCTTTGTAAATGACTTGGTGTTTTTCTCTTTCTGCTTTCAAAATTATTTCTTTTCTCTGAATTTTTTGGCATTTTAAGTATGCCATATCATAGGCAGGTTCTTTTCTGGTCTTGTCTATTTTGGGCTTCTAAATATCTCTAGTATCTGAATGTTTATCTGATTTGCAAAGTTTGAAAAATTTTCAGTTGTTCTTTCACTGAATAAGTTATCAATGATATTAACCTGTATCTCTGTTCCTTCCTTAATAACTATGAGACTTAAGTTAGGTTTCTTAATATTGTGTATTCTCATAATAGTTTCTTTTCTTTTTTTTTCTTTATTACCATGTGCATATTCATGTAGTTTTTCTTCAAGCTCTTAAATTCTGTCTTTTACTTACCTAGTTTTGTTGGAGAGATTTTCAAATGATTTGTTTTATTTGACATACTTGGCCTTTCGTTTTCTAGATTTCTGTTTTATTCTTTTTCAGAATTTTTATCTCTATAGAGAAACAGTCTTTCGTAGTCTATATTACCTCCCACAGTTTTAATTCCTTAGGTCTTCTTCTAGTTCACTGATCATTTTAACAATAAACCTTTAGCCTTCTTTGTCTGACATTTCCTCCACTTATCCATGGATTTAGTTATTGAAGAAGCATGTACTTTTGGAGCATATTCTTTGCTTGTTTGTTCACTTTTACTATATTTCTATGTTGATATTTGTGTCTTTTGGGATACCTATCTCTTCCACTGTTGTGTGAGGGTTTTTTTTTTTTTTAGTGAGTTGCTTCCTCTCTCTCTCTCTCTCTCTCTCTCTCTCTATCTATCTATCTTTATCTCTCTCTCTCTTTCTCTCTCTCTTTATCTTTATCTCTCTCTCTCTCAATCTCTCTCTTTTCAGCACTGGGGATTGAACCCAGGAGTGCTTTACCACTGAGCTACATCCCCAGTCTTTTACATTTTGAGGTAGGGTCTTGCTAAATTGCTGAGGGTCTTGTTAAGTTACCGAAAGTGGCCTTGAACTTGTGATCTTCCTGCCTCAGCTTACCAGGTCACTGGAATTACAGGCATGTGCCACCAGGCTTGGCTGCTTAATCATGGTATTCCTCATATTGGGAGTTTACCTCAGTATCTAAGTTCTTACTTACTGTGCTTAAAGTGCTATGTGTGTTCAGTTGCCAGCCCCAATTTGAGAGGAGAGAATGATTACTCGTAACTGTGTTAGCTTGACAACAAACTATATTCTAACACTAATATAAAATGCTTTCTATAGTTCCACTAACTGATGAGAAAAAGTGGGGAGTAATAGTATACAGAAAAGACTGAAGAAATAAAGCAATAAAGGATACAAAATTAGCTGAGCACACTAGTGCAACCATGTAATCCCATCCACTGTGGGGAGCTGAGATAGGAGAATGACAAGTCTCAGGCCAGTCCGTGTGTGTGCTGTGGTTTGGATCTGTAATGTCCCTCCAAATATACATGTGCTAAACAAAGAGAGCCATCTTCAGAGATGTGGAGATTGGGTTATGAGAGCTCTGACATCATCAACAGATTAATCCATTTGATAGATTAAAATTTGAAAGGAGTACTCCATGTTAATTATAAGCAGGTAGGCATGGTTGAAGGAAGTAGGTCACTTGGGGTGTGTTCTTGGGGACTATATCTGAACCTTGCTCCTTCCTCATTCTCTTTTCCTTCTGCTGCTATGTCTTGAGAAGCTTTCCTCCACAATACCCTTCTGCCATGATATTTCTGCCTTGAAACTGGTGGAAACTCTTGAAACTCTGACCCAGTGAGCCAAATAAATCTTTTCTCTTTCAAATTATTCTTGTCTGTTAGTTTGTTTACAATGATGAAAAGCTGACTAACCCACTAGACCTCTTAGCAAGAGTGCACCCTGAATCTAAAAGACAAAAATAAAAAGGTCTAAGGATGTAGCTTGGCAGCAGAATACCCCAAGTTCAATCTCTAGTACAGCCCCAAACATGTAAAATTCATTTTAAAGTATATCAAACAGGGAAAGATAAGAGAAAAAGAAATGATGAGGGCAAAATTCAAACACAACAAAAACAAAATAACCAGAAAAAGATGTAAAATATACAACTCAAAAAAAAAAAGGAAAGATGAAATAGCTAAATCAAAAAATAGACAAATTGGGGCTGGGGTTGTGGTTCAGTGGTAGAGCGCTCACCTAGCATATGTGAGACTGGGTTTGATCCTCAGCACCACATGGAATAAAGAGATTGTGTCTGCCTACAATTAAAAAAAATATTAAAATAAGTAGACAAGTCAAAATATAATAAAAACAAAATAAATAAAAAATGGACAAAAGGAATAGAAGAAGAAAAAAGGAAAAGAAAGAAGTACAAAAGAGAAGAGTATAGAATGAGAAAGAATAAAAAAGAGTAAATATAATTAACAAATTATTTAAAAACACCTTTTTTAACACAGTTACAACTAAAAGTATATAGTCACAATCAATGAAAAGGATCAAAATTTATCTCCATAGAAAACTAAACAAGCAAAATCAAGAAGTATAATTGAAAAGACTAAATTTCCTCCTTGTTAGATATTTGTGATGGAGAGACTCTGGGGGAATTCTGAATTAGGAGCTGGTGAGTTATTGGAGGTGTGGTAAATGTTCAAGCTCCAATGTGTTCTCTCTATAAGTCTGGGCATAGAGCCCTGAATGACTCAACAAGATTCAGGCTGAGATGGGGCACTGCGCCTTTATTTCTTACCACATCTATTATCCCTGTATCCTGATCAGCTTAGTAGCTCCTTGTAAGGTTTAGATGATGAAAAATTCTTTGGCGATACAAATGTAATGATCTCAGTTTGTGTGACTGGAAGCCTGATACAAGCAATAACTATGTTGACTCCCAAGGGGGAAAAGTCACACCCAGTGCTGTTAACACAGTTCTCAACCTTCCATTCTTCAGTTCTACAAAGGTAGCTCTGGAAGCTTCCACCATGTGTACAGGCATTGAACAGTCCTCTTCCTCTATAGGCTCACAGGGCATCTTCTGCTAGTGGGCAGGTGAGTTTGTCCAGGTAGGTCAGTGCTTCACTAGGGGGAAGCATGGTGAGCCTGGGCAAAGGATTGTTCCCTGCCCCAATTCAGCTTGTGAAACAGTAGGCAGGGGCTTTTGGTGGCCTTTGCATACCCTAATCTCACAACATAATGTAAAGTCATTTTCCTATGGCAAAATTTGCTGCCATCTCCAGAAGTGAGAAGATGCTGGAGTTTAAAATTTCCTATTGCTTCCAGCTAAGGTGTGATCTTTCACAAAATGACTTCCTGCCACAATATTCCCTTTCAAACAAACAAACAAATCAAAACCAAACCAAAACAAAACAAAAACAAAAAACCTAGCAACAACAACAACAAAACCATACCAGTGTGCTGTGTAGCTCTGCATCAGCTAAGTTCAGTTTAATATTCTCTTCTATGGCTGTTTTCAAAGCAGTCTCATTAGTTTCCCTCCCCATTTTTCTTCTTTGTTTGGACACTTTCCCTATTTCAGCTGCACATGTGCATATTCAGATCTGATTAACTCCTTCTCACTGCTTTCTGTGACAGACTTTTGTTGCTGTCACAAATACTTGACACAAACAAAGTTAAAGGAGAAAAGATTTATTTTGGCTCATGGCTTCTGAGGTTTCAGTTCATGGTCATTTGGCTCTGGTGTTTCTGGGCTAGTGGTAAGGGAGAGAGGGTGTGGTAAATAAAAATTGCTCAAGACAGCCTAGAAGAAAAGAGAAAGAGAGGAAGGAGCCATGGTTCTATGTACCCTTCAAGGGTACCCTTCCAATGCCCTATTTCCTTCAACTATGTCCCACCTCCTCAAATTTCCACCATCTTCCAATAACACTACCAGTCGGGGGACCAAGTCTTCAACATATGAGCCTTTCAGGGACATTGCAGATCCAAATTATAACACTTTGGTTTATTATGTAAATTCTTAGTAACGTGAAATCCTAATTCTTTGCATTTATTGATTCTGTTGACATTTATTAAATATCTCTGTATCCCATGGGAGGTACTGGGATAGCTAACAATGAATAAAATAGATACAATCCTTGCTCTTTTGTTTTCAGAATTTTGTTGAGTAGTTAGATGTTGGAAAAGAAGTGTCAAGGATGATAAATTCCAATGATGAAGAATTGCAAGGAAATTTGAGAGTTTATAACAGAACGTGCACAGGCTGGAGCCTGGGAAAAGTATTCCTGAGGTATTGCAGCTTGATCTCAGATACAACCATGTCAACAAATGAGGTAGAGGAAGAAGGAAGAGATAGGAGAATGCTCTAGACACAAATAACAACTTTTATAAGACCCTGGAGTAAGGAGGAGGAAAGTGTGGTTGGAAAATTAAGGAAAGCCAGTATGGATGAAATGAGGTGGTATGTAGCTTGACATGAAGATTTTAAAGCAGACAGAGCAAGATGACATGGGTGATTTTAGATGTATTTTAACTAGTAGAACTAGGAGATCACTATGAACTTCTAAGCTGAGGAGATGAATTTGGCTTGTATTTCACAAATTCTACTTTGGATATTGGTGTGTGTTGGGAATAGACAGAGGGAAAACACTGATGGATAAAGATTAAATAACAGACAACTGCAGGTGAGATGTGTTCTGAAACATAGAATTGGCATAATAAATTTTAAGGAATTTTTCTACATGTATTTGAAATTCCTTGGTGAAATTCCAGTTTTTGCTCAACAACTAGTTCCTGTTAAAATGGAACTCAAAGGTGATATAATGCTATGGTTATTTTTAAAAATGTGTCTTTGAGATGACAGCCCCCTAGACAAAGTATACTTGGGAGTCTATTTTTTTGATCTTAAAAATGTTGAGTATAAAATGGTCAATATGAAATTATTTGCATTTGTATCTATTATTCTGCATTCTGACAAAACAGACATTATGGAGGGACAGCAGGATGTTCACCTGCAAAATTCAGCGTCACAAGTTTGACTCTCAAGTGTTATGAATACTTCTGAAATACAAAGTACATGGAAAACTAATTCCATTCTGTGTGAATAATCCTATGTAACTACATAACTTTTCAAACAACTTCACTTTTACATAGAAGTTTGAACAATTAAAATCGAGGAGGTAAATTTGTCAATCTCAAATCTTTAATAAAAGTAGCTTTTATATGAAAGATTTAAATGTGAATGTGAAATGTAAACATTAGCCAAATTTTTAAAATTTCAAAAGCCAGAATTTATACTAGCACAAAATGTACTTATTTATTTATATACTGTAAGTTTCTGTTCTCTTCCACCATGTTTGTCTATTTATGTGTCTCTCCTGTCTCTATCTTGAAAAGTCAGAAAGATTGGCCTTAACAATTTTCTAACAATTGTGCTGAAGGAAATAAAATTTCATATTTAAATTTTAAAAAGTCACCTTTTTTGCAGGTTTTCTTATCCATTTTAAATTGTCTTTTTAAAGTTGAGAACATGTAAACATAATTTTAATGACTTTTTCATTTTGAATATGAATCTTGAATATCTAGCTTGTCTGTATATAGAAGAAAATGAAGTTAAGCAGATTAATTAGTTGGTGAGATTTACCTTTAGCAATAAATTAAGGCAGAGAAGAAAAGGTCAATTTAATTTAAAATAAGATGACTAGATGTTCATACAGTTAAGACTATCTATGATTACTTACAGTTTAAAAGATAAATAAGCCCTTGTTCTGTTTTCTACAAAGTTTGCTAGATTTGGGGTTTAATAACAGAATGATGTGAAATTCATTTCAGAAGAATTTTCAGTGGATACTCATTCTTAGATATCAGTTGAATATTATTTTAAAACATGACTACTAACTTTTCTAAGTTAACTATTAGTGTGCTTGACTGTTAGCAAATAGAGGATCATGTTTTTAAATGCATATTGCTGAATTTTGCAGAATCCCTGAAGACAAAATCCAGTTGTGGCTATAGTATAAAATTGCATTTCTGGAGTGTTTCATTTAGTTGATATTTTTTAATTTAGTTTTTCCTAAATGCCATTCCATTCATGATGATATTTTCACTAGTGAGAAAAATAGAAACACATTGTTTTGTATTTTTAATAAAACTGATTGTGTTTGATTTTATAAAGTTCCTTTTATTCTGAGATTATACTCTTCTTATATTGTGAATGTAACATATTTTTCCTTGAAAATCATGGTGACAATAGATGGTGTTTGGTCCTCATTTGTAAGATATATGGCCAAGTAGATTGCTTGCAACATTTTGTCAGACTATTAATATTTAATTTAGGAATTTCACCAGTTCTTTATACTTAGCAGTAAATAGAGATGCTCAACATTGGGACAGTGAAGAGTTACAAGGTGGAGTGTGTGGATGTTTATCTGCCAACCACCCTAAAGGAATATTTTGAGATTTAAAATGGTTTGCACTTTTCTTATTTTATACTTGAAGTCACTTGAAGGGCTTTGATTTAAAATACTCATGGACCACTTAAGAAAATGAAAGTTGTATTCAACCAAATTTTTAATGTTTGAAGACCTGAGGGTAAGGGCAGAGTTAAGGACTAGTGGCAACCACTCCTTATCTTGAAATAATTTCTAAATTGAAAATAAATACATGCAGAACATTTAATAATGTCTAATGGTGCTAAAGAGATTACCACTAAAAATACATTCTCTGGCTGCATGTCTTTTTCAATCCCCAACTTAGCCCTTTCTTTGGTGTCTAATTTCAACTTTTCTATGTACTTTTAATAGTCATGTCCAGATTTTTAAATTATATGCTTGTAATGCTCCGTCTAAATTCATTAATTTGAGACATTTATTTAAGCTTCAATGTGATAGATAATGAATTATGCTATATTGCAACTCCCCCTGTGATGATTAATTTTATGTGTCAAATTGGGATACAGAGTATGCACACTAACCACTATTTCTGCGTACATTAAACACTATTTCTTCACGTACCTGTGAGGGTGTTTCTGGTTGGGATTAGCATTTGAATCAGTAGATTCAGCAAAGTAGATTGCCTTCCCAAGTGTGTATGGTCCTCATCCAACTCCCCCAGGGCCTCAAGAGAACAAAAGGCAAAAGGAGAAATTTTTGCCATTATTTTTCTCCCTTACTGTTTGAGCTGGGACTTATCTCATTTCCTATCCTCAGACTGAAGTTTATTCTATTGGCTTCCTTGCTTTTCATTCCTTGGGACTCACACTGGCCTTCCTGGATCTCCAGCTTGCAGAGGGCAGATCACTGGAATTCTTAGCCTTCAAACCCACATAAGCCAATTATTTATGCTCTCTCTCAGACGTATCATATTTATCTATTAATCATGCATATTTCTTATTGGTTCTGTTTCTCTGAGGAAACCTGATCGATAACATCCCTATATTGCTAGTCTGTAATATTTTAGGTTACATTACAATTTTCTGTGAAATTAATATTTAGAGTTTTTTTCCTTGTGATGTCTTAAGTGTTATTCTTTGCTAAGTTAATTAATGTGCTATAATAATGAAATAGGGTTGCACTGACTAATCATAGAAGACTTAACTACACTATGCCTTATACAAAAGATTTAGATTTTACTTATATGGTAAGAAGTTCAGAGAGAGGGGGTTCAAGGTTTATGTTCAAGCTCCATTAAGGTCATAAGCTCCATTCAGATTTCTCATTTCCTCTTATGTGGCTTCTGATATCATGTGGGTACTTCTAGGTTGCAAGATGAATGTTTTATTTCCAGTATCTCCTCTACTTTTAGACAGGAAAAAAAGAGATGGAAAAGGGCAGAAAACATGGTTTTTCTGAAGTTTTTCCTTTAAAATATTTTCCCAGAAGGTGTTAACTAAGGACTTTCATTTACATGTCATTGACTAGAGCAATATCCCATGGTTCCCCTTTTTACTTGCATATTGTCCTTCCTTAATAATACTTGCATTTTCCCCTCCCTAATCTATCTCTTTTCTTTTCAACCTATTTCCAGAGAAATTTTCAAAATTTTACTTTATTTGTTTTGAAATGGTATTAACTGTTTTCTAATTTACAAGAACTTATTTTAATGTTTTACATATATATTTTAATTGTAGATGGACACAATATCTTTATTTATCTTTTTTATGGTGCTGAGGATAGAACCCAGTGCCTCACACATGCGAGGCCAGAGCTCTACCACTGAGCTACAGCCCCAGCCCTGATGTTTTTTTTTTATGTTTTTATAGCAATCTATGTCTCATTTCAATATACAATTTCTTCTCTTATCTCTCCTAGGATATTGCAGATGATTTCTTTGAACCTAGCTGCTATACTCTGTTGTTTCTGTTTCCTTAGGATTCTCCTTTTTAAATTACTTTTTTCAGTTTTGAGTTCTCATCATTCACATTTTGCTAAATGTATTGGTCTCTATTTCCTTTTCCCATATTGCATTCAGGTATTAAGAGATCTCCTAGTTTTATTGAATGACATTTCTATTTCTTATTGTGCTTGTGAAGTTTGGAAGGTATCTTAGAGGATAAATTGAACAATTTCTGTTCTCCATCTTAAAAATCAGAAATCCCTCCCAATTCATCTTTTTCATAGACTGACTTCCCTAAAAAGAACAAAGATGAAATATTAGTGTGCAGTAAGGGAAATAAATGAAGATGAATTTTGCAGAGATAGATGCTGGGCTATGATGCAGTCTCAATAAAGGTCTCAACTGATTGGGAACTCTGAAGCTGGGATGGCCTCAGAGTTGTCCTGCATTGCTGTGAGGGTCTTTGAATGTCCTCACCAATCAGTCATTAAATGTGAACTGACCCAAAATGAAAGAGTAAAATTGATCCAGGTGGCCATCTCTAGGCACAAGATATTTCTGGAGGGGACTAATATCTAATGGCTGTAAGCTGGCAACATCCCCCAAAGTGAGAGGAAAATGACCTTTATTCCTGAAAGGGGTTCTGGGTAAGTGACCACAGGATTCTCTATTCTTCTTTAGCCATTATACATTCTGACTGGCTGAACTTTGATTCTTTATCCCTCATCTTGATTTTCTCCTTAGATCATAAATACCTCCTCTTAATTTTTATTCGTTAGAATTGTTTTTTTGTCAAAAAGCTGCTAACTCTCAGCAATGAAACCTTCAGCAATTATCCTAATAAAAATGATATCTTCATCCTTTGAAACCCCCTTGACTCTAGATTCTGTCTCTAGCATGACATGTAGCACATTCTGCCTTAAATGTTGTTAATTACATAATTAAACTCTTACAAGATTGTTAGTTCTTTAAGTACAAGAAACCAAGGTCAAAACCCTGGCATGCTAGAAACTCAATGATTTTCTTTGAATTTAACATTTGTTGAAATATACCCATAACAGGTATAGAATGTCAAATAATACACCGACAACTGACAATAGCAGCTGTGTCTTCTATCTCACCTTAACATAGAGCAATATTTTAAAAAATATTTTAAAATAATTGTAATTGATGTAGTGTTTTAATTAAAGGGAAAACAAGCATAAATCAAGGTATAATTTTTCTAAGAACAGCATAGCTTTTACTTTGCTCAAGGCTTTTGGTGTAAATAGAACCTTTTTTTCATCCCCTCACATCTTTTGGGTATTGGGGGTTGATCCCAGGGATGCTTGACAACTGAGCATCATTCCCAGACCTTTTAATTTTTTTATTTTGAGACCCCAGGTCTTGCCAAGTGCTCATGACATACCTAAGTTGCAGAGGCTGACCTTGAACTTGTGATTCTCCTGCCTCAGCCTTCTAAGTTTCTGGAATTATAGGCATATGCTATTTGTACCCCAGACCTTCATCGTTTTAAGGATGGTTTCTACTGCTTATACTGCTAGTAATTTGTTTCATAGTTTTTAAAAATTATGTTTCATAAATCAAGGATTTTCTTAGTAATATACACTGAAGGGCTTAAAACTGATGCATTGTGAAGTGAAATTGACTTAGCTAAAAGGAGAAAAGTCTATCAGAAACATGAAAGTAATTTAAATGCTTGGTTTACTTTGCATCTTACTGAGCTGTATTGGTTTACCAAGTTAATATTCCATAAATAATAAATAATAGAAAAATTGTATTCTTTAATGGTCTACTGTCTGCTTTTTTTCTGATTGGTCTACTTTATGCAAAAATCCAACCATTTTACTAAGAAAGCATTGTTTGGTTCTTTTGCATTTGGTAATTGATAATATCTTCTCCTTAAAATTCTCCTGTTTTCTAACTTGAGTGCTTTATTTCATTTCTTAGTTGAATAGTATCTTAAACTAGTTTAGGACAGCATATGACCAAGTGTACAAATCTATAATACATATTTCTGGATTAAAAGTTTCATGAAACAATACTTGTTACCCAAGTACTCTGTGATATTGTCATTTCTTTTTCAAGAACATGCAATAAAATGTTGGTATTGATCCATTAAAACAGATTCACAAATCATAATGTATCAAAACTTGTACTTTAAAGACCTGCTTCCAAAGTTAAGCCATTCTTAGTCTTGATTATCATCTCCCTTGGTCACTGATACCCAGAACTCACTTCTAATTTAATCTTTTTCTTTGTTTCCTACTGCTCTCATCATTTTAGATCTGGATTCAAACAGTAACTGACTCACTGGTCTCTCTGTTTATTTTCCTTCTCCAGTTCACTACTTTCTAATTTTCTTTCATAAGCCAGTACTCTGCTCTCTCATGTAACAATTATATACTGCTTTGGAGATTTTCTGTGAACACTTTCTGAATGACCGAACACTTACGTTCCCCAGAAATATTTGTCAGAAAGATAACTACAGGATATTGTACTTAGTTTTGTAGATTTGTTTGTCACATTTTTTTTTCATATCCTAAGTGAGAATTTAGTGCCTGGTGAATTTATGTTTCAGTGTATGGTAAGCCATCTTATCTGGTATCTCCACTGTTATTATCTTTACAAACTTTCCATTTGGATTTCATTCATTATGTACATAACATGTTCTTTTCTGTTTGTCTGAATTTGTATCTTTGCATCAAGTTTAATTCCTTTGTAAAGCTCTAAAACCAGTTGTATTTGTCATTCTCATTTGAACTTTTTATTATTTGAATTTTTCATGCTTCCTATGAATGCTAATTTTGTATTATAGGAAACTTCCTATACAATGTTCTGGCTTAATGCTATATAAAAACTAACCAACTAACCAACCAGCAATTCAACCAAAAAAGAAAAAGCAAATGTAAAGAAGAGAAAAACAGTATTCTGTATCAAAATAAATTAGAAGGTTATGGATGAAATAAAGTTTAAGAGATTTTTTTGTTGTCGTAGTCTTTATTGAACTCTATAAATCTCCAAAGGTTAAAATTTGGTACTGAAGAGTTATCAAGATCAATCTAAGTCTACAGAATCATTTTTGGTCACAGCAATTTTCCAGGTCTAGGATTTCTCACTAAATACTTTTGAAAATGTTATCATAGGGAATTGTTATTTATCATAGACTTTTTAGTTTCTCCTCAATATACCTGTGTATATTAAATATGTTCTATTCAGTTTGACTGATGAAGCAACTGAGATTTTAAGAGGCTTAACACCTAAGACCACAAAACCTCTAAGAGGCAGCACTTGCCATTTTGAACTTCTAGCTCTAGAGTTCAGGCTTGGCCACACATGTAGGGAAGAAAACCCCTTGATAATCTCTTTGACCTGCAAAAATGGAGCTGCTGCATGAATTCTGTGAGAAACAAAAATGTATCTTGTAATGTAGAATAGATGGCTTCAAAAAATGTTAAATCTCTCCACATTCAATTTTATTGTTTCTATTTATCCTGGTGTTTTGTTATTATTTTTTTAGCATGTATATCTCAATTTCTCTTGAAGATATCTGTGACAGAAGAGAAACTTATATGTCCCTTTTTCAAGTCTTTATAAAACCAAGTCTAGTGTAATTTAGTTGGACATAAAGTTTGGAGCTACATAACTACTTGTTATATAAAATGAATATCTGAAGATTATCTTTTGATTTTGAAGACATTATTTTTAATGTGGGCAATTATCCAGGTATTATAAATATTCTTCAAAATATCTGTGATATATGATCCTTATCCATGGTCTGTTTTCATTGATTACTATTTGAGAGAAAGAAAGATTAGAGAAAGTGCAAATTCTGTGTTTAACTAGATGTTATAAAACTTTTTCTGTAATTCTAAAATGTTAACCACAATAATATTTACCGCAATTCAAAGAATTTATAAAGCACACTTACTGGCCTCTGACTTTAGGACCACAGAAGAACTCTTATTATGATTTCTTACTATAAACAGACTTCAATCTCCGGATGACGAGCTGAATATATAACTTTGTCTAATTTGAGTTCAAACTTTCAGCATGACATTATTAACCTTTAGAAATATGTCCAGCCTACATTTAAATAATATTTTTATATTTTTTCTTACTGCTGTCACCTCTGACTCTGTGTTCTCCAAGCATGCCTTTTGTTTCTTTTCCAGCTTGTTCATGTTGATGCTTTGCCTGTTGAAATTATATGCAGCTTCCCATATGCTTTCTCAGGTTGCATCTTCCTATTGAAGACTTTCTTGGTCCTTTCACCCGACTTTGAATTTAAACACAGTTGAATTGAATTTAAACACAGTTTTCACATGAATGTGTCAATATTATTATATCACACAGCAAATATTATTGTTATATGTATGCATTTCTTTCTCTCATCTTTCCACTCTTCACCTCCTCTCCCATCCTATTCTTCAAGACTCTTGAAGCAAGACTTGAGAATAGTGAGTGAATCTTACTGAACTTTGTATTACAGCAACAATGGCAACAGTAATAAAAAATAATTTAGTTGAGTGATAACTAGACAGAGAAGATATAGTATTGCTGCATTATGATGTGTCATTAGGCTATAAAACTTGACAATAATATAGTTAGTATTTCTATTCCATTTTACAGATAGGGAAACTTAGGTTTAGAGAAGTTCCTTACCACAAATATATACAGTCAAGAAGTGGTGGGGCCAGGATTTGGCCCCCAACATTAGTATTCCTCAATTTGTCTCTTGAAGCACCACATAGTATCTGTGATAGTGTATTATCCATGCTAAAAGCTCCAATAATAAATAAACACTGAGTTTGCATTTTGAAAAGTGCATATTTTTTATTGAAGCATATGGTTAGTCTCTTGCATGTGTACTTTCTTCAAAAAATACATTGTAACAGATGCTCACAGTATCTCATTTTATGAAATATTACTTTTATGAACCACAAGCACCTATGAAGTGTAAAACATTAGGCTGAATGTAATTTGGAAAACAAGGGATACAAATAATTTGACTACATATCATACCACTTGAAGAAACACGACTTTTTCATTCTGAAGCATCATTCTGCATGAAAACTTTAATGATACATTTTCTTACTGCTTATTACTAGTTATTTTTTGAGGCTTAGTTTCTATCATAATATATGATTATCCTCCTGCCTTTTTCTCAGGTCAGGGAGAGTAAGTAAACATCATCTCAAGGATAATCTATAGCAGTTTAATTCCTAGTACTTGCTTGGATCCCTGAATCAAGATAGATTTTGTATCTTTTTTTTATTTTATTGAAATTATTTTATTAAAATAAAATACACCTTTTATTGGGGTATAATTTGCAAACAATAAATATCACCAATTTTAAATGAGCTATGTTATGATATATGGAAATTGTATGTGGTTATGTAGTAATTACCACAATCAAAATTATAGAACTTTTTGTACTCTCTTTGCAGTTCATCTTCTCCACTGATTAACCCTAGTTAATCACTCATCAGTTCTCCAATATAATTTTAATTTCTTGGAGTTATACAATTGTTTGTCTTTTCTATTTTATTTCTTAAAAATTTATGTATTTATTTATTACAATTAGGTATATATGAAAGCAGAATGCATTTTTGATTCATTGTACACAATTGCAGCACAACTATTCATTTCTCTGGTCCTACATATTGTAGCATTGCACCATATGTACAATCACACATGTACCTAGGGTAATGATGCCCATCTCATACCACCATCTTTTTTGCCCCCATTCCCCTTCTCCTCCCCTTCTTCCCCTTTGCCCGATCAATTATGCTCCATCTCCCTGCCCCCCAATTATGGATCAGCATCCACTTATCAGAGACAGCATTTGGCTTTTGGTTTTGGGGGGATTGGTTTACTTTGCTAGCATGATATTCTCCAACTTCATCCGTTTACCTGCAAGTACCATAATTTTATTCTCTTTTAAAGCTGAGTAATATTCCATTGTGTATATGTGCCACAGTTTCATTGTCCATTCATCTGTTGAAGGACACCTAGGTTGGTTCCTTAATTTAGCTATTGCGAGTTGAGCTGCTATAAACATTGATGTGGCTGCATTACTATAGTACGCTGATTTTAAGTCCTTTGTGTATAAACTGAGGAGTGGGATAGCTGGGTCAAATGTTGGTTCCATTCCAAGTTTTCTAAGGAATCTCCATATGCTTTTCAGAGTGGTTGCACCAATTTACAGTCCCACCAGCAATGTATGAGTGTACCTTTTTCCCTATATCCTTGCCAACAATTATTGTTGTTTGTATTCTTGATAGCTGCCATTCTGACTGGTATGAGATGAAATCTTAGAGTAGTTTTGATTTGCATTTCTGTAATTACTAGAGATGTTGAACATTAATCATATATATTTTTAAAGATGTGCTATACAGCTCCTTAGCCCATTTATTGATTGGGTGTTTGTTTTTGTGGTGGTAAGTTTTTTGAGTTCTTTGCATATCCTGGAGGTTAGTGCTTTATCTGACTTGTGTGTGGCGGAAATTTGCTCCCAAAATGTAGGCTCTCTCTACACCTCATTGATTATTTCTTTTGCTGAGAAGAAGCTTTTTATTTTGAATCCATGCCATTTATTGATTCTTGATTTTATTTCTTGGGCTTTAGGAATCTTGTTAAGGAAGTTGGGGCATAATCTGACATGACAGAGATTTGGGCCACTCTTTCTTCTATTAAGTGTAGGGTCTCTGGTCTAATTCCTAGGTGTTTGACCCAGTTTGAGTTGAGTTTTGTGCATAGTAAGAGATAGGGGTTTAGTTTCATTTTGCTGCATATGGATTTCCAGTTTTCCAGCACCATTTGTTGAAGAGGCTATCTTTTCACCATGTTTTTGGTGCCTATGTCTAGTATGAAATAACTGTATTAAAAAGTGGGTTTTTTTCTTGGTGTCTTCTACTCTGTACCATTAGACTACAACTCAAATTATTAAAATTAATGATGAAAAAGGAAATATCAAGACAGACACTATTGAAATTCAGAAGGCAATTAGAAAGTATTTTTAAAATTTATATTTCAGTAAAATAGAAAATCTTGAAGACACTGACAAATTTCTAGATGCATATGATCAAGCCAAACTGAGTCAAGAGGTCATAGACAATTTAAACATCAATTTCAAGCAAGGAAATAGAAGATGCCATCAAATGACTACCAACCAAGCAAAGTCTAAGACCAGATGGATTCACAGCTGAGTTCCACAAGACCTACAAAGAAAAATCAATACCAATACTTCTCAAATTATTCCATGAAATAGAAAAGGAAGGAACCCTTCCAAACTCATTCTATAAAGCTAGTGTCATACTGATACCCATACCAGACACATCAAGGAAAGAAAATTTCAGACCAATATCCCTTATGAACATAGATGCAAAAATTCTTAATAACTCTGGCAAATCATATACAAAAACATATTTAAAAAATAGTGCATCTTGATCAAGTGAGATTCATCCCAAGGAGGCAGGGTTGTTTCAACATATGAAAATCAATAAATGTAATTCATCACATCAATAGACTTAAAGATAAGAATTATATGAATATATCAATTGATGTAGAGTAAGCATTTGACAAAATATATAGCACCCTTTCATATTCAGGACACTAGAAAAATTAGGGATACGAGGAACATAACTCAACATTGTAAGAGCTATCTATGCTAAACCCAAGGCCAACATCATTCTAAATGGAGAAAAATTGGAAGCACAGCCTCTAAAATCTGGAAGAAGACAGGGATGCCCTCTTTCACCACTTCTATTCAACATAGTCCTTGAAACTCTAACCAGAGCAATTAGATAGATGAAAGAAATTAAAGGGATATGAATAGAAAAAAGAAAAACTCAAACTATCATTATTTGCCGATGACATGACTCTATACTTACAGGATCCAAAGAACTCCACCAGAAAACTTCTAGAATAAATAAATGAATTCAGCAAAGTAGCAGGATATAAAATCAATATCCATAAATCAAATGCATTTCTACACATCAGTGATGAATCCTCTGAAAGAGAAATTAGGATAACTACCCCATGCACATTAGCCTAAAATTTAAAAAAGTTTAAAAAACCCACAACACTTGAGAATCAATTTAACAAAAGAGGGGAAATGTCTCTACAATGAAAACTACAGAACAATAAAGAAAGAAACTAAAGAAAACTTAGAAGATGAAAAGATCTCCTATGTTCTTGGATAGGCAAAATTGATATTATCAAAATGGCCATACTACCCAAAGCATTATACAGATCCAATGTGATTACAATTAAAATCTCAACATTATTCCTTATGGAAATAGAAAAAGCAATCATGAACTTCATTTGGAAAAATAAGAGACCCAGTATAGCCAAAGCAATCCTTAGCAAGAAGAGTGAAGCAGGAGGTATCACAATATCAGACCTTAGACTATACTACAAAGATATAGTAACAATAATGGCATGGTATTGGTACCAAAATAGATTCTGAATCTTTGCCAAGGTCCTCAAAAATTAGTGCTGCTGGGCATGTTGATGCACGTCTATAGTTCCAGCATCTTGGGAGAATGAGGCAGAAATATAGCCAGTTCTAAGCCAGTAATTTTAATGAGACCCTAAGTAACTTAGTGAGACCTTGTCTCTAAATAAAAAATATCAAAAAAGGCTGAGGATGTGGCTCAGTGATTAAGCACCCTTGGGTTCAATCCCAATACAAAAAGAAAAGAAAAATGGATAATGAGTACCATGATTAGAGAGGAACATCTGAAATAAACATGGGGTTACTGCACTCAACATAGTGCTTGCTACGCACTTCATATCTGCTATAGGCTGCTCTCTTTCAGTGCTCTAACAACATTGATTAGAGTATACATAAATTCCAGTTTGTAGTAAAACCCAATCAGCAAAGCAAATGCTTGGAATACAGACAGTGATTTTTTTTCAAGCCAGGTAGTTTAGAATGGGTCACTCTTTATTTACTTTGTATGCGTAAATGTATAGATTCTTGAGCCTTCTGTCTAATAGTATCTATCATTATGATATTATAACCTACATATTGCTATTCTTTATTATATATTTTGACAGTATTTTCTTACTGTTTTGTTAGGCAATGTTCCTGAAGAGATTTCTACCACT
Organism: Ictidomys tridecemlineatus; assembly: GCF_052094955.1. NCBI lineage: Eukaryota > Metazoa > Chordata > Mammalia > Rodentia > Sciuridae > Ictidomys > Ictidomys tridecemlineatus. The sequence continues at coordinate 105,094,217 of NC_135477.1, forward strand.
CTAGGTGATGCCAAAGATGTATTGACCAAAGCATTAATTACACTTCTGGACCCTTGCCTGGTTAAATGGAAAATACACAAAATGGATGGTAAGTTTATTAAATTATTATCTAAGCTTTTTTCAGCTTTTTTCTTTTGTACCTATCTAGAGAATAAGAGTAGTCAATAAAAGTATTTGAGTAGAATGAAGATGTTTTGCTTTGTTATTTCTTGCTCTGTTCAAATAATACTTCTGCATTTTTATTGCTCTTTATGACATTAAGTATAAGAATACTTACAGTTAAAGTAACTTCACACACATTTTGCTGTTTGTTGAGGGCATTGTCTATGTTTTGCGTCTTTTGTCTTCTGTCTTATTTGAACTGTATGACAATTTCAAAATGAACATACAGACATATGATTACTTTTAGTTTTGGTGGTATCATGTACAATATTTATGCTCATGATAGGCTAACTGTATTTGCTTTTCAAGCTCTATAGCTAATTTGGGTTTTGTAAGAAATAATGCAAAGCTAAATTTTGTGACACTTTTCTCTTTTATCTCTATTAGAGCACATTCTCCTATAAGAATCCTATTGACAGAGAGCTCCATACAAGTCTCTAAGCGAGATCTTTTAGAAAGACTGTTGTCTTGATGTTCACATGACATTGAAGAACTAAGCTGTGATACTGTATGATATGGATTTATTTTTAATAAAATTTCAATGAACATTTTAAATATAACTTTCTCTATCCCACTATATAGCAGTATATATAGAAAAATAATCTTCTATTTTTAAAAAAAGTTTTTCACATCTTATGATCAGGGTTTTTAATTGCAGGCACTTTGGACACACGCTAGCTATTGTGAACAGAAAAGGATTTATTCAAGATTATTAACAACTCATACAATCATTGGGAGAACTGAAGGAACAGGTTGAAAAAAAATTAACTGTGCCTAAGGGAATCTGCTAATCTTCTAGGTATTCTTCTGCTCAAATTTACTGGTATTTTTTACATAAATCATAAGGAAAAGAAAAGAATCAAAAAAGAATTTATAGATTTAAAAGAAAATTAAAAAGACAATTTTTTAAAAAGGAAGCAAGATTAAACCAATGTTCAGGGAAATACTCTTAGTTGATAAAATAATAATAACAAGAAAGTGATTGTTATAAATGTCAGAATATTAGGTAAATTTAGGAAATGTGGAACATGCTATAATAGGCTACATGGAGGGCTTCTAGGTGGCTCACAAAATTCTATTTTATTTAAGTGATACTTATAAGTGAGTTCTCCTTAATATAACTAATTATTTGCTTTTTTATCTGTAATTTTTGTGTTTTTTCATTTTAAAATAAAATATAATTAAATATGAGTCAGTATTATCACTTTTTTATAGGAGATTACTTTCATAAACATGCTGTATTTGCATATACTATGTTTTCATTCCAAGAGTTATTTTATAGGTTTTTTTTTTTTTCTCTTGCAGTCCTGGGGATTAAACCTAGAGACTTGCATTTGCTATACAAGTGCTTTACCACTAAGCTATTTCCCCATTTCTAAAGATCTTAAATTTGATTCATATCTAAAAACTATTCTAAGATTTATCTAGTGTGACAACATACTCAGAATAATATAACTTACAGCTTTGCTCAGATAAAAACATATACATGTAATTATTCTGGTAACCAAGATAGAAAGCATTAAATACCACAAATTGAAAGTTTAAATGTAAAATGGATATAAATGTTTATGAAAATTATTAATTTTCAAAAGTAGGAAAATTTTGGTGTAGTAGAGCAGCTTGAATTCGAATGTCGTTACGTTTAAAACTTTTAGGTGAACTTAGATAACTCATGTAATAATCAATTTATATTTAAAATTAAGATAGTATAAGAAAACTCTTATTTTGGGTGGTCCAGCAACTTCTTTCTCCTCTAGAGAAACTCTCCATAGGTGCCCTTGCCCCTTCACACATTTTTCTGTAGGGGGTTGGCCTTCTCTGACTCCAGTTCTTGTGAGTTTGTAATGAAAGTACTTGCTTCTTGATCAAGAACCAGCTCAACAGATTAGTGATCCGCGGTAGACAAATCAGAAGTCTTTTCTAAAGTTTTATATATTGAATCTCAAAAAGACAGCTCCATGCTCTCTCTGCTCTCTGGTCATTTGATGAGTTGATGAGTGCCCAGGTAGGAACATTTGTAAACATTCTCAGAGAAGTGGTTTTGAGAGCTGGAGGAAAAGAGACACAAGAGGAGATTTGTCACAGTTTAGTATAATTTGAGGTACTATCTGCACCTCAACTTTGGTCCAACCTTACATTCCTCAGGTACACAAACCAGAAAATTACTTGTTCCTTTTAAGCTTATGCTATTTTGCAGTGAGCTTCTATCATTTATAAATAGAAGAGTTTCAACTACTTTAGGGAGCATGGTACATTTTCTCTTTTTTACTTGACGGTATTTGAAAAATGTCACAGATGTCATTTTTACACACAAAAATAGGACAGGAATGAATTAAGATTAATCAAGTATCTGAATCTTGATCTACCAACTAACCTTACAAATTGTTGTTAGTCTTTTGGATTCTCATTAACATTTAATAAAGACATTTGTCAAAATTAACCGATGGACCCATCAATTGTTAATTAAATTCTCCCCAAATTTCCCCTTGTTAGTATTTAAATATGCACTTTGGAAAATATGTATGATGGATGGTGTGAGATTTGATAATGACAGATGAGCTGTTTACCTTAAAGTTAATGATGTTTTTCAAGTTTTAGATTTGGAAATTAAGCATCTTTAATTTTTAAACAAGGAAAATATAGTTGTTACAGCCAAGGAACCCCACTCAGAGAAACTGTATGTGGAGCATGATATATTGTAGCTTTTGAGCTTATGGTGCGAATGGATGAGATTCTGGGAGCTCTGGGAAGGCTGAAGTGTGTTTTCTATGTGGGAAGGATGTGACTCAGCGGAGGCCAGAAAGCAAACCAGTACGTAGGCAGCATCCAGAATGTTTCCCAGTGATCTCTGTTTGTGAACACCTCCTCTGGAATGTGAGCAGGACCCTGTGACTCCTGCAGACAGCAGAACATGGCAGAAATGATAGAATGTCATTTCATAACTTACATTATAAAAGACTATCTTCTGTCTTGCTCATTATCTCTCTCCAGAGGTCTCTTTCAGTTTCCCTATGGTACTAGTTTGTTAAATATCAGTCTCTTGATGACAGAAGGATGGACATTTATTTACTACGTGCTTTGGGCTGGATTCTCAAACAGCCTGATTCCAGGAAGACTCAGCTGTTTGGTGCCATGGGGGACACTAAAGGCCTCCCATTGCAGGGTCTTAAATTATCTAAACAAAAACATACAAAAAAGGAAATTCTGGGAAATGAAATTCACATCAAGCCAAGTTAGTACATCATAAAGCAATCAAAATCACTGAGGGTGCAGTATGTCTATAATGAAGGGAGAAATGCACAGATTCCCATATTTATCAGTGTCTAAGATAATGAATTGTTTCCTTATCATCTCCTGAAGCTAATTATTTTAAGTTAACTTTTAATTTTAGAAGAGTTTTAGACTCATGAAAAACCTGTTATTAAAATGGTTGCTGTATACTCTACATCTAGCACTCCAAATTATCCTTATATTACATTTGTGTGGTATAATTGTTACATTTAATGATTCAAAATAGATTCATCATCAGTAGAGTCTATGTGTCACTCAAATGCTTAGGTTTTCTTTTTCTGTTTAGGACCTCATTACATCTTGTGGGCACCATATTATATTTAGTGCCACATCTCCCTATGCTCCTCTTGGCTGTCACAATCTCTAAGATTTTCCTGCTTTTTTAAAGATATTTGACAGTTTTGAAAAGTGCTGGTCAGGTATTTTGTGGAATGTCCCTCACTTGGGATTTGTAGGATTTTTTTTTTTTTTTGATTAGACAGGCATTATGTGTTTTGGGGAGGAAGACCACCGAGGAAATGTACTGTTTTCATTATATTACATTCAGGTCACATGCTTTCAACATGATTTATCTGGGCTGAGATATTATTTGTCTATTTCTCCACTATAAATTTACTTCCCCCTGCTCTTCATGCTGTATTCCTTGGAGAAATACTACAAGCAGCCTGAACTTAGGAGTGGGAAGTTGTGCTTTACTTTGCAGAGGAGAGAATATCTGCATAAATGACCCTATTATAAATGACCCTCATGCATAAGGGTCCTGAACTATGGCTACAGATGTATACTGTACCTGGCTTTTCATGGGAAAAAAAATTCTTTTCAAATGGGTCTGAATGGTTCTTCGGATCATGTCTGGTAGCTCCACAGATTATAACAGCAGAGAACATGGAGGCCCAGAGGGAATGGGCCCCAATGGTGTTATCGAGAGAAACTGGAATGAGATTGTTGATAACTTTTTTGATATGAATTTAAAGGAGTCTCTTCTTCCAGGCATCTATGCTTATGGTTTTGAGAAGCCTTCAGCAATTCAACAGAGAGCTATTATTTGCTGTATTAAAGGGTATGATGTGATTGCTCAAGCTCGGTCAAGTAGTGGCAAGACAGCCACATTTGCTTTTTCTATCCTGCAGTCCTGGAGATTGAGTTCAAGGAGACCCAAGCACAAGTATTGGCCCCCACCAGAGAACTGGCTTAACGGATTCTAAAGATGATTCTGGCACTTGGAGACTATATGGGAGCAACTTGTCATGCCTGCATTGGTAGAACAAATGTTCAAAATGAAATGCAAAAACTACAGGCTGAAGTACCACATATTGTTGTTGGTACACCAGGGGGCGTGTGTTGCTATGTTAAACAGAAGATATCTTTCTCCAAAATAGACCAAAATGTTTGTTTTGGATGAAGCAGATGAAATGTGGAGCCTGGAGTTTAAGAATCAAATCTATGAGATTTTACAAAAATTAAATACAAGTATTCAGGTTGTGTTGAATTGCCAATTGATGTGTTGGAAGTGACCAAAAAATTCATGAGAGATCCAATTTGAATTCTGGTGAAGAAGAAAGAATTGACCCTTGAAGGAATCAAACAGTTTTACATTAAGGTTGAAAGAGAAGAATGGAAGTTGGGCACACTTTGTGACTTGTATGAGACACTGACTGTTATACAGGCTGTGATTTTTCTTCAATTCAAGGCACAAAGTGGACTGGCTCACTGAGAAAATGCATGCCAGGGACTTCACAGTTTCTGCTCTTCATGGTTACATGGACCAGAAGGAGAGAGATGTTATCATGAGTGAATTCTGATCAGAATCAAGCAGAGTTCTGATCACTACTGACTTGTTGGCTCATGGGATTGAGGTGCAATAAGTATCTTTGGTTGTAAACTATGATTTACCTACCAATCTTGAAAACTATATTCACAGAATTGGAAAAGGGGGATATTTGGGAGGAAAGGTGTGGCTATAAACTTTGTTATTGAAGAAGAAATAGGATTCTTTGTGACATAGAGATTATCTACAATATACAGTGGAGGAAATGTCCGTGAGTGTGGCTGACCATATTTAATTCCTGGGATGAGATATATTTGAATGCAGTGCTCTCTGTTGCTGAATAGATGATCACAGCATGCATGGTGCTTCTTCGGGAATATTTGAATTTTGTCTTAATGCTCATAACAGATCAGAAATACAGATTTTGACAGCAAAGCGACATTAGTTGTGAACTCTTGTAAGGAAAGTCATTGGCTTTATCCTCTTTAGACTGTTGAGGTGGGTATAAAAGATGGGGGTCTGTAAAATCTTTCTTTCTTAGAAATTTATTTCCTAATTCTATAAAAATGGTTGTATTAGATATTCTTTATCATTTAATAATATACTTGTGGACTAAAAGATATAAGTGTTGTATAAAATCAGCCAATTATGTTAAACTAGCATATCTTCTTTTATTGTGTTTGTCATTAGCCTGAATAGAAAGGCCTTTAAAATTGATTGTTTTAGAAAACATTTGAATGCATTTTGTTTTATATTTATTTATTCAATAAAGTATTGGATTAGTGCTACAGTGTGAACTGAAGCCCCAGCAAACAATCATATCCTAGGTAGGGTGAAACTCCCAGTAAAATTGCCATATTTCATATGTCTTAATGAAGTTTGAATGTTAAATAAAATTGTATATTCACTTTAAAAAAACATTCCTTTTTTATTTTTATTTTTTTGTACCAGAGATGGAATCCTAGGGTGCTTAACCACTGAACAACATCCCCAGCCTTATTTTATTTTTATTTTTTTAATTTTTGAGACAGGGTCTTGCTAAATTCCTTTGGATCTTGCTTAGTTGCTCAGGCTGGTCTGAAACTTGCAATCCTCCTGTCTCAGCTTCCCAAGTCACTGAGATTATAGGCATTCACCACTGTGCTTGGATTCTTTAATTTTTTGAGGTGAAAGCTTAGATTATTGATTTTAGATCTTTCTTCTTTTTTGATACATGCATTCAGTGCTACAAACTTCCCTCTAAATACTGCTTTCATGTCATTCTACAAATTTAGATAAGTTGTGTTTTTATTTCCATTTAATTAAAAACATTTAGAAAATTCTCTTAGACTTCAACTTTGACCCACGTGTTGTTTATGAGGAATTAGTTTAATTTTCAAGTATTCAGGGATTTTCTGTCCTTGATTTTTAGTTTAATTTAACTGTGACCTGAAGACACAATTTGCATGATTTGTAATGTTTAAATTCGTAAAGGTATGTTTCATGACCTACACTGCAGTCTGTCTTGGTGAATGTTTCATTTTTGATTCCTGTGCTAGGACACTCATCGCAGATTGTTTTAATTATTTGGTCAATACTCTTTTTTTGCTAAACTGTAAGCTTATTGCAAGAAACAACCATCTCCATTTCTGTCTTAGTCACCACTCTATCACCATTCCTTAGTATGATTTCTAGCATATAGTAGTGTATGCTCAGTGAAGGGTAACAGCGCTGCATATCCATCATCTCTAGTCTAGCTCTCCCTTTTGGTGACCATCTGACTCATCACCCATCTATTGAAGAATTCTGTCTCACTCAGGCCTGAAGATCACCCAGACTCTGGCTCACAGGAGTTTTCTCCTGACACATCTCATGCTGTTTTTTTTCTTCTTTCTAGATTAAATAACTGAATAAAGAGGACAAGGCAACAGTTACTACATGACATGACTTCAGGTCCTTTAATTAAATGTATAGCATTTAGTCTTCTAGTTGACAAATCTTGTTCTTTAAAATAGTGCAGATATGATAGTATTATGGTTTATATACAGTGTCCCCCAAAAGCTCATGTGTGAGAGAATGCAAGAAGGTTTGGAGGAGAGATGATTGGGTTACATCCTTAACTTAATCAGAGAATTAATCCCTGATGGAGTAACTTGAGTGGTAACTGGAGTCAGGTGGGATGTGACTGGAGGAAGTGGTTCACTGGGAATGGGGCTATGGGGTGTATATTTTGTAGCTGGAGAGTAGAGTCTCTCTCTGCTTCCTGATCATCATGTGAGCTGTTTCCCTCTGCTACACTCTTGTGCCATAATGTGCAGCCTCACCTGGAGTCCCAAGGAATAGAGCCTGCTTTCTCTGGACTGAGACTTCTGAAACTGTCAGCCCCCAAATAAACTTTACTTCCTAAAAGCGTTCCAGTCAGATATTTACAGCAGTGAAAAAACTAAGACAGATACCAATGTGTCATCATTCTGATGTATATAATTCCAGTAACTGCAGGAAAAAATGAGAGTTTTACAAGTTTGTGAAAAACAATTCAATTTATCACTTTGTAAAACATATTGAGGAGAAAAGGGCACCAACAAGTTAGCCTGTTCATAATTGTCATATGCATTACCATTATGAATGAAACTGGAGAATGACTGAGGCCAAGATGTAAATTTTGGAGAGGGAAGAAGTAATGCAAATTGATACTGATTTGGAGTCTGTGTTCAGGACAGAACAGGGTGAAGAAAATCTGTAGTAGAGAGACCACGGTGGAGATGGTAGCCATAACATCTATGCATTAAAAGCAAGTCAAGGTCTCTGTTAACACTAGTTAGACCTCCTCCACTCTTAGTTTTTTCTTCAAAGTTAACTTCTGTGGAAAAAAAAAAATCAATTACATAAAAGTAAAACCCCTGTCCATTGTCCTGAATGTAGCATGATATAGTGGTGAAAAAAAAACAAATAAACAAGCAACAAAAATCTACTTTTATTTTTAGAAAGGTTGTTGTATCCTTGTGCTCCACTGATGATGAATGAATTCTCAAAAGTGTTATCTAAAATTTCTCAGAGTTAAGTAGAGATCATAACAATAATAAGCTTTTTGTGATCATTAAATGAAACCATTCTGGTAAAATTATAGGGAGAGGCTTGGCATGTAGTTGTAACCCAATAAATCTTAGTTTTCTCTCTCTCTTCTCAGAAATCATTGAATAAGCTGAGTAACTATATTGACAATATGAATTGAGTCATAGAAATAAGCCTTTAGATATATTGGCAAAGAATTAAATATTATTTGGTGATTTCTATTTTGAATTTTTCAATTCTTTTCTGGATGGTACTATATCTGAATGAATTAAGGAGAGGTAATCTCTTAACTATTAATATAGTTAGCCAGTGTTTGCAATATTGTGTCAAATTTTTGCTACTATAATTTAAGAGAGTGCTGACAAACTAAAGTTTAGTTTTAGGAAATTGGCCATTAAAAGCTGTGTGAGCTTTGAAGAAACCCAAGAAATCTGTACAACTGCTATTTTCTCACATACATTGTTTTTAAATACAGAGGGGAACATCTGCTAACTTGTAGATTATACTTTGTATGTTGTAGCTAGTGATATTGTAAATGTTCATACATCTCAATTTTCTTATTCATCTGACCACCAATAACTACTATAGGAAAACACTAACTATATACTCAAAGACTCAAAGTTGAATAAGGTGTGGATTCTGTTCTAAACATTCCAGTGGGGGAATATTTCTATTCACAAATTACTTTGAATTAGAAGAATGAATGAGAAAGGAATAATGAGCAGTATTGAGTAAAGAAAACACCCATGTGTAAGGTTTAGTTTTGTTCTGTATCGAAATTCTAACCTGGGTTTGCACAGGTGGAAGAGCAGGTTGATGGAACTGCTTTTAAAAACTTTGGTTCAGTTTTTAAAGATTTCTTTTCTAAGAAGCCAAAATACATGAAGTGTTAAAAAAGAAATGAATAGATAGGAATTGGAGGTTCCAATGAATATATACATTTTTTCAATTGTTGGTTTGATTTGCTTGTGTGTTTCTTAAGAATCAAACATAGGAGAAAGTGCTCATGGAGCAGGGGTAGAAATGTATGGGAACAAGGGAGACAGTTTCAGATCCTGCCTCTACAGCACAGGTGGTCTATGATATGTATGATGGTGAAGAAAAATAGGGAGATTGGGCATCAGTGTTGGAAGAACATCCTCTCTTTCTGAGGCTATGGGAAATGTGAATAATTAAGCAAGGTAATCCAATCGAGAACCTGTAACTGAAGGGAAGGAGGAAACATTTTCTGGAGGAGATAAATGACTACTATCACTTGAAATTGCTAATAATGGAAAACTAATTTAGAACATGGAGTTAAAAAACTGTTGCATCCCTGCGACTTCCACCTGTGTTAGTGTCAGGTAACCACAGCAACCTCCCACCTTTAGAACAGCTCAGCTTCTAAGAACATTTCCAAGTCTTCTGAATTTCAAATACCTTTGCCTTGATCAAGCCAATTAGGTAAACTTGTAATGAACATTATAACAGGTTTTAACACATTACTTGATATTGATTCCTTTTTATGTTTTTATTAGCATATTATGGTTTTATATAATATTGGGTTCATTTTGATGCATGCAAGGAATATAATTTTCTCCATTTAAGTCTCCAATACTACTTCTTTCCCTCTTCTCCTTTCTCTACCCTTCTCCCACTCTCCTTTCCCTACTCTACTGATTTTATTGGTCTTTCTTATATTCACTGATAGCTTTCTTTGTTTCTTTTTTTTTTAAAAAATATTTTTTAGTTGTAGATGGATGCTATACTTTTTATTTTATTTATTTAGTTTTATGTGGTGCTGAGGATTGAACACAGTGCATCACACATGCTAGGCAAGCACTCTGCCACTAAGCCACAACCCCAGCCCTTATTGATAAATTTGGGAGAGGGTACTAGGGATTGAACTCAGAGGCATTCAACCATTTAGCCATATCCCCAGCCCTATTTTGTATTTTATCTCAAGACAGGTTCTCACTGAGTTGCTTAGCACCTCACAATTGCTGAGGCTGGCTTTGAATCCGTGATCCTCTTGTCTCAGCATCCTGAGCTGCTGGGATTACAGGCATATGCCCAACCCTCATTGATAGCTTTTTAATTGGTGCTTTATAGAACATAATAAAATTCATTGTGGTGAATGTATGCACATAGAGTAGTCTGGTCAATTTCATTCCACTGTTCTTCCCTTTACCATCTCTTTTCCTTCCCCCTCAATTGCCTTCCTCTACTTCACTGATATCCCTTCTATTTTAATTTTTTTCTTTGACATAAGCAAAGTTTAGTTTATTCTCTCCCTTGAGACCCTGGAAAATAGTCTTTACTCTTTTGGTTTTGTTATGTTTAGCCAAAAGTTATTAACACTTTGATTTCTTTTTTTAGTGATGCTATTAAGTAATAGTTGAGATTAAAAGTACCAATATAAGCTGTTTTCAAAGAAAAATGTTAGATAAGTAGCAGAGTCTTTATTAGATAAGGAATAGAAGTAAAAGTAGAGTCTGTCTATTCAAACTTTAAGAGTAAAAGATTCAGAGTATACGTATTCAAAAATATTTCATACTTTTTATTCTGCACTTAAAATAAAATTTAGAAAGAATGTAATCCTTATTGTGACTCTGAGGATTGATTTTGTCCCCAAATCTTATATTATGCCAGTTACATTATCTTAAAAATGAAATTATTATCTATTTTGCTTCCTTATTCAATAATCTTGGGTATAAATCATTTAACATATGTAAAATTCCTTATGAAAGGCTACTATTTTTCTTTTAAAGAAAAGAAAAACCCATAACATTCTTAATGATAATCTTACAGAGCCTTTATTTAAATCCCAGAACTTCTTGGTCTTGGTAGAGTCAGATGACATTTCTATATATATATTCTCTTGGATATTTTGCAGCAGGAGATCCAAAGATGATTTCCACATCCTTAGGAAATTCTACTGAATTTGATTTATTGGGGAAGTTTTACAAATTTTATTTTTTCTGAGGTAGCATAAATTTTTATTAGTAACATAAAATTTCTTACTCTTAGGGTTTCAAAAATATTTTAGATATAAGGAAATATGGATCATAACATGTTGACATGGAAAAAAGAAAAGGGCTTTTTTTGTTTGCATTGTGTCAAATGGGTGACCTTTTGAATCTGAAGTAAAACAAATTAGCAATGACAGCTTCAGATTTTCACTGATCTCTCCTGAAAAGCATTATTGCAAATTGTATCTTAGCAGAAGCGCTTTTTCAAAAATAAAAATGAATTATTCATGAAAAATCTCTTCATTTTATAGTGCACCTGCTGAGAAGGTTTTGCATTGCCTATTAAAGTGTATGCAAAAGCCATGCAATTAAATATTCACAATCAAATTTATTTTCCTCTGCTAATTCCTTATAATGCATCATAAGAAGGGCAATGACAATCATGTATTTGTATTCATAGAACATTAACAAAAACTAATTAGTACTTGAAAAGGTCACAGAAAAGATCAGAGGAAGACTTACAATGGCATTTAGTCAGAGGTCTAAATGGTGAGGGACATATTGTTTGTTTTGCATTCTCTTAGTATCTTTTAGAATTAGTTCAGACCTTCTGCACCAAAATTTTATAGCACTTGCCTACAGCAATAGTCACAGAAGATAATTTCCCACATTGTCTATTTATGAGACGTCTAGCTCTAACAGGTATCTCATTAGTTTATCAAAAGTGTAAGAAGTGAGATCTCCTGGCTCTGAGCTCAGAAACTGAACATGCTTATGTTAAGGACTTCAGTACCCTCAAAAGGCCTTTTAGTTTTAGAGAACAAAACAGTTAAAATGCACATGAAGATCACTAAAAACTACACACATAAAAAATATATTTCTGTTGTATTTTTGTATATGTAAATATATTTCTGTTGTATATTTGGTAGAATGTATACTCAGAATTGTCCATTTTTCTTTTAGCTTTAGACTTGTGTAACAAAAATAATTTCTCTGATGCCTGACCATATAATAGTTAAATTTTTATGGATTTGTCATTTTTGCAACCACTCATGTATTCACTTTTTCTTTTTTTAAAATTTCATTTATTCCTTCACTTATTTAGCAAATATGTTTTAATTATTGTGCTAGATTCTAGTGATACAGAGCTGAACCATTTAATGAACCATTAAAAAGTTTAAGAGTAGTGGAAGAGATATTATGTAAACCTAGTTATATTGTAATTGGATAGGTGCCATGATTGATTTTTGCTCAGGTTGCTTTGGAAACTTAGAATTGAGGCATCTAATCTCTCAGATGTTGGAGGAATGTCAGTAAAGAGTCTCCAGAGAAATTTTCATTTGAGAGTATCTTGAATGGTGACATGATATTAGCAATCTGATAAGGAAGAAAACTATATTCTAAGGAGAGGTGACAAAAGAGGCAAGAGTCAGCATGTCATATCAGGAAATTGCACTCAGGGTACAAAATAGGGTGATGGTGAGAGACATGACCAGGGGCTAGATTATGTGGTATTAAGTACTGTTGAACTCATCCTTAAGGCAATGATGAGCCATTGGACTGCTTCAAACTGGTAGACAATGGTCAGAGCTGTATTTTTGAAAGTTCATTCTAAAACAAATAGACTGAAAGAAGAGAGACTAGAGGTAGAAAATTATAATAGTCACTAAGGGAGGATAAAACTGATAAATCAGTTTCAGATAGGGGAATAAGAAGCTGACAAAGTAGAAATTTATTTGGAAGCACAATCAACAGGACATAATAACCAGTTTGATATGTGGGATAAAGAAAATTCAGTGCAGCAGTGATTTTGTTCAAGATGAGATCTACAGAAGAAGGAATAGATGACAGTGGAGCTGTGTCAAGGTTTTGCCAAGCTATTTTATGGTACCACAAAGTAGCAGCTAACCTATTAGGAAAATACAAAGGTAGAAAGAACACTGTACGTGGAGGAGACTTGAACTTTACCCCTAGTTCTTGAAAAGCTTAGTGCATAAACATAAGGGCTATTTAAATGCTCTGGTCCCCAATTTACTTTCTGCTGCACCACATGGAAGGTTAGACTACAGTTGACCCTAGAAATAGTTTAACAGCTGTATTTTGATTACAGAGAAATTTCAATACTCTCAATTAAATCCATTTTTTAAAAATCCTGAATAACATACAGAAGACCATGGCTCATAATAAATTTGAGAAATCAGGAGTAGCAGCCAAGGGAGCATATGGTACTGTGTACAATTACCTTTTCTGGTCCTGGATTAAAGCAAAAATTTTTAACTTGGTAAAACACTATGGAAAATAATGATGTTTTTACTTTTATGTGGGAAATGCAGTGCTTTAATAATTATCACTTTTACCAAAGTTTAATTAAATAATAATTTAGATAAATCAAAATAACTAGAAAATTTTCTTACTATAACATTAAAAGAAAAATCAAACTATCTTTAGCTGTATTAAACTATAAGATAAATACATGTATTAAATGCTAAGATAAGTCAGCTCAAAGTATTAGCATAAGGACTGTAAAGTCCTGCTTTTTAAATATGAAGGAATTTCATTATCTTTAATAAAACTTGAAGGCTTTTGGAAAATGAAAAATTTCTTTGTAAATTTTGGTAAGATACTTATGTTATTGAAGTGAAGTCAAATTTTGGGACTGCAAAATTTGATCCCCCTTTATGAAAATGCAAAGCTGTTGAGATTATATCACCCCTTGCTTGGAGCCCTTCATTGTGTTTTCATGTACTGAAGTTCTAATGCTATACTATGCAATGCACTAGAGCTTTCATATTAACTAGGCCTCCTCTTTCATCACCCTAATTCTCCTTTCTTTTCCTAACATCTGCTACCACATCCAGCCTTCCTGAAACACTTGTAGCTTCCTGGAGGGCCAATTTGCAGCTGGCCTATTGCTCCCTTTTCCTGAACTTTCATCTCTCCCTTTCCAACTGAGTATCACTTTTCCATCATTATTACTTAGGTATCCCTTTTTCTGGGCAAATTTTCTGATTACTCAATCCCTTCCTCCCTTTTTTTGATAATCTTGATGTGCTCTTTATTCTGCTGCAACACAGCACTGAGTTGATTTAGTTTTCTTGGCCACAGCCCTTACTGGACTATGAGCTACTTGAAGGCAGTATGCTCTGCCTTTCTTCATCTTTATTTACTCAGGACTTCATATTTCATCTGACATATGGGTAAATGCTCAATAACTTCTGGCCAGATGAGTGAGTGCATAAGCGAGTTAATGGATATTCCAAGCAAGACTTGGAGCATGTGTTTCATTTCACCTCCTTCGGTAAAGATTCTTTGACAGACAGAAGACAGCGCAGGATAATGGTGCAACCAGCACTTCTCTCTTCATATGTATCCCATTCAGCTCTTCCTGCCGCCGTTCTGGATGACTAGGTATTTTAATTGTCAGCAACTTTCTCGGTTGAGAGAGAATCAAATTAATTTGATTAAAGCTACTTCTTTATAAAACAGGGAAGATAACTGTTACATACCTATTTTTGAGGTTAAAAATAGATTATAAACATATTGTATCATATTGTTTTTTATCGATACCATCCTCAGTTCTTTGTAACTGACAGCTATAATTTAATATCAGGATTTGAGAGTACAAAGTACATCTGAATTTAATAATATCCTATGTTTTGACTTCTTTTTATTCTTGTTGGTACCCTGCTAGTCCAGGTCCTGGTAAACTCTCACTTCAGCCATCATAATGACTTCCTCCAAAATCTTGCCTCTTATGTACAAAATCTGTCCTTACTGACTGTCAAAGTGATCTTCTGGAAGAAGAGAGAGACCTTAAATGTAATGGTATCACTGTTCAGAAACATTGTTCCAGCTGCTTATCAATTTGTATTCCTTGGCTTGGTTTATTAAGAAAACCAGGTCTAGATTAAAACTGACTTATCTGCACAGCTGCTTCTTTGTTATGTATTATAAAATCAGTCAAATTACAACCTCTGAATTACATAAGTGTAAGCAACTCTTTACTCATGGAAATCTTTTTATTTTTATCTTTGCTTTTCCTTTTCTTTCACTATGTTAAAATTAAAATCTTGGATCAATGTCAAAGCACCTAAAAAATTGTAGGTAGTTTTTTTTTTTGTTTTTTTTTTTGGTGCCTGATTGACTGATTTAAGCTTCTATTATTCCTTCAGTAAAATGTAATCTTCTCCTGGGCTTTCTTGGATCTCAAGCATCTGTGATCCCCTAATCATTCTGTGTTATAATACAATCAATTATACACATTTGACTTCTCTATCAGACTTTGAGCTGACCACCTCTGTCTGGATGACTTTTTGTGGGAGAATGGCCTTAAGAGATGATATGTACACAGAGTCAGTAGAGTGAAGGTGGAACATTTTGAACTGCTTTTTATGATATGTGATTTCCAGTTCAGGAAATTGCACTGGGTTTTCCCATGGACATTGTTGAATTGGTCATTATAAACTACCTGAATACATCAGAGGTTACATAAGTTGCAGGACTAACTTACATGCTATGTGGATATACTTGTGTCCTGTATCTGGCATATCACCTTCAAGATGTGGAGGAAATAGTAAAATAAAATTAGAAACCGGAGGATGGTCTATGACATTGTGAGCAAAAAGTGTGAGAATATTTCATTCAGCCAGGGGGAAAGCTTTTGGTGGTTTTCTCCAGTTTTCAATTATCTGGTGTCTGGACATTTTTTTTTCTTTGAAAGCAAGGTCTGTATGTCTTGGATATACAAAATATATCCTTTTCCCCCCTTGTTTTTCATATTTATAAGCTTTTCTATTTTAACAAAAAAACTATTATCTCAGATAGAGTAAAATTGCTAGATGCTTAATTCTTTTTTTTTTCATTTGTCAATTTACTTAAAATGGAGTTGGAAGGAATATTTGTTATCTTAACTGATTCCTGGAGACATTCTGGGCTTCTCACTGGAGATCTGGGGGCATCATGGTCTCACGTTAAACATATCTACAGGAAATATTTACAGTTTGCTACTTCAGGAAATGACTGTATTCTCTATTTTCTATTGAGTCTTCTTTTGTACTTTGTTATCTTTCCATACCCCCTTCAGCCATGGCCCATGAGTTGTGACTTCCACACCATAGATGTAAGCATGTGATAAATAAAATAATACTAATTGTTGTATATTTTGAAACAAGTTTATTACATATACAACAAAACAAATGTATAAAAGTGTGCCAGCAGAGCTTCTGCAAGCTTGATATATGTTCCTAACTTCCACCCCCAACTTTCTGTACGAAGTTGGCAAGCACCAATCCCAGAGTTGACACAGTATCAGAAGGACCAGCACAAGGATTGTCCAGTCCATGTGATTAGGGAAAGCAGCATTATGACAGGAAGCTGAGTAACTGTGGTGGGACTAAACCAACTTTCTGGGGAAAGACAGAAACTACAATGACTGTGCTGAGGCTATCAAGAGACACAAGAGCTTGAAACTGGGAGGATGCAGGAAGGGAAAGCAAATAGTTCCCCAGTTCTAAGCTTCCTCCTTTGTTTTATTATGGGAGCAATAAAATCTTGAGGTTATCTTCACATCAAAAAGCGTACAATTTTAAATTAATACAATATGATTTTTCTTAGAGAGAAATTCTAAGGTAACTTGGAAATAGTTTTTAATACTTTGTTTTCTGCCAATACTGAGTTCTTTTGCAATTTAGTACAAATGACTATTGGAAAAGTTTTCTTAATCTTTGCTGACTGAATTGACATGAATTTGTCTACCTTTATTCATTATATCCTTATGGTGTATGTATTTAATTCATATGATTTTGAGATTTCTAAGACTATGTGAATGGATTTTTGAAGTTGGGGTAGAAGACAAGACAGCCTTCCTCACTTGAGATTTTAAAAGGGCATAAATATTGATTGCATAAAACTTATTAAAAATAATAAGATTTTGTTTTTACCTAAGGATAAATTATAGATAACAATAGTAACTCATTAAAAAAGTGGAGGAAACGCCTTAAGGTACTAAATACAATATTCACATTGTAAGGATTAGCCTGCTGGAAAAAGAAACCCAAATAAACAAAAAAGTTTATCTTTCTATCTGTAAGAGCACCAAGTAATGTTCACATACAATGAAACTAAAATAGTCTTTCTTGTTTGACCCATGTTCAGTTGTTTTCAGATGCATACGGCATGGACAATATTTCTGAGGCTTAGGCTCCTGATGGAGAATGCCCTTCTCTCCTAATGAGAAATCACAGAATACAGTTCTGAAGCCTTCAGAATTGTCATGACAAGGCAGAGAACAACAGATGGTGCCTCAGGCAGACTAATCCTATGTTACTTAATACCAAAAGCAAAACTGTCAACTGTTTCAGGGAAAACATAGAGCCCGGAACTGAACAATTGATGAGTAAACATGAAAGAAATTGATTTTGAAATATTTGGTTTGAAATGTATTTTAATTTTTTCAGTGTAAACACACATTGTTGCTGATTTGGAAACCTAAACCACTGTTTGGATTTTAAAAATAAGTGCTTTGGAAATGGCTGGGAAGAAAATTCTCCCAGGAGGCCTTTCACTAACAATTTTTAAATGAACCCAAATAAAATGAATTATAATGCATTAGTTTGAAGATATTGTTTGAATGTTAGTGTGAGTGAGCCATAGGTCAAAAGAAGCAATCTTTTGGAATTCAATAAATGCATTTGAAACTTATGGAATTTTATCAGAATTTGATATATAGTAGATTCATCTTGGACTCTCTGTAAGGGAGTTTGTTTGTTTAGGAGGAGAATCTTATTATATTCATAATGTTATGGTGATATTACACTCTGAAGTGCTTTTGGTCTTTACAAACAGAAGTTCTGCTTCTCATTAAAATTTATTTTTAAATTAAAAACAAACTTTACAAAAATTAAAATAAAAATTATTCTTTGTGGAAAATACAAATATATTTTTAATGTAGGAAATGAACTTCTTTCAATGTTACTTCCTAGGAATCACCACTATTAAGAGTAGTAAAGAACAGGTAAAACATCTCTATTTTCTTGCTTTACATAATATATGTGAGTTTATATACACATACATTTTTTAAAAATACAAAATATAGCAGTGTTGCTGGGCATGTGACAGATTTCTGTATTCCCAATGACTAGGGAAGCTGAAGCAGGAGGATTGCAAGTTGAAGGACAACCTGAGCAAGTTAGAGAGACCTTGTTTTAAAATTAAAAATAAAAGGAGTTGGGGAAGTATTTTAATTATAAAGCATGCTTGGGTTCAATCCCAAGTACTGAAAAAAAATTATTATACAGGTCAGTGAAGCAAATGATGAGAGAAAATGTTATGATAAAAATTTTAAATGAATTCACCCAACTAAAATCAAATGCCTACTATGTGGGAAGCACCATGCTAAGTTTTGTGTGGTTATAAATAAAGGAACCTTAAGCAGCTAGTTAGCAAGATGGAGAGTAAAGAAAAAAAATTAGAAAATGTACTAAGCAGAGAAACACAGAAGAGGGGTCTCCAGCCTAGTTGAGAGAAGTAGAAGTAGAAGAGCATTCATAGAGCTTAAAAGTCTCCAGCTTTGGACTTCAGAAGATATAATTTAGCATATTATTTAAGATTGCTTTATCACCTATCAGCTATGTGTCCTTAGGTGAACACTCTTAGTTTTACTTTTCTCATCTATAAAATGAGGATGGGGCTGGAAGTGTGGCTTAGTTGTAGAGTGCTTCCCTAGTATGCCTTAGGCCCTGGGTTCTATTTCTAGCTCCAAAACCAAACCCAACCAAACCAACAAACAACAATGAAAAACCAATATAGCATTCCCTCATAGGATTATTGTAAAGAATAAATCCATATGTATATTTAAATGTTTATTTAGAGAAGTGTCTACTCAAAGCAGTACTTGCATGGTGAATGCTTAATAAAAATTCAGTATTTGACATTTGTTTGGCCACTAGGTAGAAGAACATATGAGTCTGTTGCATAGGAGGGAGATCTAAGATAACTATACAGATTGAGGGCCAACAGCATTTGTGTACTAGATGAAACCATGGATGTGATTAACAATGACCAGATGGAATATCAAGCATAAAAGTAGTAGTAAAGACAGGGTCAAGTGGAGCACAAATTCACACCCCTAAAAACACACTAAAGAGTGGTCTAAAAGGAAGGATAGAAAATCAGTAAATAGTTGGGTTCATGAAAATCAAGGATGAAGAGATTTCAAGCAGAAGTTATGAATATCAGGCATAGCAGCAATATCAAGTTATGCTTAACAAAACATTTCAATCTAATTTGGTGACTCAGAGTTCCTTAGTGAGCAATAGCATTGGAAATGAGTTGGAAGTAGACAGTCCTGTGTTGATGAAAAAGTAGAGAAAGCTACTAGCAGAAAGATCTGGGAATCTTAACCATAAAAAATAAGAGGAAATATGTAGTGAATAATTGCTATCCATAACTTTGAGTGTTTTTTTTTTGCCACAGTTATATTTGAGGAGATACATATGCTTAAACTGATTACACAGTGTATACATATATTGAAACATCACATGGTACTTGATTAATATGTATAATTTTTGTGTTTTTATGTATCAGTTGAGAATTACCTTTAATTAAAAAATAAAGGGTGACGGGGAGATGTGGTGTTTAAAAAGTAAAAAGAATGGCAGGTATAAGTCAAGGAAAAGTTCTGTATGAAGGTGTAGAGTTAACCGTGAGATAGTGAGTGGAGAACAGAGGATGAAGGAGAAAAGTCTGAAGTTAGTGAAGTACAATCGCAGGAGGAGGGTGAAAGTTTAGTCTTGAGCAAGGAGGATGGGTTGGAGTACAGACAAAGAATGATAGCTGTAAACAGTCTTGCTGTAGGGATTAATTTTTTTTTAAGTTGTTGATGTGGTAAGTGCACCTGGCATTATTGAACTTAGATAGTCCTTTAATATTTACAGTAATCTCAGGGAAATGAGTTACGAAGAGTTATGGATAGTTGGTGACCCAGATGACTTTGAAAACTTTGTCTTTGTCATAAAACAAATCAACAGGGTGGTACAATTCTGTCCTCTAGTACCCAAGAGACTGACTGGTTATAGAAACAGGAACACAAACCTTAGAATGTAGTCAGGCTCAGGGTGGGGTGAGAACTAGTAATGGGAAATGAATAGTGTACTATAGGAAATCTGTGAAGAAAATTTGAAAATTATACACTGATAATGTGAATAAAATGGAGAGAAAAGGGACTGTAGGAGGGTGATAATAAGAAATGACACTTGTTATAAAAGTACTAATAGTGAGAGAGTGAAATAATGGGATATTTGGGTCAGAAAAAGATAATTAAATTTTTGATTCTAGAAGTGGAACTCTTCACCTTTTTTTTTTTTTAAATATGGATGTGGGTGGCGGAAGTGGAAATAAATCAAGGTTGTGTGAATTGGTGTGAATTTTAGTTTTTAATAGGAAGAATGTCATCAAAATTAAAACAGGATCTATTTATGGGACTTTGCTCTGCACATGAGACAATGGATCTCCTTTAAAGGAGAGGAGGATACATGCCCTCAGTGGGGGATTCCTTTAGGGCAGATGCTTATTTGCGGTTGTGTCTCATGTTATTGATGCTCAGCTCAGGCAGTGCCCATAGAAGAAACACAAGAAGTATTTGTTGGGTAAATTAACAAATTAGTAGATAAAATTAAGGCTAGAACTAAAACTGGTTAATTCCAGTTTATGATCTTTTAATAATTCTTCCTCCTAAAAGATTGTTACCAAGGTTGAGGATATAGTGAATTAGGAAACCATTTCGAATTGTAAAGTAGTATTTTTCGCTTAAGCTGAAATTTTGAAAAGTGCTAGAGTTACAACTCATTTTGATAAGAATGAAATGACCTATAATCCTGGGTGTGTGTGTGTGAATTTTATAGAGAAGGCTTCCAAAACACAGATGTGCCATACAAGTGTTTCGTCCCTCTCCAAAACAATAAACACTCTCGTGATGTTTAACAGCACTGTCTTGAATCCAAACACAAGGATTCAGGAGTATAGAGTAATTAAAACAGTACTTATAAAAGTTTGCAAATGTTGCACCCAATTGCTTATTTTACTTGAGACAGAATTTACAAATGCAGAATACAAATGAGAGAGAAGGAATTTTATGGATGCTTTAGAGCATGCCACTCTTATATGACTAAAGCTTATATGACTAAATAATGGCAACGTCTTTAATGTAAAATTTAGTGGCAGATTTGTCATTGCTTAACCTTTTCTTTTTTCCTTCCTTCCTCTCTCCCTCCCTGTCTTTCTCCCTTCTTCCCTTCCTTCCTTGCTTTTATTTTTGCTGAGACACACCATTAAATGTGCCACACCTCTGCTTGATAATTACACACTTGGCCTATACCACAAATGTTTTATTTCTAGTCAAAAACATAAATTGTCTGTTCCTAGATATTTTTATTTACCTAGAGATTTTGCTTTAATATTCTGTTCTGGAGATCTCTATTTGGTCAGCAAGTCAGGTTTTTTGTGTTTTGCTTCCTTCCCTCTACCCTAAAAAATTAGGGGTAGGATATTTATTATACAGTTGATAATGAAAATCATTCAATACAAATTATACATACACCTGTGTGAACTATGAAAATTGCTGATTACATCTTAAATTTTTATTTAAAAATATTTAAAACTTATTTAAGAGAAACTTTTTCTTAGCAATTATTCAGAACAAGAATATTTGCTTTTTGGCATCATTTTAAATTGAAGCTAACTTTACCCTAATTTTCTACTGAGCTTTTCAGCAAAATAGTTAACATTCTTTTATATCACCGGGATGATTTCCCACTTACATCAACACATATCAGGCTTCTAATAATGTTTGTAGAACAATTTTCTTATTTAGATAAAATTTGCATCCAAATACTTTGATGAGTTCATCCCTCTTTTAGGGACAGTGAATAAGGCTGGCATAATGATTATTTATCAGGGTATACTGTGGTGGTACTAGCTGTGCTTACAGTATAGACATTGAAATCCTTGCTTTGATGTTTTGTGGTCCATTTGCTTCCAAAAAGGTTGAAAGCAAATTGTAACATTTGGAGGAATGAAAAACATTCATATATATAGTGACCAGAATTTATGTTGTAAATTAAAAAAAAAATTCAAAGTGTTGGGAGTTTTCAGTGATTAACTCTACAAAGACATCTATCTACTTTTTATGTTTACTATTTTCTTTAAAAATATTAACCATAGCTGGCCACAATGGCCAGTGGCTTGGGAGGCTGAGGCAGGAAGATCGCAAGTTCAGAGCCAGCCTCAGCAATTTAGTGAAATCCTGAGCAATTTGGCAAGATCCTATCTCAAAATAAAAAATAAAGGACTAGGGATGTGGCTCAGTGGTCAAGAGAACTTAGGTTCAATCCTTGATAACAACAACAACAACAAAAGACTATTAACCATAAATGGAGCTCCTATTTTTAGAGTTAAAGATCCATTATTTTCTAATAATGACATACATTTAGGCATTCAGAGCATATTTCTAGTATTTTGTAATGAAATTCAGTATCTTTACTTACTAATGTGGCACTATAATGTCTTTTATCTTTGATTTTTGAAAACAATA
Source organism: Ictidomys tridecemlineatus (assembly GCF_052094955.1). Classification (NCBI taxonomy): domain Eukaryota; kingdom Metazoa; phylum Chordata; class Mammalia; order Rodentia; family Sciuridae; genus Ictidomys; species Ictidomys tridecemlineatus. Next base: position 105,117,027 of record NC_135477.1, read on the forward strand.
AGAAATACATTATTTTTACTAATTATTTTCATAGCTAATAATTTATACATAACTAAAGCTCATATTTAGATTTCAAAATTTGGGGTCAAAAGTAGTTTCTTTTCTAAATTAGTCAAAGAAATGACAAAATAGGTCCAGCTTAATCAACATTTGACTTTAACAGTAAGCATTAATAGCAGATAAATTTTGCCGTCATCTCTGTTGTAAGCATTTAAATTTTCTTTTAAGTACCTGGGTTAAAATGCCTTATCAACATCTTTGTCACCTAAATTCTGTGAATTAAATTTTCTGAGCATCAGTTTCTTCCTCTGTGAAATGTCTGGAACAATAGCTATCTCTAAGTGCCATGAGGATTAAATAAAGTATAATTTTTGCCCTGATAGCTATCTAGTAAGGAACAAACTGGTAGTAATAAAAAAAAAACAATACGCCCTTATTCCCTGCTTACTGTATATTGCCACAGAGAGAAGAGGATTCTACATATGGGACTGTCGGATCTGATAAGGGCCTCAATACAGTGTTCTACATAATCTCCAACTGTCTATTTATATACCTGAGAGTTTTTTCTCCAAAAGAGGAAAGCTCCCACAGTGGAGGGAAACTAATGCTCATTGGGATCAGCAGTTAACCACTGAGGTGGGAGAGTGAGTATTCTAGCTGCCTGTGTTTTGGTAGGAGATATGGCACAAGCTCTAGTGACACAGCGTCATCTGGCTTGCTGATTTAAATATTGTTGGCTATCTTCCTTTCCTTCTTACTTTTTTATTCCATATCAGCGATTCCCACATTTCTTAAAGAACTATTTGCACACAAATCTTTGTTTCTGGGTGTGCTTCCTGGGGACTGCCAAATGAAGAGAATATTAATGTCAATTGAACAGTCACCTCTACCATTTAGCTAAGCTCAATATAAATTAGGTAAATTTGATAAATGTTGTAAAATAGACATAAAATCCAATCAAGACACAGATGAGGAAAGAAATAATTCTTATACCTGGCTGGGGCTCAAAGAGATCTGTATGGAAATAGGGATATCTGAGCTGGATGTGGAAGATGAGAAATAGTCTATATTCATCATAAATATATATAAAAAAGGTATCCCAGGAAATTAAATAGCATGCACAAAAGAATAGTGAAAAGGCATGACATATCCTAAGAATGTTGAGTAGCCCAGTGTGGCCAAAATAAAGACAGCATGGGGCCAGGGGATGAATAGCTGCTGATGAGGCTGTGGCCACAGTGGAAAAGACCGCCCATCCTGAACTCACATGCTGAATTTATTCTTTTGGCAGTGGGTGGGCATAAGAGCTACTTATAGATAACAATGACTTGATTACAAACGTGCTTTTAAAAGGGCACATTTGTAACATGATGCACATTTCAGACATGAAGTGCATAAAAGCCATCAAAGAGGCTACTGCTGTAGTATAGAAAAAATAGAGAGGGCTTTACCTAATATGATGACTAATTGAATTGGGAACAACTTTCTGATGTAAAGGGTGTTTTAGCTAATGAATCAAGAGGATTAGTGAAACTCTGTCTCTAAAAGAAAAGGGCTGGACATGTACCTTAATGATAAAGTACTCTTGGGTTCAATCCCAAGTACCCTCTACCAACTCCCCTCTCCCCCAGTAAAACCTACAGAATCAAGTGGATCGGAAACAAATGGTGAGGGAAGAGAAGAGTCTATGATGACCATGAAGTTTCTACATTAAACAAATATTTGGATTGTGATACTTTTTTTACTAAGTTTCAGAATTCAGGAGAAAGTGAATATATAATCAGGAACTGATAATGAATATAATTTTTGATATGACATTTGCATGTGGGGTAAATTAAAGGTGGCAGAGCAATAGAAAATCTATCATCAGTAGATCAGGGCAGTAAAGGCTCCTGTTCAGGGCTCTGTGCATTGAAAGGACTAGCTTTGGGCTGCCCTGCATCTATGTTCCCTCCCTGAAATAAGGGATTGTATTTACCTAGAGCAAATATCCTAGTCCCTGGGTACTTAGGATCCCCAAGTCTTTGGTTGGCTGGCCCCAAACACACTTTGAAGGTCTATATAAGTCTTTTACTCATGTCTTTCCTCACAAGGATGGGTCAAGAAACCCAGTCACACCTACACCCAAAGGGCAGAACAATGGACAACTGCATGTGCTGGGCATGATGGACAGCACTTGGACATGCAGGCTGAAGTGTCCATGCAAGACATCTTATGGTGTGGTTTGGAGTTGATAGTAGGAGGTAAAAAAAAGGTAGACCATAGGATGCTGGTTAATAGCAGGCTCTTCATGTGACATCGAGTTCTGAGGCAAAGGTTTGAAGAATATGAAAATTAAATTCAAATTTGGCCTTTCTGATTTTTGTAAAATATATATTTCAAGACAGGAAGACAGTATATGTTTTATTTAATGGTTTGATAGCTTAATTGATGACTTATAAATATGTACACAAATGTTTATGGATTTTCATTTGTATTCTTGGTTCAGGCTCCACAAATGTCAAAAACAGATTTAGTGAAATCAAGAAATTTCACTTGATCTATAAGCCCTGGTTAGAGAGGGGTTGAAATGGAAAGGAAGGGAATTTAAAAGACACTTTTGAAAAGGCATAAAGATGAAGTTGAGCTTCAAAAATATTCCTTATTCATGGCCAGCAACAAAATGCAATGATTATAGAATTTAAAAACATATTAAATTTGTTTCTGTCCTCAGGTCACATTTTATGTGTTTGCTTCAGTTTTATTTGTAGGAATCAGTATGAAACTATATTGACATTGAGCTCAATTCTCTGGATACCAAGGGCAATTTTTAAAAGTTTCTATTATAGAATTGATAGAAAAGAGCCTGTATCAACTAGATTCATACATTTTATCTAAGAATAATAGGATAAAATATTCCCTTATGCCTTTAGAGAGTTATGTTGAAGAGTTGGACAATGAGTTTCTCTCATGTCTGGCTAAGTGAAGATGCTGCCTTCCTACTCAGAAAAAAACAAAACAAAACAAACAAACAAAAAACTTATCTTCTTTCTTCAAAGACTGAAAGTCCTTTATCAGCATTAGAATCTGAATTCCTTTGATTTTTATTTTTTTGTGTGTTTCATGGAATTCATTTTTATCATATTGTGTATCCAGTTTTTGTAGATTTACACATTTACACAAGTGAGTTTGTTGTTTTGGATTTCAATTCATAAGAACTACCCCCAGCACTTCAAAATAATCTCTCATTCTGAGCAAATTAAAGCAGGCTGCCCAGTTTGCTGTGCGTCCAGCTGGCGAAAGGCTTAAACAGGAAAGGGACACAAGGAGATTCTGTGGTAGGTATAAGATAAACATGCATGTGTTTACGCTTTGCTGATACTCTGGTTGTTTAGAAGTTGGGGAATTTTTTTCCTTGCTCTGGGCTGTTCTTTTAAAAAACCAAACAATCATCCAGTGTGCCTTGTGGCTTTGATCTTTGTTTTTGTATTTTGTTATACAAGGTTCAAAGTCTTACAGTTTGTTGTGTTTCATACTTTGTCAGATTATCCCCTGTCTACACACATTACCCACAGATGGCTGGAAGAAAAAAAATAAAGGAAAGGTAGAGTGTCTTAAAAATCGACAGCTCCCATAAATCCCAGGAGATTGTTATATAAATATTGGCATACTTCTGCAGGTGCTAAAACAGAATTCTGTGGCCTTTCACCCAGCATAATTAACTTCCTTTTCTTTCTCACTGTTTACCATATCTTTTCCTAACCTTTGTTTTACACCAAGTGCCCTTGGGACCAAATCAAATAAGTTGTATGGACACCTGCATGCCACAAGGCAAACACCAAAGTTCACTGAAGCCCCAGGACAAAGATCCTACAAACCAATGTTGCAGACTGCTCCACTAGCCCATCATACTAGGGCGATAAATCTTGAGAAGATATGTAGTCAATCTCTAGAGGAATGCTGGAGAGATTTGTTAATTTTGTCACTCATAGAAACATGAGAACCTTGGGCAACTTAAAAGTGCGGGATTATACTTTTAAATTCAGTTTTTAAATACTGTGTGTGTGTTGTGTGTGTGTGACTGTGTGTGTGTGTGTGTGTGTGTGTGTGTGTGTCTCTGTGTGTGTGTTTCCCAGGAACATGTTTGAGTAGTCTTGGAGATATAGTAGCTTTTTAAGGGACAGAGGGCTTAACTAAATTATTAACATTATAAATCTTTTAAAGTTTTTCTTGGGGAGACAAATAATAGTTTTACTTAAAGTATTCAGATCCAGTAACCCTGGTGTGTTTCTTGAGTACATGTACGTTCAGCACAACAGTTCAATATAGCTAGTATTAGAATACTTAATATTGATATTAATTTTGATTTAAGGTAGTCTCATTATAAAATATCATAAATTATCTTTCAGCTTATACTTTGGAGCAAATGCCAAAAAACGTAAATTTTATAAACTCAAACTCTGAATTAAAATTGCATTAAAAATTACTTTTCCATTCTGAATGACATCATGTAAATTATGAGTTTCTGACTTAACAAATTTTCCCTTGTATTTTTCTATTGAAATAACTTGATGGGAATCTGTTGGCGAAGGAGTCTGGAGTTGTTGCAGAGTCATATCCCACGTATTACTGGATAAGAAGGTTTAGGACTCTTTGCAAAAACAGGGGAGTTAGAGATTCTTAATGGGCCCATTATCTGTCTCTGGGCAGAATTATGAAGCCTATCTCAAAAGAGAAAATTAATAAGAGAAGGATATGACTGTGCTCCCAAAATCTAGGTGTTTGTGCAATAACTATTTTTTTTCAGTTGTGTTAAAAGCTCTAAACAGTATGTTTTTTAACCACCTCAAGTACCATTACATCTGATGAGGTGTATGAACCAACTGCGAGAGCAGCTTGTAAAGCAGCTTAGACTTACTGTACATCCTTTCTTTTCTCTAAGTTCATTAAAATTGAGGAGCCTTACGTTTCATGGTATATGAGTTGGAGCAGCACACTCCAATATACTGCATGTTATTTCTAAAATTGTATGAGAACAACAGATCCCAGTGACTCGTTTGCAGCAACAATCAGCACAAAGTCTAACAATTGGTATTTTACTTTAGAAAAATTTTCCAAGAATGCTCCAGACCATTACATGCACCCTAGAAATTTCATAGTAACAAAATCTCATTTCTGTGGGCTTACTTCCCATTTTATAGCATCCGTGTGTCTTATAATGGTGCTTGCAATTTTTTCCTTAGATTTTCCAGTCAGCACAATGTCATCAATATAATGGACTAGAATTTCTGTGGGATGCAAAATGATTAAGATCCCTTCAGACTACATTAGATTAGGGATCAGTAAAGTTGACATAGCTCACAAACGTGAGAGTACAGGTATAGTTTTGTCCATTCTGGTGAGAAAGAACTATGTCTAATCATACTTTCAAATGATATAGAAAAAAATTGCCAAAAAATAGCTGTGTACCAGGTTCCAGGGTTTTGTTAATTTGCACCAGTAAGATACTCCAATAGGAGAAAGAACTGCAATAGTCGTCAATACCTAGGTAAGTTTTATTCTCCAAGATCCATTCATCAGCTGCATAAGCCAAACAGGCACATTAAATGAGGATGCAATAAAAATTGACAGATTGTCTGGGGTGTGGTGGCACATGCCTGTAATTCCAGAGGCTTGGGAGGCTGAGGCAGGAGGATGGCATATTCAAAGCCAGCCTCAGCAATGGCAAGGTGCTAAGCAACTCAGTGAGACCCTGTCTCTAAATAAAATACAAAATAGGGCTGGGGATGTGGTTCAGTGGTTGAGTGCCCCTGAATTTAATTCCCAGTACCAAAATAAGTAAGTAAATAAATAAATGAATTGACAGATGGCATTTTACAACTCTTTAATGGTGGCACTAATGTGTTTAGCTTCCTCAGATGTAGGGTATTATTTGTGGTTTTCTATCCTGATAAGAAAAGAAAGTTCCAGAAATTATATGTGTTTCATACTTTGTCAGATTATCCCCTTCTATACCATTATGCACAGATGACTGGAAGCAAAAAAATAAAGGAAAATTCTATCTCTATCATAATATTTCTTATGCCAATATCCTTGAATGTGATGAGTTAAGTCAGTGAATGGTATATGCAGAAATGAAGAGAACTAATGAATCAATTTGAGGAGAAATATGCATGATAAAATGGCTTCATCCATCACAGCCATCTTAGTTAACTCCAACTTTGGTGAATTACAAGGGCATATTGAGTTGTCCAACAGAAAGAAGGTAGACCATACACTCAAAATTTTGTTTGCATGTTGAAACTAATGACCGTACACACACATCAAAAGGAAATGGAAAGTTTTATTACATAATGAAGTTTTCTGGGGAGAACATGGCAGCCCTCACAAACTGGACTGAAAATGGGTTCAGAGAACAAAGAAAGGAGACTGTATCTACCCACCCATACTTATCATTTATTTGTGGTAAGAACTCTTAAAATCCAATCTCTTAGTAATTTTTCAAGCACATTTTCATACATTCTCATTAATTTTAGTCACCATGTTGTATAATAGAGTCTGTGAACTTTTTTTTTCTCCTATTGAACTGAAATTTGTATACTTTAAAAAATATATTTAGTTGTAGGTGGACACAACATCCATGTTATCACAAATAACAGGCTTTCCTTCTTTTTAAAAGCTGAATACTATTCTGTTTATAAAAAATATATATACATATATATTTATTTTTCTTTATCATTTGTCTGTAGATGGATAGCTATGTTGATTTCTTATTTTGGTTATTGTGAATAATCTGCAATATACATGGGAGTGCAGATGTCTCTTTGATATACAGAATTCATTTCCTTTGGACATATACCCAGTAGTAGGATTTTTGGATCATATGATAATTCTATTTTTAATTTTTATTTATTTTTAATTTTAAAATTTTTTTCTAATTAGTTTATATGACCATAGAATGCATTTTGACACCTGTACACAAATAGAACACAACTTCTCATTTCTCTAGGTGTACATGGTACAGTCACACTGGTCATGTAATCTTACATGTATATAGGGTAATAATGTTCATCTCATTCCACCATACTTCCAACCCCCACACTCCCTCCCTCATTTCCCTCTGCCCTATCCAAAGTTTCTCCCCTCCCCACGACCATCCATATGGATCAGCATCTTCTTATCAGAGAAAACATTCAGCCTTTGGTTTTTGGGTTTATCTTACTTCACTTAGCATGATATTCTCCAGTTCTATGTATTTACCCACAAATTCCATAATTTCATTCTTCCTTAAGGCTGAGTAATATTCCATTGTGTATATCTTTATCCATTCATCAGTTGAAGGGCATCTAGGTTGGTTCCATTGTTTAGCTATTGTGAATTAAGCTGCCATAAATATTGATGTGGCTGTGTCCCTGTAGTATGCTGATTCTAAGTCCTTTGAGTATAAACCAAGGAGTGAGATAGCTGGGTTAAATGGTGGTCCCATTCCAAGTTTTCTGAGGAATCTCAATACTGCTTTTCATAATGGTTGCACCAATTTATTTGCATTACTGCTAGTAATGTATGAATGTACATTTTCCCCCAATCCTCACCAACATTTCTTATTCCTTGTATTCTTGATAATTGTCATACTGACTGGAGTGAGATGAAATCTTAAAAGTAGTTTTGATTTGCATTTCTTTAATTGCTAGAGCTCTTCAACATTTTTTCATATATTTGTTGATCGATTGTATTTCTTCTTTTGTGAAGTGTCTCTTCAGTTCCTTAGCCCATTTATTGACTGGGTTATTTGTTTTTATGGTGTCAGATTTTTTGAGTTCTTTATATATCTTGGAGATTAGTGCTGTATCTGAGGTGTGTGTGGAAAATATTTTATCCCACTCTGTAGATTCTCTCTTCATATTCTTGATTGTTTCCTTTGCTGAGAAAAAACTTTTGAGTTTGAATCCATTCCATTTACTGATTCTGGATTTTAGTTCCTGTGCTTTAAGAGTCTTTTTAAGGAAGTCAGGTCCTAAGTTGACATGAAGATCTGGGCCTACTTTTTTCCTGTTAGGCACAGGGCCTCTGTTCTAGTGCCTAAGTCTATGATCCACTTTGAGTTGAGATTTGTGCAAGTTGAGAGATAAGGGGTTTAGTTTCAATCTGCTAATAGGGATTTCCAGTTTTGCTAGCACTATTTGTTGAAGAGGCTCTCTTTTCTCCAATGTATGTTTTTGATGCCTTTGTCTAGTATGAGATAACTGTATTTATGTGGGTTTGTCTCTGTGTCCTCTATTTTGTACCTCAAAGCCCTAGAAAAAGAAGAACAAACTAACACCAAAAGCAGTGAAAGACAAAAAATAATTAAAATTGGAGCTGAAATCAATGAAATTGAAACAAACTAAGGAATTTAAAATATTGACAAAATGAAAAGTTAGTTCTTTGAAAAAATAAATAAAACTGATAAACCCTTAACTACACTAACGAAGACAAAGAGAAAATTCAAATTACTAAAATTCATGATGAAAAAGGAATTATCACGATGGACACACTACTTTTAAGTTTTTAAGGACCTTTCATACTGTTTTCTCAAATGACGATATTAACTCAGAATTTTTATGTTGGTTAGATTGTGGGAATAGGTGGGGTTCCTATATGTGGCATGAACTTCCTGCTGGCATCAAAGAAGTGAATGCCTTATATTTTCTTTACAATTTGTATAAATGTAGGGAAGATTAAGAACAGAGAAGGATGAGGCTTAAAAGCTATATACAAACATTATTTTTTTTTAAAAGAAATTCTTCATTACAGTGGTTTTCAGGGAATTCGAATCAGTTAATCCTTCCAAAATCTGAGTATTATTGATTTTCTAGTGATACTCTTTCTTCTTGAAAACAGGTTGGAAAAAGACTTACCACAATTTGTGTCCAAATTGTAAGGTCCTGTACTATGGGAACCTGGTTTTCCCTTTAGTCAAAGAGTGCTGAATCTGACTTAGATCTGGGAACTGGGAGAGAGGTCAGTTATTACCCTATCTTCTGTTTTCTGGCTATCAGTTCTTGAAGCATTTTATATTATATAAGTTGAAATGTTCTGTAGATCATGTTTTAGTAGGGAGCCTATTTAAGGACACCTTAGTCAGTTAGATGTATTAAGGATTCCTACAGTGTAGGTCATTCTGATCCTTGCTTTTCCCTGCTGTTGACGACAGTGATTGCGTCCACTTTTCTTTGGTGGTTCAGTGCTGGCCTAAGAGGCTTTTCACTCTGGAATCCCCATCTCTATTGATAACAGGGACCTGTCTCAATAACGGTATTACCTCAACTCCATAGAGCAACCCCAAGCACAGAAAAGATGCTGAGATAATGTAATGATGGTCACTTTTAATAGATGCTGAGATACTGATGATGGTCACTTATCTGATGCATTTCTTGACATCTTAGTAAAAAGTCTTCTGAGCTTTCTTGGGATGTAGGTGTGAGTGTGGGTAGGCTGAATATGATAAATATATTTTTTAATTTTTTTTTATTCTTTCTTGTAATTTTGCCTGGGATTTTTTTCTTTTTCTTTTATCTTTTTGCCCATTTGCAGTGCTGTGGTTTGACCCCTGGCCCTGGCATATGCTAGACAAGTACTCTATCACTGAGCTACAAACCCAGCCTAATTCATTTGTTAAAAATCAAATTTATTAAATTAAAATTAAAACAATGAAATTCACAATGTTGTCTAGAGCATGCCCCTCAAACTCCTTTTTCTTGGATATGACTTTTGACAAAAGCATACAACTGTGAAACTGCACGCAAATCAGACAATTTTCCTTGTGTCTATTTGCAGTTAATCCCCTTCACAACTGCCTTAGGGATTCCTGATGTCTATCGTGATAGGTTAGTTTTGCCTGTCTATAACTTTATTTAAATAGGATCCCACAATATGTGATCTTTTTCTGAAGAACTTCTCTTATTCAGCATAATGTTGTTTTTTTTTTTTAGCTGTTCTTTTTTTTTATCGTGAAGTGTTTTATTGCATGATACCATGACTTGTGTAGGCATTCACTATTTGATGGACATTTCAGTTGTTTTCAACTTTTGTATATTTTGAATAATGTTTCTGTGAACACTGATTTATAAGTTTTCATGTACATGTACTTTAACTTCTCCTAGGTATCTAGAAATAGTGCTTCTGTGTTGTATGATCAGTATGTTTAAACTTACTATAATTTTATATTCTCCTTAGTTTAAGACATGTAGAATTCATTTTCAAACATATCTTCTGGTTTCTGTGAAAATATATTGGCAAATCTTGTGATTCTTTGTGGAATGTATGTGATCTTCCTTGAAGTTTTATAGCTTTTGTCTCTAATTATGTATAAGAAATGAGGAGTTGTTTAGATGGAGAATTGACATCTTCTTTACTAAGTGAAATCTTAATATGAAGTGAATTAATGAGATCCCTGAGATAAGGGAGTAGAGTGCAGATTGAGTGGAAGGTGAAGGCCAAAGAGTATGGACCTCTCCAGGCTGCTACAAGTGGTTGTGCAAACACGAGCCTCCAAGAAAATGGAGTTTGAGTTTGCTATAGTTTGGATTTGTGTTTTTCAAATGCCCATTTTCAGGTGGTAGAATCTTTAAGACATAGGGCCTTGTGGGTGGAAGTTAGGACCCTGGTGCATACTCTTCAAGGGGCTATCAGTACTCCAACCTCTTCCTCTCTTTCAATAGCCACAATGGGCTGAGTAGCTTCCTCTACCATGTGCTCCTTACATGATGTTCTGTCTTGCTGCAGGTCCCAAAGCAATAGACTAGTTGATCATGGGCTGAAATTCCCCCAAATGTGAACAAAACCTTTCTTCTTTTTAAGTTGACTTATCTCTGGTACTTGTTACAGCAACAGAAAGCTGACTAACACAGGGGTGTTGAAGGGCAATTTCCTTTGAGAGAGTTGAGGTAGTACCTCAAATTCCCCATTCCATTGTGTGCTAAAGATGGTGCTTTCTCCTTTTACCACATGAGGTAGTTTGTCATGTTCCCACTAGAATGCAAAGTTAGGATTTAAGACTCCCTTAAAGTAATGTAGAATTAAAAATAAGTTATTATTATAAATGTGGAAGATTGTTATGTTTGGGATGAGTGACATGTCTTTGTTATATCATAAATGCCCTTTTTGTTTATAAAAAGGTCATTACAGAGGAGAATATAGCTTTCCTTCTCTTTCTTTTCTATTTTTTTAGAGCATAAACTTAACTTTGGTGGTATATGAAATGATTAGTTTAATTCATTAGATTGGTATACAAATTGACAGACATGTGCCATTTTTAATAGCTCGTTTACAGATGTTTTGCTCTGTTACTTTTTATTTTGTATGCAGAGTTACATGAAGGTGAAGTAATTTGTTTTTATGTTTTCCTATTTACTACTTCCTTTGGGTAGACATCTGTAGCTTTGTTTCACACTGTAAATGAAAATACTGAAATTTGCTCTCTGGCAATACTTTCTAATGCAGTTAATTTTTTAAAAAATGAATAGTTGTTTAGACAGAGAATTTTATACCCATGGCAAGTCTCAAGTTTTCTTTCTAAGAATCTATGAAACATTTTGAGTTGTCAGATTTAAAGAGAGAAACATAGGTTTCTTTTTTTTTTCCTGAAATTATTTTAGTGTTTGTAGCGTACAGTACTTTTAATTGATGGACATGAAATCCCATTCACTTAAAATTACACAGAAGGTAACATATGTTGTTCAAGGATTAAATCTAGTGATCAGAAAAAATTAAAAGCCAGGCATGCTTATAAGAGAGGGAAAATTATATTCTCCTCTGTAATGACCTTTTTATAAACAAAAAGGGAATTTATGATATAACAAAGACATGTCACTCATCCCAAACATAACAATCTTCCACATTTATAATAACAACTCATTTTTAATTCTACATTAGTTCTAGTTGCTGGAGAGGCTAAGAGGCAGGAAGATCAGTAGGACTCATAAGTTTGATACTAACCTGGGCAGTGTAGCAAGACTTTGTCACAAACACACACAGACACACACACACACACACACACACATACACACACACATACAAAATCAAACAAACAAAAAAATACTTAGAGGTCAAGATTTGTCCTGAACAATATTCAATTAAAGTAGACGTCAGCATTAATAATTGAATGATTTCACAAACTATTATGAATTTTCCTTCTTTTCTTAAAAATGATCTGATAACATTGAGTCTGCTTTATCATCTGGTGAATTTGTAGCAGGAGCCCTTTTAGTCAGAGCTGTTCTTTGAGTTATCACAATCCTATCTGTGGCTTCAGGTATCCTCTGGAGCTCTTCCCTGTGGAGAGGGGAATTATATTCTAGTTAGAGATACTACACTGATTTTGAAAGTCTATATCGGGACTGTCACATGGCCTGTCATCCTCTCTTTAACTGGCTGCCTGTATCCTGTAGGCATATGAGATTTTGGCCCCTAGAATATCTAGTCCTAAACATATATAAGTGTATCTTGAACACAAGCCCTGAACACTAACAGAAACTTACAAGATCTTCTTTGAGCTATTTTCCCTCTACAATTCATATATTTGTTTATTCCTGTCAGAAAGTTTATTTAAACATCAATTAAAAGTTTTGTGCTATTCAGGAAGCTGAGACAGGAGATTTGCAAGTTTGAGGCCAGCCTCTAGCAATTTAGGGAGATCCTCAGTAATGTAATGAGACCCTGTCTCAAAATAAAAATAAAACGGGTTGGGGATGTAGCTAAGTGGTAAAGCACCACAGGTTAGATACCCAGTACCAAGGGAAAAAAAATAAAAGTTTTGTGTCATCTTTCTTTTTAAAAATTCCATCTTTTCTTTTAAATGAATGGGTGATATTGTGATTATTTATGGGATGCAATGTGATATTTCAACAGATATGTGACTACTGATTAAGTCATGATCATCAGAATTTTCATCTCCATATCATTTATGTTTGGAGACTTTGAATTTCTATCTTCCAACTCTTCTTAAATATATAATAGGTTGCTATAAACTGTAGTTACCTTACTGTGCTGTAGCATACAATTAGTCATTCCCCATCTACTTGCATTTGGTAACTGCTATCCAGTGTCCATCCATTCCTCTTTCTCTTCCCCTTTCTATAGTCTTATAATCCCTATTCTATACTTTTCTACTTTAAGGTAAGAGAAAGAAGTAGTATTTGTGTTTCTGTTTAGTTAATTTCACTTAACATAATGTCCTCCATTTATATTCATTCCCCTACAAGTTACAGTATTTCATTATTTTTATGACTAAATAATATTCCCTCATGTATATATACCACATTCCATTACCCTTTTATCACTAGTGACTAACTTGGTTAATTTCATTTCTTGGCTATTGTACAAAACATTGCAATAAATATTGGAGTGCAGGTTTTGCTTAGGTTGAATACAGAGAAGTGGTATAGGTAGATATATTGTTAAACCAATTTTAACTTTTTGAGAAACCTCCATACTCTCCTCCATAATGGCTGTACTAATTTATATTTCCACCTGTAGTATATAAGAGTTCATTTTTGCTATATCTTCACCAACATTTGTTATTTTTTGTTTTGGGTTATAACCATTCTCACAGGAGTGAGAAGATATATCTCATTATGGTTTTGATTTGTAGTTCTCTGGTAGCTAGTGATGTTATTTTCATTTTTCTTATATTGTAATTAATTTATAGATTTAAAATATTCAGTTCTGAAAAATAAATACATGAAATTCAAAAGATGGTTCATGTCTTTGACTTAAGTATCCTAAATACAAAGAACGAGAAAGGCATGCTTTTTTAGATTATTACAAAACTAATGCATAAAAATGGTAAGAATTGTGGAATGTGTATTGATGATACATATCATTTGTATTGATGCCTATAATAAAAGCTACTACTTAGAATTCTAGGCATTGGAGGAAAAATAATTGGATGAATCTGATTTTTATCCAAAATGTTTGTATACATAATTTAAACACTATGAATATATATTGGATTTGTAACATTATAACTATATTGAATTTTGTTAGTCTGTGTTATATACATAGTAATCATTTCAAATATTTAAATCTAAAATTGAATAGATTGATTTTTGTAAGTTTCCTGACACTGCAGATGGTTTTCTATTCACATTTAAGTCTAGATGAAATTTCCCCAATTTAGAAAAACATGTATAATTTTATTCTTTTAATATTTATGATCTTTAAACTATTCCTTTCATTTCTAGAAGCAAGGATGATTTGGTTAAGCATAAATCTATGCCAGGTTATAAACACCCAAAATATACCATAAAATTATTTTTAAGCATATGTAATTTTTGTGAGGGGAAATCATTTATCTCCAAATTGTACAAATTGCTCCATTGAATATTGTTGCCAAACAAAGCATTAAATTATATTTGCTTTTTTCTCTTCTGATAGACTACAAGGACATTTCTCGTAGAGCGAATGAAGAAGAGACAATAAACTTACATGAGGCCCTATAGCCTCTTACCTGCAAACCCAAACCAACAGCAAGCCCAAAGGGGAAAACTACGGTGAATCACTGTTGTTTGGCCACCGTCTCTCTGATGGAAAACTCCTACCTCATCTCTTACATCTTACCTCTCTAGGGTAAAGACAATGTGAGAGTAAAGTTCAGCCAAAATATAATAAATTGCTCAAATACCTAATATTCCTTTGAAGATGTTGCAAAACGAACATCGACATGTTGTGCCCAAATGTTGCCTAATGGAAACCTGAGGAATTTAATTTTCATCTTTGGCATCCTCTTCTTCCTTTTCTCTTTTGTTATTTCAAACTCATTTCTCTATGACTTTTGGGAACGTTTTCCTCTCAGGCCTACATTCTGGGTACTGAAGCTAGAGTCTGCATTGACTATTCACTGACAATGAGATGACACTTGATACTATGATTAACTACTACAGAAAGCCATTGAGGGGTGTGTTTCCAAAGAAACCTCACTAAACTGTTTCACAATTTACACAGAATCAAATAATATTGTTTTAAATAAAGTCATAATGACCTGTTAAAAAAACATTAAAAAATTTAAAAGGATGTATATATATACCACATTTCATTACTCTTTATCTCCACACCACTGCCACAATCTCTCATTTGTATTAAAACATTTATTACCTCACTGACTTTATTTTATTCCAATTAATATATGTACATCCATATCTTGAACTCTAATTTTTCTTAGGACAGGAACTATGGACTCAGAGGTTAGTTAGCCAAATAGTAAGTAAAAGCAGATTGTAACCCCTCTGGGCCTAGACCTCAAAACATAGAGTAGTAGTGAAAATTATATGGGAAAATATGTGTAAGATTCTTACATGGATTTCTTGCTAATAATAAATGTGTAAATCTTTACAATTCTATCACTAATTTTTGTGAATTCCAAGTCCAGAGTGATAACTACCACTAAGTAAATACTGAAAAAAAGTTAATGAAATACATTGAGGAATGGAATCTAGATCTCCTGCATGAAAAGTAAGAATTGTACCACCAAGAGACTCTCAAAGTTAGGCCATTCCACTTGCTTGTTTCTGGTCCAGTGCCTTTATCTTGTTCTTATCTCACATACAAGCAATTTTCTGAAGACCAGGCCCTAGAGCCTCATAAACTTTCACCGTATAGCCTGTTCGCAGGAAACACTGCCCTTCTCTGACTTTGAATTCGGTCATTCCTGAAATCAGGGTTGCTTAGTCAGTTGTATTGGACTGAAATATTTGCCCTTGATACCACTTTTAAGAACTAAAATAGAGATGGGGGAGATGGTAATGACTAATTTCTATAATAATAGAAATTCTGTAATTCATAAACATTTTTACATCTAGACGTATATTTTCAATTGCCAATTGAGTCATTTACAATTCATATTTGACTGATTCCATCATTTTACAACTTACATAAGTGCTTTACTGTTTCCTTCTGCTAATGTCTTAATACAGCCCATATCACCCCCACTCTGACTCTTGTCATGGCCTGTTTACTGATTTGCTTACCATATGATTCTTCCTCTGCACTTTGTTTTTGTCTTCAGACATTGCCAGAGACCCGTTGCCAGAATCAGTATTGAAACACAGATCTGATTACGTCAAGTTTACATCATTTTCCAAGCTGAAAAATACAAACTGTTCAACTTGGAATTTCAACTCCCCCCAACTTATTCTGTCCTTATGTATTACTTATCTATTACTCCTTCACTTACTCATAAAATCAGAAAATATATATTCAGCATCTAGAATGTATCTTGAGTTATGGTAAACTAAAAGAAATAAATGAACAAGAGACAAATGTTAGAATGAGATACATAATTTATTAGACGTAAGTTCTAGCCCTTTAGGAGCACACAGTCCAAGGGTAAACTCTGCCATCCAGGGAATATAGTACCGTGATGAGTGCTGAGCAACAAAAGGAAGCTCAAAATGCAGGGAGGACATCCTTTGGAACACAGAGCCAGCATTAGCTCCAGGCCTTCTGGATTACACAAGCAAGGGATAACATGGAATGAAAAAGACATTCTAGGTAAGTACCATAAGGAATAGCAAAAAGAAATGCCAAGGATTATTGAGTACTTAGGACATGGATCTGCTCAGGGACTTATTTTTGCTAGCTCATGTACTAAAAATGTAGAAAATGTTTTGACTGAATTTGGGGACTTTGAAGGATAGGTAGAACTTAGTCTGAGGTTCTTGAAGAGAGGAATTGATGTCGGGGTTGGTTTGGAAGGAAGTGGAACTGAAGGGAAGGACTTGATACAGAGAAGATGTAGTCTCTGAAGTGTTCTTATTTTGCTGTGTCCATATTCTTGGTTCCCTGTCTTCCTTGCTCTAACCAGATGTTTTCCAAATGTCATGACTATCTTCTCCAAGATCTTGGTCAATATGTTCCCCATTCCTGGCAGATGCATGCTCCTGCAGCCTCTGTGAAAGTCAAGCTATACCTCAGATAAACAACAACAACAACAAAATACAACTCTGTTTTCTAAGAAACCTCTGGCTTTCTACAGATTTATGATGGTGTAAGAACAATACACATGAAGTAGAAATTGTATTTTGAATTTTTCATCTTTTCCTAGGTTACAATTTGTGGCACAAAACCTCCCATGCTCGGCAGTGGCAGTGAGCTGCAGCTTTCCATTGACCATGTGATCACAAGGGTGAATAACTGATGCTCTCCACTGTACTGTGTGACTAAGCTATGATTTTCCTTAGCTTGGCTACACTAAGTATATTTTAAACTCAGGATCTTTCCCACTTACATTGGGTCTATCAGGATGTAATCCCATCATAAGCCACAAAGCATCTGTGGCTATTTATGTTGCCCCTTTCTTTATAAGTGATTTATTTTAAAAATTGTTTTTTATCCAATTCTGCCCTTCTTAGACTTGTGTACTCAAGTCTTGTTATTTACATCTATCATTAGATTACAGGTTCCCAGTTGGTTAGTGGGAAAACTCAGCTCATTTTTCTTTTTTCTGTCATAATTTATAGCAATGTTTGGTAGAAGTGCACTATTGTGTCAGATTACATGTCACAGTATGGCAAAGAAAATAACTATCGTGTCTGCGTCATGGAACATATATTCTAGCTTAGAAGAGAAACAATGACTGAGTAGAAAAATAAATTAGGAAAATGATTTTAGATTTTGATAAATGTATGCCAGGAAAGAGAAGGCAGGGTAAATTTAGTTACGGCGGTCAGGTAAGGTATCGCTGAGGAGAAATAGCTGAACTGAGAAGGAGCCTTAGGAAAAGCCAAGAGCAGGAAAAGAAATGGCAGAAGCAAAGTCCCCAAGTGGAAGAGTGTGGCAATCGCATTCTAACAGTGGGGCAGGAGCAGAATAATGCACCAAAATGGAATTCATCAGTAATGGTGTCAAATGGAACAGCAAGAGTGAACATAACACTGGACAGGGAATTGGGAGACCGTAGGCACATCCTTTATGCCTTGGAGCTTACATTTTTCTTAGCTAAGAATAAAGTAGTTGGTCTTCATAAGATCTAACATAAAGACCTTTTGGGAACTGACTGTCCTTTGTTTTGGTAGGTGAGGTATTCTTGGTATTTCTGAGAAGGGTGTGAGTTGGACAGGACATCTGAATGTTCTCCTTTCTTGTTCATAGTGTCTTTGACTAGCTTATGTTGAAACATACTGGTCCCTGTGTGCCCATGAGCTCAGCTAGAGATAGAGTGGGTAGGGGAACTGTGAATATTTTCTTTTTCTCAAATGAAGGCTTCTCGCACACAAGGAGAGTCCTGCTGTCCAGCATGGTACAACTTTCTTCAGAACAAAACAGAGCTATTTCAACGACTTTGAGGTAGAGAAGAGAAAGGGAAAATCTGATTTTAACCTTTGTATTTCCATAGATATATTGCTTCCTGCAGGGATGAACCAAGAGGAGGAAACATGGAGCTGTCTGTTTGGATGTTTAAGTCTCCCACATCATTTTTTTCCCTGACAGATCACACTGTGAATGCCTCCTAACTTGTCTTGCCACTGCATTGACAAAATGCTTCCACCGTCTTGCCTCTAATGGAAAAAAGCCTGATATACAGACAAATAGTCCCAGGAAGGATAATATTATATTCAGTTCCTTCTCATAGATTTTTTAAAAAATTGGATAGGAGATGGTGCATTTTCTCAGAAGGATAAATATGAATGATTATAATGGTTTGTATTTTCAAAGTCAGTAATAGATATTTTTATCTTTTTAAATTCAAATTACAAAGGGCCAGAAAGGCTAAGTTCTGATTAAAGTTTAATTTAAATTCAACCATAGATTGAATTTAAGTCTTTCTTAAAGAAAATACTTATTTTCTCAGCCAGTACTTTAGCTGTTATTGATGCTAAAGCTGAATAAATGATAACAAATATTCTGTGAAAATGATTTATGAGCTGTGAATGCAAATTGACTTTATTTTTTGACATAAAGGAAAATATTCTGCTTGGAGTAAAAGTGATGAAATGGGATTTTATATTGTTATGATCTCTGAGACTGTTGATTTGATGTTTAAAAAGATATAAAATCATTTTAAAATAATTTTAATGTTCATACTGAACCTCAAACTCCAGATGATATATTACCATACTAATTATAGATCCCTTACTTTCATTTGTGCATCATTTCATTAAAACCAATTAAATATGGGATAATAAGAAGGCACCTTAAATACAATTCAATTTTAAGGTAGGTATTTGGAAAGGAAGTTTTTTCTTTGGTTTACACATGCTTGTGAGAAGTGAAGATACTGAAACATTTTTATCTGTTTTCTAACAAATTTTTTCTATTACTCATTTTATCTCAAGATAAATAATTTTAAGTATATAGTAATTTTTATGGCTAAGTTTAAATTTTATGGAATAATGATATATAAAGTGTTGAGAGCCACAGCCAAAGGGGCCCCACAATAAAGATTTAAAATTTTCACTACTGCTAACCTAATGCCTTAATTATTGAATATCTGGGTGTTTCCTTAACTGAAGTTTTTAGTTTCCTGATTTTCTAAGCTAAGGAATAAAATTGCTTAGATGTTAGAATATTTTTGGTTTAGTCTTCACTGGATATTTTCAGAAAGGGATATTATTAATTGTGAATCTACAATCAGAATCAACCTATCAATAGTGGGATCATTGCATTTTAAGACTTCATTAGTCAATTTTTCTTCCTGTTTTGAAATACCTGAGGCATGCTACTTTGTAGAGAAAAGAGGTTTGTTTTGACTAATGATTCTGGATGTACAAGGTCTATCATGGTATTTTTGCTGGTAAATAACTGAAGCAGTGCAGAACATCACATGACAAGAGACAGGGAACCCATGAATAGAAGTGGGGTCTCTTTTCCTCTTCTTATAAAACGATCAAGATTCAATCACAGGGGCTCTATCCTAGTGACCTTACTTAATCCTGATCACTTCCCAAAGCCCCACCTCTAAACTTCATAGTTAGATTAAGTTCAACCTTCTTAAAACCATGAACATATGACTGGGGATTAAACTCCTGCATGAATTCTGGGGACAAACAATATTCAAACCATAGTAGTCTTATAAGGACACAAGTTGAAAACCATCATTAATGATTGTTAGACAAGCAGAATAGAATCTAGAGAGGAAAAATGGAATTTATTCCTTAGGCACAGAAACCTGAAAACATTAGCACACTCTAAAAATGGCACTTAAAAATTTTGAAACCAAACATAATACTTAAAATCAATGGCAAAATAGGAAATACTTAATAATGCAGAGTCTCTGTAGTACTCAGTAAATAAATAAAATTGATTAGCAATCTGAAAGGAAAAGCTTATGGGCTACTAAATTGAATAAACACATGATTTTTTTAATTAGAATGATTTTAATGGACTTATTTATCTTTCAAAGAGTTCCACCTCTGCCTCATCCTGTGTTATTACTCTTTGACACAAGTAACCTCTGTCAAATGGTATATCTAAGGCTTCAGAAAAGCAACTTGAGAGGGTAGAATTATCCTCTTAGTATCTAGACTGAACTTCTTGGATGAGCAATAATGGTTGTTTTTGGACCATTTAATTAGCATGTCACAGGACTTATACACTTCATACAAAAGTTAAACTTGGCATTATTGTGTCATGTGTCCATTGCTAATTTGGATTGACACTTTCTTATTTATCAAAGAAATTTTTTAATTAAATAATTTTCCTAATTGTTGGAATAAAAATTCAATAAATTTAGAAATTTGGATTAAAATTCAAGATCCTCCCTATTATATCTGTTCTGTTATTTATTTCTGATTTAATTACATCAACTCTGTAAGACTAGTAAGGCCTCCATGACCCATCCAATTCCCTAATAAAGAAATACATTTAGAAAAGGAAATTATTCCTTTTTACCTAGTCTAAGTAAAAATTAAATAAAAGAATTTTATATATTTTATATACTTAAGACAATTTATATATTTTATTTTTGGAATTTATGTTCCCCTGTGATCAGCAATTGAACTACAGGTGATTTAACACTGAGCTTATATCCCCAGTCTTTTTCTTGTTTTTGTTTTTGTTTTAGAGGCTGGTCTTAAATGTGAGATTCTCCTGCCTCAGCCTCCAAAGTAGCTCAGTTATAGGCTGGCATGACCATTCTACATACACATATATATTCATAGGTATGCATAGCATAATTAGTCAATTAATATCTGTAGCTCCTTCCTTTTTCTGTCCCTCTTTCTTCCCCCTCAATTTGCGTCTTGTACTCACTAATCACCCTTTTATTTTGATGGGATTTCTTTCCCTCTTTTTTTTTTCCCCCTTATTTTACTCCGGCTTCCATATTTGAGAGAAAATGTCTGTCTCTTGACTTTCTGGCTTATTTTACTCAGCATGTTCTCTAGTTCCATCCATTTACCAGCAAATGCCATAATTTCATTCTTCTTTATGGATACATAAAACATCATTGTATACATATACCACATCTTCTCTATCCATTCATCTGTTGATGGGCACCTGGGCTGGTTCCATAGCTTGGCTATTGTGAATTACATGGTTATAAACATTGATGTACCTGTATTACTATAGTATACTGTTTTTAGTTCCTTTGGGTAAATACCACTGAGTGATAACCCCAACCCTGTTGGTTTTTTCTTTTTTTTTTTAGTAAATATTTTCAAAACCACTGGGGTACATGATGGAACAAATAAGCTTCAGAAATGGAAGGCCCGGGTAGCTCCTGGGTCCTCAGCAAAGGAGTTCTGGGGGCTTTTCTTTCATGCTTTTGTTGAAATTATGTTCCCTAGGCTCAGTTTATTCATCTCTTATTTCAAGTTCTCCTGAGAAAATATGATTGACGTGCTTGGATCAGTAAACCACCCACCTCTGTCTCAATCTGCCCTGTCTGAGAGTGCAGGCTAGACAGAAGGCAGTAGGAGAACTGAAGGTAACAAAAGGCATCTACTACAAGATGTTCAAGCTCCTGGAGACTTATCCCTCATTCCTCATATTTTCTTTTTTTTTTTTAATTTTTTAAATATTTATTTTTTATTTCTCGGCGGACACAACATCTTTGTTTGTATGAACATCTTTGTTTGTATGTGGTGCTGAGGATCAAACCCTGGGCCGCACACATGCCAGGCGAGCGCGCTACCGCTTGAGCCACATCCCCAGCCCCCTTCATATTTTCTTGATACCTGGAACTGAAAAATAATTTTTGACTACATTACTAAGAATCATGAGCTATCACTATTTATTATTTAAAAAATAACACTGAATAGATGGCAATTTCACTAATTATGCAAAATAATGCATGTACAAATACTTATTGTTTCTTCAAATGTATAAACCCTTTAGATTTTATGAAGGTTATTGAAGTAATATTTTTAAATCTCAGGTAAAATGTATTATGTTACTAGTACTGATTTTAATTTTTATTTTGTACATAACTATTTCTTGGCATCTAAGATAAAAAAAATTGAGGCTGAATTGATTTTAAGTTGTAAGTTTGAATACCTTACAGGCGTTTAAGCCATACTTTACCTTTTTCTAAAATCTGATTATCTGCTATCCCTCGACCCCAAACTGAATTAGACAGTACCTTTCTTCAGTTACAGCACTCACTCTGCCAGGCTGCCGTTCATGGCTATGGGTAAGGAACTTAATCTCAGTGCATCTGTGAGAATAAGAAGAAATACCATATGGGAACACAGTTTGTGAACCATGAAATGCTATGTGATTTGTATATCTGTGTGCTTAGATTTTAAGTTCTTTCAGTGTAAGTACTAATTTTTTATTTCTTGGTGATTCAGTGACCAACACAGCACTCAATGTATGGCAGATATTCAATCATTTGTGATACTAGGATGAAGGGTGAAAATAAAAATATGAAAGGTTTCTTAATAATTTTTTCCTGATAATAATCACTTTCTTATAAATTCACACATTTTATGGTCCTGCCATGTGCCAGGCATTGTGCTGGGCATTATATAATATAAGCCCCACTTGAGTGTTCTCAAAGAGTTTATGGTCAAGGAAGGGAGACAGATGTATGAGCAGAAAGCATTATGGGAGAACAAAGAGGCAGACAATTATGGTGCTCCTTTGCAATTAGAATTCTGAATGTAAAACAACTCTAATTAAGGCCAATGCTAATTATTTAAAATGAACTATAGTTCCTTGAAAATTTTAAGAATTTAGTATAAAGGAGATTTATGACTTGACAATAATAATTTATCATGTAATTTAAAATTTGAATTCACAGCATTTATTCCCAGTTGGCAAGTTATATATTTATTTATATTAACTTTTGCTTAGTGCCAGTCTCCCTTACTCTGCTGCAAGCTCCTTGAGGTCAAGAGCTATGTTAATTTTGTTCTCCAAACTATGTCCTTGTCCTACCACATTAGGCATTTAAATATTTACTGTATGCTATTTGAATAAATAGTTAGTGGACAGTTGGAAGAGATTTGTGGATAAAAAATTTTATATGGTATGATGAACTTATATACACTTTAAAAATTTTAAGAATATTGTCACTAGGATTATATAAGTTGCCTGTAACCATTATTTACCATTTTTTCTCTCTTGGAACTCTTGTTCATATTAGTTTCCAATATCATCTCTCAAGCTTTTTAAATATCTAAAATCTAATTTGTTATTTCTTTCTTCCAACTTACTTTAATAATGATGTCACATATTTTCTATGTTCCAGATCAGAATCCTGTAAATATCTTGACTTTTATGTTTCGCTTCTTATGTCTATTCAAAATTATTAGTTAGTCATGAAGTTGTGCTGCTATGTCTTTATTATATCTTTTGAATCTTCATTTATTTTTCGTTCCTGTCCTGGAAGCCCTTAATTTCTCACACCTGTCACACCTTGAGATTCTTGGCTTCATTTTCTCTCCTTTCCAGTTATCTGGACATTTTTATACCAAATCGAACTCCCAGAAGTATCCCATAAGCCACCTAATTTCTTGCTGCTCCTCTCACTTTTAATAAATAATTATGGGACCCTTTCACTAAACTATTTAGTTCAACTCACTTCTAAAGAGAATAAAAAAATATTGAACTGAACTATCTTTCTAGGTTCATCTTTCAAATGTGTGTTGAAATTTTCTAGATTTGTATATTTAAAAACATTCTTATCCTTTGCTTATATCTTTCATTGGACTTTGCTGCCCACAGGATGACTTAGTCTAGTTTCAAATCCACCTGCTTGTATAGTCATTAAAAATAGCCCTTTCATTCTACCTTGTGTACATTCACAAAAACAACACATTGTACACCATAAAAATATGCAATTATCATTCATTGATTAAAACTACAAGTAAATTAAAATAAAGTAGAGCTTTGTGGATAGTAGATATTCAATGAATATTTGTTAATTTTTTTGGCATGTGGAAGCTAATATGTGTCAATTTGGGATGTTATAGATCACGTTTCCATTGTCAGTTGGTTAGGACACAGGTTTCTAATCAATGTGTCCCAGAATTCTTTATGGTGAGACTGTTATTTTTGTTCCTCAGCCCTGGGGCAGCCTAAGGTGGTTGAAGCTGTGGAGTCAATTATATCCTCTGTTTATCCCCCTGTGCTGTACAAACAGCATCGTTTCATGTGCCATGCTGTGGCAAAGATTGAAAGCACAGGGCAGCAAATGCTCTGATGTGCTCGGTTTATGATGATTCAATTGTTAATTAATATTTTCTTCTGATTTGATTGTTGAGCTAAAGCAGAACAGAATTGGTTTAATAGAGGTTGTCACCTGCTGGAAAATATGCCAATTCTGGTCCTTTTCATTGCCCTCTGGAGGCATACTTATGTCACCCTGCTTGTCCCTGTGGTTCCTGCTGCTGTCACTGGATTAGCATTTTCTCCTTTTCCTTGCAAATCATTTTGCATGATTTCATGCTCAGTGAGATAATTTTGTGGAAAATATTCCTGTGGCTTTTATAAGTAAAATAGTATCAGAGGGCTGGGGCTGTAGCTCAGTGGCAGAGCACTTGACTAGCACATGTGAGGCACTGGGTTTGATCCTCAGCACCACATAAAAATAAATAAAATAAAGGCATACTTTGCATCAATAACTACAAAAAATTTTAAAAATAGTATCAGAAACTCTTTTATATATTTTAATAAAAATATATCATATTTTGATGAATTTTAGCAGTTCCATCTATACACACCTGATATTCTTTTGAGGCCATTTGAGAGGAAAACATACCCTCCGTAATTTGAAAAAACCTGTTGGTGTATTTATATAAGTATCATTTAAAAATATCTCTTAATTTAAATAATTTCTCTATGAATTACTATTTCAACATCAATACTGTTGAATTTGACAGTAGGAAAAAGAATTGTCAGAATCTATACTCGTGTTAAAGCTCTGGAAATTACTACTGTCAGCAAATTTTTTTAAACAGATTGTGATATAAAAGGAAAAAGTTTCTTTGATTTTTATAGGACTACTATGCTTTAAAGTGATTTCTACAGTTTAAAAAGTGTGTATTGAGGACTGAGGTGTGGCTCAGTGGTAGAGTGCTTGCCTAGCATGTGTGAGGCACTGGGTTCAATTCTCAGGACCAAATATAAATTAATAAAAATAAATATGAGTCCATCAACAACTAAAAAAAAGGTGTTGAAATAGATTCATCTTAGAGATGTGCACACACATTTGTTGCAAAAAAATCAATCAAATAAAAACTAAGAAGTTTTTGAATCCTGCTCCTAATTATATATAACTTTACATGTATTGGGTTAGAAAATGGTTTCTATATAGAAGACGACTAAAATATTCACTCATTGATGAACTAAAGTGTCCACAAATATTCCTTAATAATGTTTCCAATTTCATTCTAAAATATTAGCATAAAACTAAATAATAAACTTAAAATGATATTTTCTGGGTCTTGGATATCTACCATTTGGCCTGCAGGGATGACCTGCAAGTGTTAAATAAAACATTTGTACTATTAGAAAAAAAGGAGGAGGATGTGAATTGGTATGAATATACTTTGAAACAACCAGAGTATGAAAAATTGTGCTCTGTATGTGAAATAAGAATTGTAATGCATTCTACTGTGATATATAAATAAAAAAATAATTTAAAAAAAGGAAAAAGGAGGAGGAGGAGGAGGAGGAGGAGGAGGAGAAAAGAAACATTGTGGCAAACCCAAATTTTCTAAGGTTGATCTTGTAGAGTTCCTATGTATACAAACATACTGAAAAAATGTCCTATAAGTTTCTGTGTGCACATATATTTTATTCTTTGTGTTCTTTGAAGCCTATGGTGAGTGGTCTTCTTAAGACCATAATCTAAATGGACACATGCTATAGGAGTGAAACACTTTACATGAATTTTTACTGAAAATGAGCAGTTGGTTCTATGCAAACAAACTGTGGAATAGAATTCTATTCTTCATTAAAATATAGTTCATAAGGCATATGGGTCCTTTAAAGGAGAGATGAACATTTGCACCTGAATTTCTGTCTCAGAATTTAGTCATAAGCAAGTCTACACCTTACGTAGGTGCTTATTTTCTGCTGACACCTGGCTTCCGTAAAATAGACTTGTTCTTCCTTATAAAATGCTTAAGGTCCGGGTATATTTTAAAACTAAAAGGGGAAGTTTAAATGAAGTCATGAGAGTAGAGGCTTAATTCTATAAGATTTGTGTCCTTATATTAAGCAATCCCAGAGCTCACTCCCTTCCTCTGTATGTCAGTACACAGAAAGAACCAAGCCATCTGCAAGTTAGAAAGAGAGGATCATCACTGGAAAATTCTTTGTAGTTGAATCTTATTGTTAACAATTCACAAAATATAATTTCACCACTATGTGACCATAAACAATTTAAGAGGAGCAATACTGATTACTAAATACTTTAGAAATTATTAGTTGAAACAATGTCAGAAAACTATAAGTGCCATACATTAGAAATGGATTAATGGATAAATTTATCATTCAATGCTTGAATAAATTTTAAATATCATCTTTATTTAAACAATATTATCAAGAGTAGATGCAATTTTGTAAGTAAAATACAGAATTTATAACAAAATATTTAAGTCTAAATACTTAAATATTAAAAAATTAAGATACTGCCATTTCTTGCTATAAAAATATACTGAGTATATCAATCTCTTAAATGAATCAATAGCTCTGTAATAAACATTTATTCTTTGAATGAGATACTCAAGTTCTGTTGAAATGTTTTTTTTTCTATTTGATAAAATTTTAATCACAAGCTACATTTGAAATTTTGTGTTCGTGCATGCAGTGTGTATGTGTGTGTGTGTGTATGTGTGTGTGTAAGTGTATGAGTGCTTATCCTGACAGCCCTTTCACAAAAATGTGATATCTGCCTACCTGCCTCACTCTAGTTTCCCAGCTCCTAGTTAGCTTGGGCTGCCATATAAAATACCGTAGCATGAAAGAGCTTACACAACAGATATTTTCTCACAGTTGTGGAGGTTGAAAAGTGAAAGATCAAATTTGTCAGGATAAGCACTCATACACCTACACACACACACACACACACACACACACACACACACTGCATGCATGAACATGCTTATTAGAATTGTGTATAGAGAAAGCATAAAGTAGTGAAAATGAATTTTAGACACGTTTCTTGAGCATTTTCTCATGAATAAAAGGCAGTGGTTTTAGTGCATGGAATTTGTAACTTTACTGGGATGGTCATATGTCTTTTATCTAGATTTGAGATGTATTTAGTTTGTGTGAGATAATACAGCTGTGTGAAGAAACATTGGGAGTTAATGTCAAAGGAATTCAGAGAAAGAAAAGCATTCAGTGTGGGTTGCAGGAATAGGCAAAACTTTGTGGAAGAACCAAGAGTTGACTGATTCAACATGAGTTAATGGAATTATAATGATATGAAAACACTCAAGATGAAAAATTGCCACATTGGGCATTTTCTCATTTGTGGTGCTGTAAGGTTTCAGAAAAAAAATGATAGAGACTGTGACACAAATTATTTGTCCTAGTTAAATAAAATTTAATGACCATGTGTGGTGACAAAAATGAGGAAATCACTTTGTCATATCAGCTACTTACAGTGATTCATCATGAAGGCCTTGGAACAGTATGTTATGTGAAATTGGATATGCCCTTTTCAGACTGCAGTAGCCCAGTTCACAGATTACATGTATTGTTGGTTCTGCAGAATGCTGGTAAAAATAGTGGTCAAAGTTTTTTAAAACTTTTTGGACCACACCAATATCCCCTAGACACATAAAAAAGAGAAAAATAGAATATGTATGTAATGTGCTCTGATATTTTCTACGCCATTCAACTTTTCTTTCAAGGAGATGGTTATGGCCTACAAAACTGATTTTATGGCTCACTGATATGTTTTGATCATCAGCTTAAAAAGGCCACTCTAAGAGTTAGGGTTTGAGGCAAGGAAGAAAGGCCTGAGAGACTAACTTCAGTCCGTTGCAGTGAACATTTGCCATTATTGGTTGGTCAACAGCTAGTCCCATTTTCACTTGTGCCCTAATTTTATTTTGGGCATTGCCACTCTTCCACTTGGGTTATTCATGGAAGGTGTTATTTCCTTTTACCCTGATTGCCTCTCACCTTGTAGACAAGGGGCAACACATGGTCTAAGCTTGGCCCATAGCACCCTTTTTAGGAACTTTAAGTTTTAAGAGAGTGATTGAAAAAATGGCGAAAGACTTGATCTCACTGATCATATAGACATTATCCTGGCTTGATTGTTTGAACACCCTCCGTTTTCCTTTTCTTGTGACTCCATGGGTTCTGGCCAACCATGTCTGGCCTTCTATACTCGGGCCCAGTGAGTGTCCTATTGCTCTTTGGTCCATTGGAGGGATTTAAAAAAATAATATCTCTTTCGCTTCAGTTTAATATTTTATTTAATTTACATAAAGTTAAGTTCTGTTCTTGGCAGAGAAGAGTCTGAATTGAACCAACAGTTTAAAAAGAACAGTTAATTAGGTTGGTATTATCTAACCACTAGACTGTCTTCCTATTGTCAAGGAGGGAATAGTGAGTAAAGGAGAGGATGGAAACAAAATAATTTGATATAGTTCAGCTACTTGACAGATAACACAAAGATATAGCACCATCTCTAAATGCATAATTTCAACTGTAATCTCAATATAAATGCCAACTGGCTAAATCACTAGTTGAAATTGGCTAGGTTATTAAAAATAAAAGGTTAAGAAATATTTATTTCATTTACATAAACATTTCTTCCCTTAATAAATGGCTGCTCCAATTAATTCTTCTATTATTATTATTTTATTTTGTTGAGGTGTACCAGGTCTTTATATATATGTAAAAATTATACTTAGGGGAAGTGTATAGTTTGATCATAAATAACAAATAACTTGATGCTTTTGAGTAAATGGTACTCCAGAATTCCAGAGTGCTTATTCTTACTACTAGTATAATTGTCATAGTTCTTGTCTATATGTTTCAATACCTGATTTTATTTGATGGCGTTATTTTTAATAAAATGTTTTTAAAAACTGCTATCTTTTTAAAATAAAAAAATAGAAAAATAATAAGTGGGAAATTAAAAAAAATCATTTCAAATGTCTATCTAAAAATGATCATCATCAAGATGTGATGATGGTGACTTTTTCAAAAATATTTCTATGAGGAAAAATAGCTGAAGGTGATCTTATGTTAATAGTATACTGCAAAGGTAGTTTCTTATTTAAAATATTTATACATATTAGAATAATTGGTGGGATTAGGAGGTGCCCCAGATCTTTTTTAAAAATGACAAGGCTTAGTATTTTTGAGTGTGCATCATTCTAAAATAATTTGGCATAATATATTCAAAAGTCTTAAAATTATTCATAGTTTTTAGATAAAATCAAAGTAAAAAAGTGTTTAGTCACATAAAATAGCCACAGATACAACTCAATAATTATTATAAGGATATTTAGTGTGTTATATTAATAATGGTAAGAAATTGGTGAAATTACATTACATATACACAAACTAAAAGATAGTAAAATAAATTACCTTATTCATAGCATGTAGTACCATGTAATCTTGACATACAATGTTGAATAAGAGTCATTAAATGATATAAAGTTGTTTATTATAAACTATTGAGAGGAAAAGTTTATACCTGCACATATATGCCAATATTTTTGTATACATATGTGTGCATATGAAGACATATTTATATACACATACGGAAAGGGTACAAACTAAAGTGTTAATTATAATTTTTTATTTTTTAATTTAAAAATTATTATTCAAATGTTTATAGTATATTTCTTTCAAATTGAGAAAGTATTATTTTAATTTTTCCCATGTTTGGGGAAATCCAGGATTGAATGACACTATAGATTCTAAATCTATTTCAAATATTTTGGTTTAAAGACCAATTGTCAAGCAGAAAAAAAATTGATCAAAGCACAACTGGACTTTGGGTAACTTACATTCTTCTTCAGATGATGAAAGACAAATCAAAATTTATTCCTTGATGATCATCATCAAGATGTGATGATGGTGACTTTTGCATTTCTTTTTAAATTTTTTTTTAAGACGTCACTATTTTATTTTATTTTATTTTTTTAATTTTTTAATTTTTTTTATTGTTGGTCATTCAAAACATTACATAGTTCTTAATATATCATATTTCACAGTTTGATTCAAGTGGGTTATGAACTCCCAATTTTACCCCGTATACAGATTGTTGTATCACATCAGTTACCCTTCCATTGATTTACATATTGCCATTCTAGTGACTGATGTATTCTGCTGTCAGTCCTATTCTCTACTATCCCCCCTCCCCTCCCCTTTTCTCTCTCTACCCCCTCTACTGTAAATCATTTCTTCCACTTGTATTATCTTGTCTTACCCCTCCTTTCCTCTTATATGTAATTTTGTATATCCCTGAGGATCACCTTCCATTTCCATGCACTTTCCCTTCTCGCTCCCTTTCCCTCCCACCTCTCATCTCTGTTTAATGTTAATCTTCTTCTCAAGCTCTTCGTCCCTACCCTGCCCTTGGTTACTCCCCTTATATCAAAGGAGTCATTAGGCATTTGTTTTTTAAAGGTTGACTAGCTTCACTTAGCATAATCTGCTCTAATGCCATCCATTTCCCTCCAAATTCTATGATTTTGTCATTTTTTAATGCAGAGTAATACTCCATTGTGTATAAATGCCACATTTTTTTTTATCCATTCATCTATTGAAGGGCATCTAGGTTGGTTCCACAATCTTGCTATTGTGACTTGTGCTGCTATGAACATCCATCGATGTAGCAGTGTCCCTGTAGCATTAGGTCTTTAGGGAATAGACCAAGAAGGGGGATAGCTGGGTCAAATGGTGGTTCCATTCCCAGCTTTCCAAGAAATCTCCATACTGCTTTCCAAATTGGCTGCACCAATTTGCAGTCCTACCAACAATGAACAAGTGTACCCTTTTCCCCGCATCCTCGCCAGCACTTATTGTTGTTGGACTTCATGATGACTGCCAATCTTACTGGAGTGAGATAGTATCTTAGGGTGGTTTTGATTTGCATTTCTCTGACTGCTAGCGATGGTGAGCATTTTTTCATGTACTTATTGATTGATTTTATGTCAAAATGGCGATATTACCAAAAGTCCTCTATAAGTTCAATGCAATGCCGATCAAAATCCCAACAGCATTTCTTGTAGAAATAGATAAAACAATCATGAAATTCATATGGGATAATAAAAGACCCAGAATAGCAAAAATAATGCTAAGCAGGAAGTGTGAATCAGGCGGTATAGCGATACCAGACTTCAAACTATAGTACAGAGCAATAGTTACAAAAACAGCATGGTACTGGTACCAAAACAGGCGGGTGGACCAATGGTACAGAATAGAGGACACAGAAACCAACCCACAAAACTACAAAACTATCTTATATTTGATAAAGGGGCTAAAAGTATGCAATGGAGGAAGGATAGCATCTTCAACAAATGGTGCTGGGAAAACTGGAAATCCATTTGTATCAAAATGAATCTGAATCCTTTTCTCTCGCCATGCACAAAAGTTAACTCAAAATGGATCAAGGAGCTTGATATTAAATCAGAAGCGCGGCATCTGATAGAAGAAAAAGTTGGCTATGATCTACATACTGTGGGGTCGGGCTCCAAATTCCTCAATAGGACACCCATAGCGCAAGAATTAACAACTAGAATCAACAAATGGGACTTACTCAAACTAAAAAGTTTTTTCTCAGCAAAAGAAACAATAAGAGAGATAAACAGGGAGCCTACATCCTGGGAACAAATCTTTACTCCACACACTTCAGATAGAGCCCTAATATCCAGAATATACAAAGAACTCAAAAAATTAGACAATAAGATAACAAATAACCCAATCAATAAATGGGCCAAGGACCTGAACAGACACTTCTTTTTAAATTATTTTTAAAAGAGTTTTGGAGCAGTACTAGGGACTGAATTAGAACAAGATATATTTCATGCTTTTATAATTATGTCAAAATGGATTCCACTGTCAAGTGTAACTAAAAACAACCAATTAAAAATTTTTTAAAAAGGGTTTTCTATTGTGTTATATAAACTGTCTTCATATATTAATGCATAAATGAAAAACTCTTTATGCTCAAAACAGCACAGTAGACCAAATTTTGCTAATATGTCATGTACTAAAACATAATTTTTGATTTCTAAACAACTAATTTTAGACTAGCTTCTCAATCTATTAATTTATGGATTCAGTATGGACAGGAACTATTCCAGTGCCTTTCAATTTGTCCCTGAATTTTTTCTCTTTAAAATTCCAGGCAGTAATTTTGAGGTATGACTTATACATATCGTATCCCTCAGAATATCTAGCCCCATGAAAAGACTTCTTAATACCAAAATTAAGGGACTAGTTCATCCAAGAATCAAATATGTCAGTAATATTTTGACACAAATATTACTTAAAAATACAAATTTGTTATTTTTCTTATATTAATACAAATTTTCTTCTGTCTTTCAGATTTTTCTGATAATATTATTCACTGTCTTGACTGTCTTGAACAATTATATATCTGTTAGTTTCTTGCTTCATACTAATGACAATTCCCTAGTTCAATAGTAATGAGAAACTAAGGCATTAAACTTAAAAGGTTCTAAACAGGTTTAAATGTGGTAAGATATTATTGTAATAGAATTGTAATGTATTTCTTTTCTACTTTCATGCTTCTCCAAAATGCTATGGTTCTTGTGACATTTTTGTCCTGCACAGAGTCAAATTTTAGGTTTTTCACTTTTAGATGGCTAGGGCACCATAAAGCATGATTTTTTTTTTGGTAGCAGAGATGTTTCCAGGAGTTTCAAAAGAGACCGTTAGTCAGAGCTAAAAAAGTCACTTTTCTTTAAATCTAGATCATGTACAGTTAGTTTGTAAAGAAAAATATAATAACTCTGTCCTCCTGCCAAAAAAGTGCTCCACAAAGTTGTCCTCTGAGAATTAGACAAATGGTGCTTTGGTGACATTTAATGTTCAATATGTGATGTGTTACTCTTTCAACTTTTGCATTACTCTCCACACCTATGTTTGGATAGCTAATTCTGATCCTAAAAAAGTAAAAAGAGAGAGAATTTACTAGCAATATTTAAAGCTGTTTCTTTTTAGGACTATACTTTCTCAGTTATATATACGGAGAAAAGTAGTTAAACTAAACTCTGTCAAGAGCTCATAAATGAGGATAGGCTAAACTTTGTCAATGCTTAGACAACCCTGGAGTAAATTTAGTAAGGTTCTTGTAAGGACATCTTTGGATTATACACCCAATGTACATACATAAATATTAAATTGTTATGACTGATCTATTTAGCGGAAATACCATAGACTTCCTTTGAGCACAGAATCTAGTGATTGTTCATGTCAAAGAGGCACATGCATCCTATTGATGCAGTCAGTCTAATGAAGGGATTAAAAATCATTTTGCCAGGTTTTGCTCTTCCAAAGAGTACAGAAAAGGTAAAGGAAAGCACTAGAAAACAAATAATGTCTAGCTGTGTGCATCTATGGAGAAAAAATGAATTTGTACAAGGCAATGCCTGTCTTGACTAAGGACACACTAGAATTTAGCAATGCTTACCTTTAAAGAAAGGAAAAACCCTGGAAAGAATAATGTAGAACTGTCTCAAAAGAAATCTTCATTGCATTTTATGTGCTTCTGTCTGTCCTTACCCATTCCAGTGTCTGGACCAAAGGTGCACTTCTTAGAAAAGCCAGGTTTGTAATGGGAACAATGTTCTGACCCTACCTTTTAATAGCCAAGTTCTGCAAGCAACTGACCCAATTTACCCAACTCTCATCACTCCATAATCTATAATAAGTGTCAGCTCCACAGCTATTTGCTGAACTTCAGCACTGATCTCTTTAACACTGATTTTCTTGTATGATTTTTGTTCTGTGATAAGGAAGCACAGTATGAATAGAGGAGACTGAAGTCCTTCTCTGGGCCAGTCCCAGGAAAATAAAGTTGAAGGATGATGGGGAGTGTACAGCATAAAATCCCTCATGCAAAATTCATCAAACAAACATGGTATACATATTCTCCTGGAGTATAAACAAATTACATCAATTATGAGCACCATAACCCCAAACAAAGCTATATCAAACTCTAATGTAACAATTTAAAATCAGACAGTGCATCACTGGGTTAATAAATCAGAAATCAACTAAGAGACAATACTTTAAATGCCATATAATTGAAAGCTCCAGGTAGGCATGCCCCCTTCATAGTTATTTTTAAAATAATGTTCAAAGCAGGAGAAAGGAGCAAGCACCAAGTTCACTAATAATGCAGGTTACTGGGCGGCTTTGATCAAGCACTGCGGTTCACAGATAAACACTTTACTTCTTCCCTTCAAGCTACCGAATCTTTGTTCTTCTGGAAAGGGGATTTTATCTTCTTCCATATATTGCTTTTGGGTTTGGATTTTTTCTTTACGTCCAGCTCTGCCTCCTTTTCTTTCCTTCGGATCTCCTGCACAAGTGTATGGAAGACATTGTCAACGTAGCAGCGGTATGCAGCAGAGGTCTCAAAAAATGGACAGCTGAATTCCTGGGCCAGAGCTAACCCTTCTTCCTTGGTGACCTGTCTTAGCTGTTTTAGGTCAGACTTGTTTCCGACAAGAACCACAGGTGTTTCGTTAGTATGTCCGACTTGATCAATAAGCTCTTTAAACTCCCGAACTGCATCGAAACTTTGGCGATCTGTGACAGAGTAACAGATGATAAATCCTTCTCCTGCACTCAGGTAGCGATTCCGCAGGGCTGTAAACTCTGCCTGTCCCGTTGTATCCACAATGTCCAGATTGACAGGTTCGTCATCAACACGAACCCGTGTTTTATAGCCGTCTTCAATGGTGGGGTCATGATCTTCTGGGAACTGGCGGCTGACGAACTGCATGGTCATGGCGCTCTTCCCCACACCACCAGCACCCAGCATCACTAATTTGTACTCTCGAGTGACCCCTGCAGGGTTGCTAGGGTAGCCACCAACGGGGCGAGTTCCAGAAGCCATTGTCCTCTTGGGAAGTCCCAGGTGACCCCCCAGGGAAAACCACCCTTCAGGGTGGGAAGGCGTTGGTCCGTTGCTGCGTTTTCCCACTCTGTGCTCCTGGGCTCGCGGGTGGCTCCAGCGCTGACCTGTGACCCCTCCCGTCGCAGGGAGAGCTCCACACCACAATTCAATAGGGCTGGAGGATACAGATTAAAAAAAAAAAATACTGTGTGTAAGAAAATAAAGTTCACAAGCAGGCTCTTTACCCTGAGGTCACTATTTTGGTGACCATAGCCTTTCAGGCATCCCTTTATGCACACGCATATGCATGCATGATCTGTCATTGTTTACAGATGGAATCATCCTATATGTCCAGATTTTTATAAATAGATTCTATCCTCTCCATTCCTACCCGCAACGTCTTCAACATCAGCATACCATGTTCCACAGTTGTCATTTTAACAACCTTGGATGTTTCCTGTTTTTTTCCATGCTTGTATATTGATTTTCCATTGGACAGTTTTCCCATTCATACAGCAATACAGTACCATAGAGAATTGACTTGTGAGTGTGTGTAAATCTTACAAAATATTCCTCTTCCACGTTGTTTCTTCTTTTTCATGATTGTCCTGGCAATTATTGAGCATTTCTCCATATGAATTATGAGATTTATCTAAATTAAAGACTTCTTGATAAGATTGTACTTTTGAATTTTATTTATTAAAGCGGATTACCTTTTTAATTTATCCATCACCTTGGAGCCATAAGCAATTTCATTAGGATTATTTTTAATTGAATACTCTCAAAAAGTTTTGTGAGAAATGACTAACCTAAAATTAGAAGAGAATTCTTGTTATAGTCAGTTCATACAATTTCATCTCTTTAAATTGCATATTCTATTTATTTTAACCTAAGTATTGAGCAATACAGTTTCTGTGGTTTCTTTTAAGACTCTAAAATTTATATAGGAAAAAGATTATAAATGTAAGTGTGAAAATCTCTTTGCTCTTGGGTCTTAGAAAATGAGAACTATAACTACCTCATGCCCTGCTATAAAAATTACAAAGTAATGTAGTGGTAGGATGACCTGGTTTTCCCTGGACTGAGGGATTTTCTGGGGCAGGGAATTGCATTGATAGTATGATTAGTTGGTTGCTATATCTGGTCTGGTGGTTTGTTTGTTTGTTTGTTTTGTTAGTTTGTTTTGTTTTTGCAGTACTGGTGCTCAAAACTGAGGCTCCACACATGCTAGGCAAGAGCTCTACTACTGAACTACATTCCCAGCCCTTGCAAATTTCTTTTAAAAACAATACTTTTAAAATGTCCATGTTCTTACACACACATTCATTGAAGTTTCTGTTGTGGTCTTTAAATTCACCTTATTGATTACTCCCTGTCTTAAAAATCTTGCAAAGATTTTTGTTCAGTTAAGTAAATTTAAATGTTAAAGATAATTTGGGACTGGGATTGTGGCTCAGCAGTAGAGCACTCCTCTAGCACATGTGAGGTGCTGGGTTTGATCCTCAGCACCACATAAAAATAAATAAAATAAAGGAATCCTGTCCAACTACAACTAAAAATATATTTTTAAAAAATGTTAAAGATAATTTAACTGTATTGTAAATTTGATTTATATCACTTAAAATATTTTATTATGTATGTAAAGAAAAGGTTTCTCCCATGTCAAACACAAAAATAAAGATAACATGATAAGAATATCAGTCTTAAAATTATGAATGTATTAAGATGAATAGCAAAAACAAGGAGATAAAAGTAGTTTATCGTTTTTGAAGATATTCACATATATTCTGCAAAAATTATGTTTCCATAGAAGTCTTGTATTAGTCTTCTTGGGCTGCCATAATAAAATGTCAGAGACTCGGTTACTTAAAGAAGAGAAATTTATTTTCTCATAGTTCTGGATGTTCAAAGTCCAAAATTAGGGCAGTAGCATTGTCAGGTTCTGGAGAAGTTTCCCTTCGTAGCTTATAGTAACTGCCTTCTTAATGTGTTTTTACATTAGGGAGTAAGAGATGTGGAATTAACAAGCTCTCTGGTGTACTGATCTATTATAAACCAAATTAAATTCTATAGGCCCCATCTGCAAATATTAAAATATTGAGAATTAGAGCTTCAACATATGAAAGGGGCACAATTCAGTCCATAAGAATTCTCACGTAGATTATGAGAAATTAGTGATTTCTTGCAGTTAGTTCAGTTTGATTAATAAATTGCTGAAAGGTCTCATGTCTGATTAATCTCTAAAAAACTATTCAAGTTACTGCAGTATATTTTAATATGACATTGTATTGCATATTGGAGAACACAGTTTTCATGGAATAAAATACCCTAAGATGAATGTATGTATATAAAACTACACAGCCATCAGAAAATGAGGGGCTTTCAAGTCATCAGAATGCAAGTTATATTGCATTTTTGTTGGCTTATCAAAATCTGTAATGAATTTCAATATAGTATATTAAGCAGATGAATATAATTGGTCTATGTAAAGTCATTTATTTTATGTAATTTTTATTGTAATTTTCTCCTCATTCATCCATTGTATTGTTGTGTTCTTTGTGAGGTGAGGAGGATGTTAGCTAGTGTCACAAAATTTGCCACTAAACTACTAAATTGTGACAATGTCAACCTCTGTATTCCCTTTCTGTTCTTCCAATATATGAGTCTAAGGCAGATAAAATGTTTTATGCACACAATATATTGTATGGGTTTGGGTGAAGATATGAACTAAAACTCATTATTTGAAGGATACTATGCTTATAAATATTAGTAAATAAAAGCAACAGAATATCTT
The DNA here is from genome assembly GCF_052094955.1 of Ictidomys tridecemlineatus. NCBI lineage: Eukaryota > Metazoa > Chordata > Mammalia > Rodentia > Sciuridae > Ictidomys > Ictidomys tridecemlineatus. The sequence continues at coordinate 105,155,294 of NC_135477.1, forward strand.
GCTGATCTGAGATAACATAATTTGGATACTTGCTTCTAGATTTTAATTTTTCTTAACTATATGACTATCATTATTCATCTCATGAATTTTACAGCCTATCCCATGTCTAGGTCAGTTTATAGCTTAGTTTGTATAGATCTATTCTTGAGGTCTTTACAATTGTTTGGAGGGAGATGGGTCTATTTATTTATTTGCAATTTTTTGTTTATGGGGATAAAGTGATTGAATAAAAGATGATCTGAAATTCTCAGGGCTTAGAATGTTTTTATGATTTGAGTGATTTTTCCATGGTTGTTTTTAACTATTCTAGCCATTAGTACACAGATATTTGCATGGTGGAGGTCTGTCTATGTGAAGATAGAACTAATTGGAGGTAGAGTGAACTGGTGATTATAGACAGAGAGAGAGAAAAAAAAACTATTTAATCCATGTGGGCAATTGACTATATTAGTATGTAAATTGTATCTGATGCTCTCATAAATAATGTGTTTATAGAAAAAAACAACCATTTGGTTTCAGTAAATGGTGGTACATGCAACACTTTTGTAGATGATTTGTGGGCCATAGAGGGGTGATGCTATTTCTCCTACTGAACACATATTGCTTTAACTATGTATTCAAGAAAAGGTATAAATCATAAGTGCAAAGTAAGCAAAATGTAGCTACCAACATTTGTTTTAATTATGTGATATTGAAATATCTCCTCTTAATATTTTTAATGACTGATGGCTTGTAAAGCTACCACAGAAAATAAAATTAAGCATTATATATAATGTAATTATGAGCCTTCAGTCTTGCCTGTACTTGTAAAGTAATAAAGCATATTTGTATTACATTTTGATCTTATTTTATTCCTTTTGTGAATGTTAGCTTTTCTATTGAAACTTATCCTAAATTGAGTTTAAGTTACATTCTGCAGTGTCAGGAAAATTGATAACATTTATTTCTTAACACCCTGCAATATATGATCTTACTAACTCTGTATTAATATCACCAAAGAAGGGTAACAAAAGGGGCTTTTAGCTTTCACCCTTTGTTCAATAAATCAAACATAAATATGGTCTACACATGGCTTTTTAGTGAACTCTGCCATTTTATTTGTCTTTTATCTTGAAGGTTTATTGCTTTACATGGCTTAAAGTGATTCAGGGTCTGAACTGTTTAATCTGGGATGTTTAGGTATGTGAGAAAGTCAGATGTTAAAACTTTCTGTGCATGCACAGTAGGTACAGTGTGTGCATTTGAATGATTCATTCCTTGGCGCATAAACTTGCATTACCCACTTGTTTTTGAAAATGTATTGTATTTCTAAATGATGATTTAAAATATTGGATCTTTTCTGATTATTCTGTTATGCTCAAACTCAAAACTTACTGTAGACCATGTGTTAATTCTGTTTCCATATTGTTTCATGGAAACTTCCAGGAAAAAGTCAAAATAGTAGTTAAGAACTTATTAATATCTACTAATTGTACCAAGATATGATTTCTGTGCATAAAATTCTATAATTATTTTTGTTTTGTTTTGTTTTGCTTAAGAGAGAGGGGGAGAGAGAGAGAGAGAGGAGAGAGAGAGAGAGAGAGAGAGAGAGAGAGAGAGAGAGAGAATTTTTCTAATATTTATTTTTTAGTTTTCTGCAGACATAACATCTTTGTTTGTATGTGGTGCTGAGGATCGAACCCGGGCCGCACCCATGCCAGGCAAGTGCGCTACCACTTGAGCCACATCCCTAGCCCCAAATTTTATAATTTTAATGTAAAATTCTTTTGTCATTTGCTTTTATGCCCTTTTAACACGACTGATTTAGTTTCTTATGGAAGAGAGGAATGGAATAATACAAGAATAAGCATAAAGCTGGACCTCAAAGGAAGAAAGAAAACTCATAATTATTAAATACTATTTTACACTAAACACTGATAAAAACCTGGATGTATGTTTTGCACTTAAAATCTGGTTGAAATTGCATGAATATCACACAATCAGTATATTGAAAAACTTTTAAAATTATCATGTACTACATAGTATTGTGTACTCTACACTGCTATAATAATAAAACACCAGAGTAAAATGATTTTTATAGGCATAAACATCATAAGTGTTTAGAGATGAGAACAATTGGCATGGCACTATGCTGGACAGGTAAGATTGAGGCTACAACTGACCAAAAAGGAGATAGTGATTTATGACTCTTGGTTTAGCACAGAGTTCAAGAACAATTTTACACATTTTTTTTGTGGGTACCATGGAGTAAACTTAGGGGCACTCAACTACTGAGCCATATCCTCAGCTCTATTCTGTATTTTATTTAGAGACAGGGTCTCACTGAGTTGCTTAGTGCCTCACTGTTGCTGAGGCTGGTTTTGAACTTGTGATCCTCCTGCCTTAGTTTCCTGAGCAGCTGGGATTTTAGGTGTGTGCCACCACACCCAGAACTTTTACACACTTTTCAAACTTATAACAACGACGTGTACTAAGTTGAACCACTTATCTTTCAAAATGTGACAAATGAAATTAGAAAGATGAAGTAAATGTACCCCGAGAGAATGTGCTCCTATACTCTGCTCCTACCACATGGCATCATTTATCTCACAGGTCAGGTAGATTCTGCTATTTCTCTGTTTAAAATACTCTAATGGCTTTCAATCATACTTAAAATAAATCCAAATTCCTTTAGTACCTATAGAATTTGACCCTTTTCTATCCTAGGATCCCGCCTCATGTTACTCTCCTTTTCCTAATGACACCCTCACCACCCTTGACCTCCTTTTACTCCTCTAATAGATTCAGGGTTCTGAATGAGTTGTTTTGAGAGTAACTTTCACTTACTTCCATCTCTTCTCTGATACTAGGCCCCCCCTTTTTTGTGGCTGTTTAAGTGTTCCTATTTCAGTGGTTTATGAGATTGATTCCTGCTCTAGGGCTAATGCAGAGTAATTGAAGCCAATTGTGATGGCCCCCTTCCTTTGTTATGTTGAAACAGGACCACAGGCTCATGCCAATGAACACAAGGACCTTCATTGGTCACAAAGATGGAATCAGCAATAGTCGGATGGCCATATTCAAGCCAGTGATATACAGGAAAAGCTTGTTGGAGGGAAATATTTCTCTATCTTAATGGTTTATGGGCATTAGTCCGTTAGGATTCAGTATTGATCCCTTAATCTTAAGGATTGGTGAGGGGTAAATGTCTACCTTCTATGGCTGCTTCATACAGACTCTGCCTAGTCAGGAATCAAAGGCAAGGAGACATTTTTAACAGGTATTTTGCAGGCCTTGCATAGCTCTTCATGTTATTATAATCCCTATAATTTATTTTTCAGGAAAGGTGCACTCAAATCTTAAGAAGATTGCATAAAATCAAATATAAAAAATAGATACATTAAATAAATTTAACTCCTTTTTAATGATATGACCTTGATTACCTCCTTATACCTATGTTATCTCATCTGTAATAAAGGCACAGTAACAATAATGATGCTTTCCCCAAAGGCTTATGATCAAGATTAACTGCTAAACACACTAATGTATCTTAGCAAACAACTAAAAGAAGAATAAAGTAGATAGATAGTTTAAGAATTCCTATCTTCTGAGAAGTATCTATTCAGTTCCTTAGCCCATTTATTGATTCGGTTATTCATTTTTTGGTGTTTATTTATTTTTTTGAGTTCTTTATATATCCTAGAGATTAGTCCTCTATCTAATATGCATGTGGTAAAAATTTGCTCCCCAAACGTAGGCTCTCTCTTCACCTCTCTGACTGTTTTATTTGCTGAGAAAAAAGATTTTCAGTTTGAATCCATCCCATTTATTGATTCTTGATTTTATTTCTTGTGCTATAGAAGTCTTGTTAAGGAAGTCAGGACCTAATCTGATATGATGGAAATTTGGTCCTACTTTTCTCCTGTTAGACACAGGCTCTCTGCTCTAATTACTAGGTGAGAGATAGGAGCTTAATTTCATTTTGCTACGTATGGATCTCCAGTTTTACCAGAACCATTTGTTGGAGAGGATATCCTTTCTCTAATTTATATTTTTGGCACCTTTGTCTACAATGAGATAACTGTATTTATGTGGGTTTGTCTCTATGTCTTTTATTTTGTACCATTAGTCCAATTGTCTGTTTTTGTGCCAATACCATGTTACTATTGCTTTGTACTATAGTTTAAGTTGTGGTATAGTGATGCCATCTGCTTCAGTCTTTTTGCTAAGAATTGCTTTGACTATTCTGGGTCTCTTATTATTTATTTATTTTGTTTTTTGTAAATGTCATGACTGCTTTTTCTATGTCTGAAGAATGCCATTGGTATTTTTATTGAAATTGCATTAAATCTGTATATTGCTTTTGGTATTATGGTCATTTGGACAATATTAATTCTGCCTATCCAAGAACAAGGTACATCTTTCCATCTTCTAAGGTATTCTTTAAATTCCTTTTTTATCATTCTGTAATTTTCATTGTAGAGGTCTTTTAATTCTTTCTTTAATTTGAGTCAATCAACAAATATATGAAAAATGTCCAATCTTTCTAGCAATTAGAGAAATGCAAATCAAAACTACTCTAAGATTCCATCTCACTTCAGTCAGAATAGCACTATTAAGACTACAGACAACAATAAGTATTGGCAAGGATGTGGGGGAAAAAAGGCACACTCATACATTGTTGGTGAGACTGCAAATTGGTGCAACCAATCTGGAAAGCAGTATGAAGATTCCTTGGAAAACTTGAAATTGAATCACCATTTGATCCAGCTATCCCACTCCTTGGTTTATATCCAAAGGACTTAAAAACAGCAAACTACAGTGATGTAGCTATATTAATGTTTATATCAGCACAATTCACAATAACTAAATTGTGGAACCAAACTAGATGCCCTTCAACAGATGAATGGATAAAGAAACTGTGATACACACACACACACACACACACACACACACACACACACACACACACATACAATGGAATATTACTCAGTATTAAAAGAGAATAAAATCATGGCATTTGCAGGTAAATGGGTGGAGAATATCATACTGAGTAAAGTAAGCCAATCCCCCAAAACCAAAGGTCAAAAATTTTCTCTGATAGGTGGATACTGATCCTTAGTGGGGATGGGGGGAGCATGGGAGGAATGAAGGAACCTTTAGATAGGGAAAAGGAGAGGGAGAGTGAAGGAGTGTGAATGGAGGTAGGAAAGATAGTGGAATGAGATGGACATCATTATCCTGAGTACATGTGTGAAGACACGAATGGTGTGACTCTGTGTACAGCCAGAGAAATGAAAACTTGTGCTTCATTTGTGTACTATGAATTGAAATGTACTCTGCTTTTATGTGTAACAAATTAGAACAAATAAATAAATTTTAAAAAAACAATGCCCAGCTCATAAACAAAGGAAATCCAAAGATCATTTCTGATGAATCAAAACCTCTTCATAGATTTCAAAGGTTTATGAAGAGGTATTGAATTCTCAAACCAATCTCAAATTGATAAAATTAATTGGAAACTCTCATATTCTTCAAAATGAGCCAAACAACATCATTGTTGAAATGAGGAGACAACCCAGAGTGACCAGGTGGTTTAAAGTGAGGGGATTTAGCAAGTGGAACACACCAGAGGTGCAACAAGGACATAATCTGCACAGACACAGACAATACTAGAAGCCTGCTTCTTCATAGAGGACTGTGCAACAGCTACCTAAAGGTGAAAAATCACATGGCAGGATTTATTTAGGAGATATGGCTATCTTTCTTAAAGCCTTCTGAAAGATGTAGACCTCTTTCTAAAAACCATATTTCTGTACTTTACTAAACCAGTCATAATGAATGTTTTAAATGCATATAGAATGCATTCTTACAATTTCACTAATTTAAAGTTTATAATAGAGAAATATAGCTTAACTTCAAAGAACATAAAATGTGATAGGAGAAACACATTAAATTAAATTAAGCAACAAGACTGCACTAGATTTCAGTAGCAATTCAAAGATAAGTGTAGTTGATATGAAACAGTACAAAATTAATGGCCAGTAAGTGGTAAGCTATTAGGAAACTGTAAAGATCACCTTAGGCCATGGTGAATGGGACAGCAGTTACATTCTGGTTGTTAAACAGCCTGTGAATTTTATTTTATTCAGTAAGATTAAAGTTGTACAAATCTTTGCACATATACATCTATACAGCTCCATTTCCCCACACATCCTAAACCACAGTGGAACCACAAATACAGAATGCTTTTGTCAAATACTTCTATAAGGTATTTATGGCTTTCACATTTTAATAAAGCCAGAAACATGGTAAAGAATGGAATGTTTCAAATTATCATCATTGTAATAACAATTTTCATATACCATATATTTTAAGGTTTTCAAAGTAGAAATTTTAGTTATTTTATTAATTTTTTGATCACTGGGCTTGAACCCAGGGCACTTTACTACTGAGCTACACTCCAGGTTCTTTCCATTTCATTTTTTAGTTTGAGACAGGATCTTGCTAAGTTGCTTAGGGCCTCAATAAGTTGTTCAGTCTGACCTCAAACTTGTGATGCTCCTGCCTCACCTTCCTGAGGCAACTGAGATTACAAGTGTGTGACATCCTGTCCTTCAAATGTGAAAAATTTTATAAGGATAATAGAAGTAAAGCCTGAAATTAGGAGAATTAATACCACTTAAGACTTACATTATACAATTCTTACAGTTGGCAACATAGAATGTGTTCTTATTTCAAGTTATTCAGTGCTTGCCTTTGGATATTTTAGTATTAACAATATGACAAGTAAAGACAAATCATTTCGTCCCACATAATGCTAATGAGCAACTGACTGACAAAGTTTATATTCATGTTTTTGTGAGCTGTCGATTCAAAAAAGAAATTAGTTATGGGCTCTGATGTATTCGTGAGTATAATTTGGCTATTAAAACCATGGTATCTTTCTACATCTACCAGCTCTAATAACAAGCTTTACAGAATTGTTAAGCCATTCTAACTTAAAAAGTGCCTTTTAATGTGAAATTTGAAATTTACTTGAGCTACATTTACAATATTTCAAAGGCAAACTAATTCTTATGGGAACATTGGGCATAGTCTGATTAACCTCAGAATTGACACTCAGCAGTGTAGATGTACAATTTAATCTTACATTGAAAGAGAAAAATCTTTGAAAAGTTTAGTTAATGTTAAATTTAGCACCTTTTCAGATTTGAAGCCCCTCAGAATGTCAACATTTTCTTGCTGCCAATTCTCTTCAACCTAATGTCTAAGTGTGGCATTAATTAAACTTTTGTTATTTATCCAGTCAATCTATGGACTGCTTAAGGTTTATGCTACCTAATTAGTCAGTTTTCATGGTTGTTCTATGACAAGCATGAAGACCATGGTATTCCATTAAACTAATGACTTGTTACCACCATGTGATTAGAATGATAGTTTATTTTACTGACAAAAAGCAGCAAACCATTTATATAAAACGTTGTCCCAATAACTTAATTGAAAAGCCAGTAATTTGAAGTAGCACATTTTGTCTTTTACAATGATTTCTCACTAGGACCTGATTTCCACTGAAGTTACACGAAGACATTAGCTAAATCTTTTGACAGTACAGATATAATTAAACATGTTTTTATGTAAGATGTATTTATACAGAAGACCAAGCATAGCATGAGAAAACATATTCCTTTATTTATTTTATATTTGTTCTAAATAGTTATACATGAGAATAGAATGCATTTTGACACATCATACATATATGGAGTATAACTTATTATTCTGCTGATTGTGCATGATGTAGAATCACACTGGTCATGCAATCATATATGTAATAGGGTAATAATATTTGATTCATTATACTATCCTTCCCAACTCAACAGCCCCTCTTTAATCCCTCTCTGCCTAATTCAAAGTAACTCTATTCTTCTCTTGCCAACCCCCCCCCATTGTGATTTAACATCCACATACCAGAGAAACTATTTAGCCTTTGTTTTCTTGGGATTGGCTAATTTTCCTTAGCATGATATTCTCCAGCTCCATGCATTTACCTGACATAATTTCATTCTTCTTTAAGGATGAGTAATATGCCATTGTGTGTGTGTGTGTGTGTGTATTTATCTCACATTTTCTTTATCCAGTCATCTGTTGAAGAGCATCTAGGTTTGTTCCATAGTTTAGCTATTGTGAATTGAGTTGCTATAAACATTGATGTGGTTGCGTCACTGTAGTATACTGATTTTAAGTCCTTTGGTTATAAAACAAGGGATGAGACAGCTCGTCCCAATGGTGGTTCCATTCTAAGTTTTCTAAGGAATCTCCATACTGCTTTCCATAATGGTTGCACTAATTTGTAGTGTATGAGTATATCTTTTCCCCCCGATTCAACATTTATTGTTGCTTGTATTTTTGATAATTGTCCTTCTGACTGGAATGAGATAAAATCTTAGAGTAGTTTTGATTTTCATTTCTCTAATTTCTAGAGATGTTGAACATTTTTTCATATATTTAATTGATTGATTGTGTTTCTTCTCATGAAGTGTCTGTTCAGTTCCTTAACCCATTTATTGAGTGGGTTATGTGTTTTTTGGTCAAATTTTTGAGTTCTTTGTGTGTCCTAGAGATTAGTGCTCTAAGGTATGTGTGGTAAAGATATTATCCCTTTCTGTAGAAGCTCTCTTCACATTCTTGATTGTTTCCTTTGATGAGAAGAAACTTTTTAATTCAAATCCATTCAACTTATTGATTCTTGATTTTATTTCTTGTGTTTTAGGAGTCTTCTTAAGATAGTTGGGAACTAATCCAACATGATGAAAATCTGGGCCTACTTTTTCTTCTATTAAGTGCAGGGTCTATGGTCTAATTCCTAGGTCCTTGATCCACTTTGAGTTGAGTTTTGTGCATAGTGAGAAATACAGATTCAATTTCATTTTGCTACGTAAGGATTTCTAATGTTCCCAGTACTATTTGTTGAAGAGGCTATTCTTCAATGAATGTTTTTGGCACCTTTGTCTAGTGTGAGATAACTGTTATTTATGTTGGTTTGTCTCTTTGTCTTCTATTTTGTATCATTGGTCTAATTGTCTGCTTTGGTGCCAATATCATGCTGTTTTTGTTACTTTGGTTCTGGAGTATAGTTTAAGGTCTGGTATTGTGATGTCCCTTTTTCCAAAGAATTTCATGATTGCTTTTTCTAGTTCTATGAAGAATGTTATTGGGAGGGTAATAGGAATTGCATTAAGTCTGTATAACACTTTAGGTAATATGGCCATTTTGAAGATGGGAGATTTTTCCATCTTCTAAGGTTTTCTTCAACTTCTTTCTTTAGTGTTCTGTAGTTTTCATTGTAGAGATCTCTCACTTTTTTTTTTTTTTTTGCTAGATTGATTCCTAAGTGGTTTTTTTTTTTTTTTTGAGGCTTTTGTGATTAGGGTAGTTTTTTCTAATTTCTCTTTCAGAGGAGTCATCACTGAGGTACAGGAATCCATTTGATTTATGGGTATTGATTTTATATCCTGCTATTTTGATGAATTCATTCATTAGTTCTAGAAGGTTTCTGTTGGAATTTTTTTATCTTCTAAATATAGAATCATGTCGTCAGCAAATCCTGATAGTTTGAATTCTTCTTTTCTTATTCCCTTAAATTTCTTTTGTTTGTTTAATTGCTCTGGCTAGAATTTCAAGGACTATGTGGAACAGAAGTGGTAAAAGAGGGCATCCCTGTCTTATTCCAGTTTTAAGAGGAAATGCTTTTAATTTCATCCATTTAGAATGATGTTGGCCTTGGGTTTAGCACACATAGTTGCATTGTTGGGGTATGTCTTTACTATCCCTAGTTTTTCTAGTGTTTTGAACATTAAAATGTTCTGTATTTGTCATATGTTTTTCTGCATATGTTGAGATGATCACCTGCATCTTGTCTTTACGTCTGATGATGTGATGAATTATGTTTGTTGATATCTGTGTATTGAACCAATCTTGCATCCCTTGAATGAACTGCACTTGATTGTGGTGCACTATCTTTTGAATATGTTAAAACCATATTCTTTAGTTACGTATCTAGACTTAAGCTCAATGGAGAGCCTCAAACCTTCCTCTGTCATTTTAAGAATGTGCTAATTAAAGAGAGACAATATAGTATTTTTTTTAAATTCACTTTAAATAGGGCAAATTGTTAAAAATATTCTAAATGTTTTAAATTTACTTTTTGTAAAGTAGAAAATGTGACTCAGTTATAAATCAAAGTTGTTCATTTTTACAAATTACTTCCTAGTAGAGGAAATTTACTTAAGACCTGAACCTGTATAAGATGTTTACATGCTACCCTGCTCAGATTACATACTACAGTGCTCAGATTTTAAATATATAAATCTAGAAGTTCACTCTACTTAACTCTTTTATCTATAATTTGTAGCTTTTAAATTTTTATAGTTAATGAATTATCCATTATATTTTTGGGTGGAGCTGTTCAGTCTAGTAATATCACCAACACCCTTAGTGAGATTCTTGGCTACTGTAAAAGAAAAAAAAAACAAAAATAAACAAAACAACAATAATGAAAACAAAACCATGTGCTCTACTTTCAGAAGACAGATAGTAATTAGCACCTGTATATATTTGATTCCTTTATTTATGGGCATAGCCTGCATAGTGGAGACGTATCAGCCTATTTTTTAATTCATTTTCAGTATTCATTTGTACACTGATTGATGATATTCTTTTTATGATTATATTTGTGAAAACAAAATAACTTGAAGGTTTATAGTGGAAATAGGCTAAAAAAAATTCTCTCAGCAGCACTACTGATGCTTTGGGATGAAATTACTTACTGTGAGGGGCTCTGTCTTGTGCATTGTAGGGTGTTTGGCTATAACCTTGGCCCCTACTCAATGGATTCCAGCAGAACCCTCCCATTTGTAGCAATAAAAAATGTCTGTAGACATCACAAATATCCACTAGGGAGCAAAATCTCTCCTGATTGAGATGTATTACCTTAAAGATATCATGCATTGGGTTGAATGCTATTTTATGAAATTTGTCTTCTCTTTTCTTTTTGTGCTTTACTCTCTTTATGTGTGTTCTTATGGGTTTTGTTTTCTGTGTTAATTTATTGTTCCTCTGATTTGGAAGAACTTAATAAATGCAAAACATACATATGTTAAAAATAGACACACAGGCTGGGGCTGTGACTCAGTGGTAGAGTACTCACCTAGCATGCATGAGGCACTGGGTTCAATACTCAGTAGCACATAAAACTAAAATAAAGGTATTGTGTTCACCTACAAATATATATATATATATATATATATTTACATATATATGTGTGTATACATATATGTATATACATATATACATATATAAAATAAAGACACATAGGATAGCTATGAGGGTTAACTTTTGGGTTGTCCTATCAAGTGGAAAATGGAACAATTATCTAAGGGAGAAAAAGCTTTTTCTTGTCATAAAGTAAAAACAAGGTCTTTACAATGAAAACCACAGATCCTTGAAGAAAGAAATCAAAGAAGGCCTTAGAAGATGGAAAGATATACCTTGCTCTTGGATAGGCAGAATTAATATTATCAAAATGACCATACTACCAAAAGCACTATATAGGTTTAATGCAATTCAGATCAAAATACCAATAGCATTCCTCATAGAAATAGAAAAAGCAATAATGAAATTAATCTGGAAAAATAAGAGACCCAGAATAATTAAAGCAATTCTTAGCAGGAAGAATGAAGCAGGTGGCATCACTATACCAGACCTTAAACTGTATTACAGAGGAATAGTAACAAAAACAGCATGGTATTGGCACTAATACAGATTGGTAGATGAATGGTACAGAATAGAGGACACAGATACTAACCCATAAAATTCCAATTACCTTATATTAGACAAAAGCACCGAAAAACATACATTGGAGAACAAATAACCTCTTCAACAAATGGTGCTGGGAAAACTGGAAATCCATATGTAACAAAATTAAATTAAACCCCTTTCTCTCACCATGCACAAAAATCAATTCAAAATGAATCAAGGACTTAGGAATACAACCAGAGACCTTGCATCTAATAGAATGAAAAGCAGGCCTTAATCTTCATCATGTGGGATTAGGCCTCAACTTCCTTAATAGGACTCCTATAGCACAAGAATTAAAGCCAAGAATCAATAAATGGTATGGACTCAAACTAAAAAGTTTCTTCTCAGCAAAAGAAACAATCTGTGAGGTGAATAGAGAGCCAACATCTTTGGAGCAAATCTTTACCTCTCACACATCAGATAGAGCACTAATCTCCAGGGTATATAAAGAACTCAAAAGCTAAACACCAAAAAAACAAATAACCCAATAAATAAATGGGCCAAGGACATGAACAGACACTTCTCAGAAGAGGATATTCAATCAAATGAAAAATGTATGAAAAATGTTCATCATCTCTAGCAATTAGATAAATGCAAATCAAAACTACTCTAAGATACCATCTCACTCCAGGAAGGATGGCAATAAGTGTTGGTGAGGATGTGGGGAAAACTCATATATTGCTGGTAGGACTGCAAATTGGTGCAGCCAATATGGAAAGCAGTATGGAGATTCCTTGGAAATCTGGGAATGGAACCACCATTTGACCCAGCTATCCCTCTCCTTGGACTATACCCAAATGACTTAAAAACAGCATTCTACAGGTACACAGTCTCATCAATGTTTATAGCAGCACAAATCACAACAGCTAAACTGTAGAGCCAATCTAGATGCCCTTCAGTGGATGAATGGATTAAAAAATGTGATATATACACAATGGAATATTACTCAACAATAAAGGAGAATAAAATCATGGCATTTGCAGGTAAATGGGTGGCGTTGGGAAAGATAATGCTAAGTGAAGTTAGCCAATCCCCAAAATCAAATACCAAATGTTTTTTATGATATAAAGAGACTGACTCATAGTGGGGTAGGGAGGGAGGAACAGATGAATTCTAGATAGGGAAGAGGGGTGGGAGGGAAAGGGATCGGGCAGGGGATTATCAAGGATGGTGGAATGTGATAAACATCATTATCCAAAGTACATGTCTGAAGACATGAATTGATGTGAACATATTTTATATACATACAGAGGTATGAAAAATTGTTCTATATGTGTAATAAGAATTGTGATGCATTCCGCTGTCATGTATTTAAAAAATAAAACCAATTAAAAAAAAAGTAAAAGCAAATTTTCCATCTGGGATATTTTTTCCCAGAAGCATGAAAAAATGCGAATTTTAATAATAAAATTATATGGCTTACTTATATTACATGGCACTTTTCTCTAGTGACGCTCTCTTAAACTTGAGAGCACATGGATGATATGCTGATTTGCAACTGAATTCAGATATTCCTGCGAAGTGTTAATGTTTTAGTCATTTTTTTAAATCACTGTGACCAAAAGACCTCACAAGAACAATTATAGGAGGAAAAGTTTATTTTGGTTCTTGGTTTCTGAGGTCTTGTCCATAGATAGCCAACTCCATAACTCTGGGTTCCCTGTGAGGCAGAACATCATAGCAGAAGGGTATGGTGGAGGAAACCAGTTCAGGACACCGTGAAGCAGAGAGGGAGTTTTGCTCACTTGGGACAAAAATATAGACTCCCAGGGCATGTTCCCAATTACCTACTTCCTCCCGCCACACCCCACCTGCCTACAGTTACTGCTTAGTTAATCTATATCAATAAAGGATTGGGTTACATTTTACCTCTAACCATTGTCTCACATGTATGCTTTGGGGGGGACTTCACATGTTCAAACCCTAACAGTTAAGTGTAGTCAATTAATTTTCTGTCATTCTGATGATTGTGGTGAGCACTATATAGCTGATTAAGCTCAAGTAAAGATTATGCTTTCTGAGAACTTTGAGTGCAGATTTCTACACTACCAAGGAAGAACTCATAAGTTTAGAAGCTATATAAAGAGGATCAGCAAGTAAAATCATACCCAAACCCATCATAAGAAACAGCTGAAAGTCAAATGTGACACAAAAATTTAAGTGCATCCAGAGGAAAAGACATATTATATCCTGGCAGGATTATAATGAAAAAATGAGAGCTGACTTCTTGTCAGGAGCATTGGAGGCCAGAACAAATGTAACATCACCTTCAAAGCACCCACACGAAGGTAAATATATGGGTGAATACAAAAGATTCTCAGTATTCAGCTGATAGTCTCTTGGCTAAAATCTTATTCTCAACTATTGTGAGCCACATTACTGAATTTTGATATATCACTCACAAAGAATGATGATTAATTTCAGTATTTAAGTGAATTATTGTTTTTCTTGGAAGTATTCCAAAAAGTAAAAATAAAGTTTCAAAGTTGTTACACTAGTGAAAATTATTTTTTATTCTGATGGTAAATATTTGTGGTGGTACATTATTATTATGATTATGTATCAAAATGTAATTTGTTCATAAAATAGTTGTGTTCCTTAGTGAATTGAATAGCTATCCTGTAATTGAATAAATAGATACTTTGTCCCTCATTGAGTTTACAGACTCTGACAGCAATTCTATAAAAAATGAAGCAGACTGCTGAAGGGTTATACAACTAAGAGGACTAGAAACTTGAAATCTATAAGTACAGAGCTGCTGTAGTTATATTTTGAACTTTGCTAAAACCATACTTTTTAAATATTTGAATAAGATTACTCTCTCTCTCTGAAGTTAAACAAATTAGTGCATTTTTAATTTTTAATAAAAATAAACCTCTAGTTACACATTAATGCATGAGTGCTTTTGTTGAATGGTGAATGATTTTGCATTTACTTATTAATTAAATACCTTACAATATTGTTCTTTGCCCATAATGAACTTAACAATATGTAATTATTAAGTTTTAAGTGATTGAGTTAAATGTTACAATTCTTCTGAAATTATAAAATGAAATACAAATACAGAAAACCAGGTAAATACAATGAGCAGCTTAGTGAACTATTAAAACAACTTAGTAACTACATCCATGTTGAGAAACTGAATCTTTTTCAGTAAGTTCATAAGCCCATCATATGCCTCATCACATTCACACCTGCGTTTTCCGCATCAAAATTAACCTTTATCCTGACTCTTTATGGTATTTAATGCCTTGTGTTTGTTTATAGTTTTATCACTAGTGGGTATGTTTTGGATACTCTATCTTAATCTTATTTTTTTAAAAAACACTCAATATATACTTTAATTCTCATAATCAAAAGGGCCTCCCTCCAACCACACTCTTTTTCTTTTAATTCATCTTTTAAAATCCTAGTCTATTTAATCTGTGCAGTTTCATACAACCTGTATTTTGTTGATTGCATATTTGAGGAACAGTTCAACTTGTTTTTCTGGCCATTTTGTTTCTTTGTCCTATTTACAAATGGTAATTGAATCCACAAGTATGGTCAAACTCAGGTCCAAACCTTTTGGGAAGACTGCAGGTGGTGAGGTATTTGTTCATTAGGAGGCACATGTTTAGGCCTTTTGTGTGTCTGTAGTAGTTATTAATGCTTAAACCCCACATTCAATAATTTATTGTTGTGAAATGGTCATAGTGCAATTTTATCACTTACTTTAAGTCTAATATTTGGAGTGCCTTAATAAAAAGCTGTTTCTCTTCTTCCACAGTACAGTTCATAAAGGAAAGGAAGGATAATTTTTTTTCTTTTCCTTTATTTTCCAGGGATTGGATATTAATTTCGAAGATGATAAACTAGTTTCTTATTGTTCTCTGAAAGTGATACGTTTTTTAAAAAGTAAAATTATCAATTTAAACATATTTTAAGAGTTTTAATCAACTGTAATGTTTAACCTCACTGAAGCTAAAATTTTGGACTGTGGGAGTCTTTTCAAGCTGGCTATTCAGTTCTTTGAACATATTTTTGTTAGTTTCCTTGCAATCTAGTATGACAAAATGTTCCAGGTTTAGCTTAAACACTTCCTGCTCCAGACCTGGAAAAATCATAGTTCAAGGTCATATTTTATACACTAGGAATGCTCATTTCTACTATTAAGATAGTTGTATTATATCTACACTGTCAGAGCATATAGTCAAACTTATTATAGTCCCTTCCTCTTAATTCCCATTTAGTGTTAGTTCTACAGCTAATCATGAGAATCTGTTTTGAAAACTCGATAGTTATTTTGGTTGATTGAATTTCAGTCTGCAATGAATTCTTCAGGAAAATTTTGTGGCACCAATGTTCCCCGAGTCTTTGCATGATGATATAACTTTGTGCCCTTTAAATTGAAAGTCATTTTTTCCTGAATATAGTTATATACATACTCTTTCCATATCTATCTTATATATGTTACTCCATTTTCTTAAGACATAAAACACTGATGTTGAGTCTGATGGCTATCTAATTTTCTTTCTGTTAGAAATGACTTTCCCTTTTTGCCTATATTTATAACAGAATTTTTTCTTTTACTTTGATATTGATTGTTCTGGGTTTATCATACTCAGAATATACTTATTCAGTATTTAGTTTTAAGCTCTTTATACAGTACTTTTATTTCAGGAAAGTTCTCAGTTATAGTTTTTAGAATGTATTCTGTTTTGTTGCTTTAGTTTTCCTCTTCAAAGATTCCTATTATTTATATACAAACTGCTTTAGTCTGTTCTCAATATTAGTCATTTTCCTTTATGTCCTTCTTTAGTACTTGTGTTTAAATTTTTTCTGCCTTTTTACCTTCCATTTAGTTTAAGACATCATATGCCACATTATTTGTTTTTATCTTCCTTCTAGTTAAATCTTCATTTCTGATATGATTATTCTTTGATATTTAAATCTTCCCTGAGTTTTGTCAGCTCCTAGTGTGTTTCTAATTTTAGTTTACGTTGCTTTTTATATCTTTCATTCTTTTATTTGGTATCTTTTAGCTTGTCTTGAAATAACAGGTCAGTTATGATTTTGATTTGTGGACATTTCTTTCTGGCACATTTTCCTCTGAGGATGTTATTCTGTTCTTTATTCCATTTTTCAAAATAACTTTTTTATAGGATTCGACTTTGATCCTTTCTATTGCTCGTATTTATGCAAAATTGACTTCCATAAACTTTAGAAAGAGGTATGGCTCAGGACACCTTTTATAGGTCACTGAACAACCGGTTCCCTATGTATCCTGGTTTAAAATATGGTGGTTTGGTGCTTAACAATTTCCTGGTTCTTTTCTCCCTCCCTACTTATCTAGGTCTTCTCTTTCCATTTGTCTCTGTTTGCTCTCCAGCCCATTACTGAGTCCATTCCCAGGTGTTCTCCTCAGTGATGATTCTCCCTGTGGGAGGCCCTGACTGGACACTTACTGCTCCTGTCATTTCTGAGCTGCTCTTTGGATCTTGTGTGCCCCTAACTAACTTACTGTCAGTTACTGTTCCTACAGCAACCACTGTAACTTCCCGCAAGTGCCTGGCAGACATTTCAGTGTTATTCTGACTCAGATCATCCCTAAGACGTCTGTCTCACTGCATTTCTTCCTTCACAATTACTGATACCATGTAGGACGGCTGTTAGTAGTTTATTTCTATTTGCTTGCATTTGGAGAGGGGATTAGGGTATTTGTTACCAAGTATAAATTTGTTCCCGGGTTTGGGCTTTGCTATCTTGTCGATCTGTTTTTATGATATTTTTCAGAGATTATTCAGAGACTTATAAATTATACTGTTGCTATCCTCAATAACTTTAAGTTAAAATATTTTGACTTTTTATGAGGCTTGAAATGATATTTTTCCAGTTGCAAGTAGTAAAAGCTTCCCTTTATATATCTTTTAATTTTTGAGGCCTTATAGATACTGATTTCTGTAGGCCAGCATACTCAGGGCTCTAATGGGAAATAGGATTGTTTGAGCATTTCCATGGGGCTTTTCTGCCTCTCAGGGTTGTATTTGGAATTGGGTGTGTGGAACATGCTCATGTGTATAGAGTGGGAACACTCTTCCCTTCAGTAGTCCAAGAAGTTTGCAGGCCACATTGAGTTTTGGTGCTTTCTAATTATATGTTCCCTGTGATAGCATATGCAAGTCTTATGTTGTGTGGTTCAATCAAAAATGAAAAAAAAAAAAAACGTAGGTAGTTTTTATCAGATGTAAGTGTACAGTGTCTATAATAAGCTCTTGGATTTGTAAAAAAACTTTAGGTTTTCATACTGTCTTTGCATTTGTGCTCCTGGGGAACCTCATCACCTAGCTGTGAAGAAGTTGATGCCAGCACTATTCACATTTTCATTCTCTTAAGAGTTGGAGAAACTAACCCTTGGGGACTTAAGTGAGTTGTTCAAAGTTACACATCTGGCAAGTAGCAGCAATATATCTAGAATCAGGGTTTCTTGACTCTCTAACAAGCAGTTTGTCCACATGGAGCTGGGAACCTCTTCCATTATAACAGAAACATGTTTTCAACATGACATCTGAATGCATTTGTCATAAAAAAATCTCATCTATATACTCCACATGTTTAGTAAACCCAAAACCATATAACAGCAAAGAGATTAAATTTGCCAATACAATTTCACTTCTCATTACCTGATTTTTTCTTTCCATTTAAAAGCCATTCTCTTAGCTACTTTTTAAATTCAGATTAATTCTGGAAAATGATTTATGGAGCAGTACTTTGCAAACAACAATAGAAAAACAATCATCTAAACTCTTATTTCCTTTCCTCATTGACTAAGGCAGAAGTACTTGCATGAGGGTCTGTGTTTGGGGGCATACTTTAATTTGCACTGAGCTGAAATTTCTGGTTTCTATTCATGGTTGATTTGGTTAAGAGGAGGATCTTGCTTAGGTTAAATACACTGATTGTTATGATCAAAAGCTTTATTTTTTTCTCATTAAAGTTTATTTTAATAGCTCTCAAAATTCTGGAACAGATTTTTTTGTCAAGTAGTTTCCATTAAAACTGCTGATTTTAAAAAAACTGCTAACAATACTGCTGCACAAACAAAGACATATTAAATGCACACATTCTGGTTCACACTCATACATACCAAAAATGGTCCACAAAACAGTCTCCTGTCTTTATGGAAGTTTTAGAATGCATTGTTATCATTTGTATCAATCTCTTACTATTAAACTTATATGAGACACACAATTCTAAGACTGCTCCTCTGCCACTGATTAAGACTTGAGCGGTAGGTATTAGGGATAATATGAATTTAGTCTTTTATACTTTTTGTGCAGATATGGTTACCTTGCCAACTCCATTACACTTCTTGTCCATGAATTTGATGACACAGAGACCAACTGTCTGTCTTATATCATGAATAGCAAAACCATTCAGAGCAGGATGGTTAGAAAGGTCTCAACACACAGGAGCTTGCCAGGAACCATATGAACCATAGCAATGATGCCAGACACTGGGATCTTTTGACTCAATGATGATGGAAATGAAATTGAGTTAGGTCCGCAAACATGCAGGCAAAGCTTTTATTGGAGCTTCTGTTTTGGAAAGGAGACACAACTCTGAGAAGAAGACATCAGGCTAACTCCCTGAGTAAAGAAGAGAGCTCATTCTTTTGCTGAATTATATGGGTGGGAATGTCAATTGGCATTAAGCATACTCAACTCAAGCATTTTACCTGATACTATTGATAAGTTACTGCAGATATTCAAAAGAAAACAGGGCACTCTAACATCAATGATACAGAGCTGATACCAGTTGAGGGTGGCACACACTAAGCCTCCTGCAGTCTGTTGTCAGTCCATGATGCAAGGCTAAGAAGTACAAATGCTCTTTGTCCCTGTGATGGAATCTGTCTCAGCAGCATCACCAAGTTTCAGGAATTTACAGTGATCTTCTAGTTTCTTAATAGAACAACAGTCAATTTTTTCTTTCTGCTCACCAACTTGCAAGTAATGTGAGCTGTGTAATAATACAAGATAAGGGAATAGCCAGCACTGATTTGTCCTAGTTGGTTCAAGGGAAGCCAGATGCTTCCATTGGTGAATTACTTTCGTTGCCACCAGCAACCCTGCCACAATGAACATCTTTGACAGACACATTCTGCATATTGAAGGCCACATTGTCTCCAGGAAGAGTTTCACTATAAAGTTCCATGGTGCATTTGATTAGACTACTTCAATTATGAGTTGACTGGAACAAAAGTGTCCACAATTCTAGGTTTGAGAATACTTTTATCTACTTAGTCCACAGAAGCAGTACTAATATCACCAATTTTGTAGACTCCCTGGAGGGGCAAATGCAAGGGATTGCTGGTGGTAGGATGCAATCCAAAGCTCTAAGCAGTGTGGTTCCACAGGTATTGCCATATTTAATGATAACTTTGTATTCCTTGAACCAAGACATCTTAGGTTCCAGCCTGTGTCCCTATTCCAACTAGAAATTGACACAGGTGCCACTGTGTCAGGGTCATGAACAATTTTCTCAATGTAGGTGGTAACTTCCTTAACAATTTCTTCTTTTGTTAATGATGTCTCTTTTGGCTATAGGTTGGCTTGATGAAATCATTCTGTTAATGTCAACTAGTAGTTGTTTCACATCTAGTATATAAGACAGAAGCATCTTCTTAAGTGTCTGCCTATTCTTGGAGATATTATTTCAAATTCACCAGTAACAGCAGTAAGAATCAGGATAGCACAGCCATGCTTTGATAAAGTCTCTGTGTCCTGGGGCATCAATGATAGAAAGTCACATAACAATTGCTGGTTTCAAATAACCTTAGAGTTAGTGACATCACACTGATGCTCAGTTTTCAATTTATTAACACTTAAGCGTATTT
Organism: Ictidomys tridecemlineatus; assembly: GCF_052094955.1. NCBI lineage: Eukaryota > Metazoa > Chordata > Mammalia > Rodentia > Sciuridae > Ictidomys > Ictidomys tridecemlineatus. The sequence continues at coordinate 105,176,007 of NC_135477.1, forward strand.
GAAGGATCAATTTCCCATCCTAGCAGTTTCCATTTCAAATTTTCTGATGGTTATTTTATTGATTCTGCCTCATTTGTAGATCAGATGGCCAGTAGTGGTGGATTTGCTTACATCTGTGTTTCTAATAATGACAATGTGATTTGAGCTCTTTCCTTTCTAATTTTGATTTTGATTTAGGAAATATTTTCATGAAACTTGTGTTCTTGAGGCAGGTCCTTTGCAAACACAAAAAGCATCAAAATATCTGCAATTTTATTATGAAGAGATCATTCAATAATCAGGCTCCTGTCCTTAAGGACATTTCTTTGCTTTACAGTTTGGTTTTATTGCAGATCCTACAAGTTCATAGATTCACAGTGTCATGAACCTAGGTCACTGAATCAAACTCCTACTCTTGCCTACCACATAGATGGAGCTCCAAAGGTGATGACTGTCTCACATACTGAACCATCTCTCCATCACAGGCTTTCTTCTCTTCTCCTTTCCTTACTTATGCCCAGCCTTAGTAGATTCCTGGCCTTCATGACTTGGCTTCACTTGCATATTCTTCCAATTTTGTTTTTACCATTTAGGCTCACCTATGTTTTAGTTAGGCCAAGATACTTTCAAATTTAAGAAAAAAGTCATATTTTCTTGCCTTAAGACCTTGGTATGTCATATTTCTTCAATCTCAAAATTCATCCTCCATCAGTTATTACCTGACACTCATGTGAACTTCAGTGATCTGCTTTGACTTTATTTCTCCTAGACAGCTTTACTTCAGCTTCCCAAGTCCAGTTTAGGAGTACTTCCCAATTGCTACCATAGGAACAAAGCATCCCATATCATACTATCAATTATGTGACATTGTAATGATGTTACTATTTGTCACTGTCTCCTTTACAGGAAAGACTTCAAGAAGAGAATAACATGTTTGTTTCATTAGTTGTTAAGTAGTTGGTATCTACCTAGCATAGTGTTTGGTTTGAAGAGAAATCACCAGTAAATACTTACTAAATGAATGATTGAATTTTTATTCATGCTTTTATTACCTTATGTGTGTGTATGTATATATATATACATACACACACATGAATGTCTCTAAGTATTTTCCATACTCCTTACCTTACTACATATTAACTTTACTTTTTCATCAAATGAATGCTTTTCTTTTCATCTTTTGAAGTCCTGTACTAATAACAATGGGGACCTTTATAATTTAACATTTTAATTCCTTGTAAACATTGTTGTTCCTCAAGTCATTGATGGGATTATTTAAAACTATGGATATTAATTATTATCTCATTGTAAGCATATTAATTTTCACATGTTGAAGGAGTTTGGTGATTTAATTTTGAGAGAAAAAAATTTATGCTATTCTAAAAATTGTATGTTCACTCAACATTTCCTGTCAAGTGCATTTAATCCCCACATTGTAGTTTTATCAATTAGCACAACAAAGATCTGAGATGGATTTCTGTGAAAGCCATTGTTAAACATCACAGGTACTTCTTTCTGCTTTTTATTGTCCTATAATGATTTAAAGACATATAAAATTAATATAAAACTCAAGGTTCTCTGGATGTTCTCCATCATTTGGATCTTAGAATCTTGAAAGCTGTTAGCCTAAGAGCTTGTAAAGAGGAGCTCTGACACTCTGTGACTCTGTGAACTTTTAGGATCTGCCAAAAAGAGCTGATAAACACTGAAGATTGATTGATAGTATTTTTTGGAGTATTGTTTGGAATATTTTGTTCATATTTATTTGTTCAGATAACTTTGGATATCAATGACAAAAAGGAAAACTATTTGGGAGACATTGAGTCTTACTGCACACATTTCTTTATGCTGTCTAGATGTGTGGAGGGATTCACGAGGGGAAAGCAGAGACGAATGATTTTCTGAGGAGAATTTGCCCTTTATTTTCTTAATCTTTTGTGGAATAAATGTGCTGTTTTACTCTGTCACCAGAAATCTATTCTGTTTGCTCACTTATCTCTATCTGAAAATGAAGTTATGACTGAAATACTGTCATAGGCATTCTCCTTGATGTTAGCAGAATTGAATTTAATTTGCAGATTATTTCTGAAAATCAAATAGTGTCTCTTTATATTAATTTCACTGTTGAAAACTGGAATAAGTTATCAATTAGATTTCTTTGACTTATAAACTACTAATAGAATGTTTTATGCTTTTATGAAGAGCTTTGTTTAGTATGTTGTCTTATTTACTCCAAACATATTGTTTTATTTTCAATATTTTATTACTATTACCGTAGAATCACATATGAATACGAGTAAGTGGTTTTAGATGATTTAACCTCTGATTTTATTTCTGCTTTTTGTTTATAACCTTAACAAACATTATTGAAGTATTTGAGTAAATTTTATTCCTTTTATTTGTATTTTTCGGTATATGTGAAATTTATTGAAATAGAAAAGCAGTGTTGTTTTCTTTCCTTTCCCTTAGTATCAGTGAGGGATGGGTTCCAGGACCTCTGCAGATACTAAAATCTTCAGATGCACAAATGTGTCATGTAAAATGGTGTATGTAGTGTTTGCATTCAACAAATATATATCTTCTCAAATATTTTAAATCATCTCTAGATTATTTATGATACCTTATATAATGTTAATGGCATGTAAATATTTGTTAAGCTGCATTGTTTAGAAAATAATCACAAAAAGTTTATTCACATTCAGTACAGACACAATTATTTTGAGGGCTGGATATTTTCTCTCTGTTGTTGGTTGCACTTGTGGGTGTGAATCTCACAGATATGGGGGCTCATATAGCAAGTTATTTCTGTATTAGAGCAGCCATTTTTTGGTCTTTTACCCCTTTAGTTTTTTCCAGTTTCTGACTAATAATTAGATTTTTTACTTATAAAATATACCATATTATTTAATTATCACTGACTTTTAAGATTTGAACCAACATATTAGTACATTACTTATATAGAAAAAATTGCTGTATTAAAAAAGCAAATACTTCATGATCACTCATATGTGAAAGCTAAAAATGATGACATAAATCTTACTCCTATATCTAAATCTCATGTAATATGAAATGTATCTAACTACATATATTTTCATGTGTATTTTGACTTACATGTTTGAGTTTTATCTGCATAGAAATTTATGCATTCATATATGGGAAATGGTAATTCATTACAACCAAAACATGCTCTTGAAATATAAGTATTTCTTCCATCAATAACACACCATTTCACATTTCAAAAAATAATCTTTCCTTTATGTTTTTGGACATATTTCATATTTGCATTCTCATGAATATTCATGTTTATTTTATATATATATGTGTGTGTGTGTGTGTGTGTGTGTGTGTGTGTATTTGTTCCCTAACCCTACCCCTTGCCCAGGCTGATATGGAATACTCCTGGAATATAACTCCTATACTTATATTTCATGTAGTATAAAACTATATGTAATTTTATGAATTTATGTGTATTTTGACTTACATATTGAGTTTTAACTGGATAGCAATTCATATATATGCATTGGTAACTCATCAGACCCATCCCTGCTATTGAAATGAATGTATTCATGTTACCAACACCATACCCTTCTACATGTACAAAATAAACCAAATTTCCTATGGTTTTGTACATATTGTCACACATGATTTCTCATGAATATTCATAATTCCTGCTGTAGGTCTTCTTTCCATAACATTAATCCTAGCCCAACAGAAAATAGAAAAATCACAGCGACATAACTCGTATACCTAAACTTCATGGAGTATAAAACTGTATGTAGGGCTGAAGTGTGAAAGTATGCACAAAAACGTACAGGGAACTTCATGTTTTGAAATGTGGAAGGGTGTGGTATTGGACGATTAATTATACATATTTCAATAGTAGGGATGGATTCTGAATGAGTTACCAATGCAAATATATGAACCCATTACTTAATATCCAGATAACTTTCAAATAATTAAGTCAAAATTTGCATGAAATACAAAGCTCTACATAAATCTTTATAATACTTAAAGTTTAGATATAGGGGTTAGGTTCCTGGGGAGTATTGGATTATTCCATTTCAGATTAGGGTAAAGAAACAAATATGTGTGTGTATGTGTAATATGTTCAAAAAATGTAGGAATGTTCATTTTTTGAAATGTAGCAGGGTGTGTTGGAATACATATAATTCAATAGCAGAGATGGATTTGATGAGTTACCCATACATAAATATAAATGTATTAATTACTATCCAGATAAAGCTCAAATATGTAAGAAAAATTCATGAAAATGCATACACTTTTATATAAAGTTTTATAATACATGAAGCTCAAGTATAGGAGTTATATTCCTGGGAATATTTCTTTTCAGGTTGGCCTAGGGTTAGGGTTCAGGAAAGAACATATATATCAGAAATAATGAATATTTATGAGAATACAAGTGTGAAAATATGTACAATCACAAATGGGAAAGTTCATACTTTGAAATGTGGAATGCTGTGGTGCTTAAGACATATTCATAAATTCCTGTAGAAGGTATGGGTTTCCAATGCGTTAGCAACGTATATATATGAATGATTTAACTACTATAATGATAAAACTCACATATGTAAATCAAAATACACTTGAAAATACATACAATTACATACAGTTTTATACTACATCAAGTGTAGACATAGGAGTAAGTTCTTGGGACTATTACATTTCTGGTTGGGATTGGTTTAAGGTCAGGGAATGAGCATATATATCAGGAATCATGAATATTCAAGAGAACACATGTTTGAAAATATGTACAAAAACATAGAAAAGTTCATTTTTTGAAATGTGGAAGGGTTGTGTTGGTGGCATGAGAACCTCTATTTCAACAGCAGGGGTGGATTCTGATGAGTTACCAATGATATATATGAATGTATTAATTATTCTTTAGATAAATTTCAAATACAGAAGTAAAAATATGCATAAAAATCCATACAATTATATACAGTTTTAAACTACATATAGTTTAGGTATAGGAGTAAAGTTCCTGAGAGTATTTCATTTCAGGTTGGGCTAGGGTTAGGGTTAGGGAACAAACATATATATATCAGGAATCATAAATATTCAAGAAAAATTGTGTCTGAAAATATGTAGAAAAACAGAAAAAAATCTTATTTTGAAATGTGGAATGGTGTGGTGTTGGTGACATAGTAGATGGAATGGGATCTGAATAGTTACCAGTAGAAAAAGTTGAATGTATTGATTACTACTCAGATGAAACTCCAATATGCAAGTCAAAATATGCCTGAAAATATATACAAATACAAATAATATGCTACATGATAATTAGGTATAGGAGTTACGTTCTAGGTAGTATTCCATTCCAGGTGGGTTAGGGTTAGGATTATAGAACAAACATATATATCAGGAGTCATGAATATTCATGAAAAATCACATGTGAAAATATGTACAAAAATATATCAGAAAACACAATTTTTGAAATATGGAAGAGTGGGGTATGGTGGCATAAATACATACATTTCAATCACAGAGATGAATTTGATGAGTTACCAATGTGTGTGTGTGTGTGTGTGTGTGTGTGTGTGTGTGTGTATATACATATACATATACCATATACATATATGAATGTATTGATTATTATTCAAACTCAATATGTAAGTCAAAATATCCATGAAGATACATACACTTAAATTCAGTTCCATAGTACATGAGTTTAATATAGGTAGATGTTAGGCTCCAGAGTATATTTCATTTCAGGTTAGACTAGGGTTTGGGTTAGATTTGAACATATATATATCAGGAATCATTAATATTCTTGAGAAATCACATGTGAAAATATGTAGAAAAATATGAGAATGTTCATTTTTTGATATGTGAAAGTTTGTGGTGTTGGGGGCTTAAATACATATGTCAATATCAGGGATGTATTTCAATGAGTTACCTATTATATACTACCTATGAGTCAGTAATTAATATATTCGTGTTTATGAATATATTATAACTAACCAGATAAAACTCTAATATATATGTCATAATACACATTAAAGTACATAGAATTGCATAAAGTTTTATACTACATGAAATTTAGATATAGGAGTTAGGCTCCTGGGAGTATTCCATTTCAGGTCCAGCTAGGGTTAGGGTTATGGTACAAATATGCATATCAAGAATCACAAATATTCATGAGAACAGATGTAGAAAAATATATACAGAAAAATATAGCAAAGTTCATTTTTGGAAGTGTGGAAGGGTGTGGTGTTTTTGTTCTACATACATATTGTGTAATAGCAGGAAAGGGTTTAGATGAGTTACATATGCATATATAGGAATGTTAATTAGTATCCAGATAAAACTAAAATATATAAGTCAAAATATGCATGAAAATGCATACACTCACATACACGTATATACTACATGATGTTTAGGTATGGCTTAAGTTCCTGGGAGTATTCCATTTCATTTCAGGCTCTGGTTAGGTTTATGGAATGAATATATATGTAAAGAGTCATGTCATAAATATTAATGAGAACACAGGTGTAAAAAAAATGTAAAATAACAAATAGGAAAGTTTATTCTGTGTAATAAGGAAGGGTGTGGTCTTGGCATAAATACTCATATTTCAATAGAAGGGATGGTTTTTTTGAAGAGTTACTCATGCCTACATATGAACACATTAATTACTATCTAGATAAAAATCAAATATGTAATCAAAATAGGCATGAAAATATACATATGTGCACATATCCTTTTATTCTAAATGTAGTTTAGGTATAGGAGGTATATTTCTGCTGGTATTACATTTAAGGTAGGGCTAGGGTTAGGTTACAGAATAAACATATATATCGGGAATTGTGAATATTCATGATAATGCATGTGTGAAAATATGTACAAAGAACGTATAGGGAATTTTATTTCATGAAATGTGGAAACGTGTGTTGTTAATGGCATAAAATCATACATTTCAATAGCAGGTATTGGTTATGATGAATTACCAATGCATAAATATGATTTTATTAATTATAATCCGGCTAAAATTCAAATAGGCAGCTCAAAAAATTGTATGTAGTTCCATGTACATGGAACTACATACAATTACATAAATTTTTATACTACATGAAATTCAATTATAAAGGTTAGAATCCTGGTAGTATTCCATTATAGGTCTTGCTAGGGTTTGGTTAGGGAATGAACATATGTATCAAGAATCATGAATATTCATGAGAAATCACATGTGAAAATATGTACAAAAATTTAGGAAAATTATTTTCTTTCAAAGGTGTAAATATGTGGTTTTGTAGGATAAATACATATCTTTCAATAGTAGGGAAGGTTTTTGATGAGTTACCAAAGAATAAATATGAATGTATTAAATACTATCTAGATAAAACTTAAAGATGTAAGCCAAAATATGCATGAAAATACATATATTTACACACTGTTTTATAGTACATGAAGATTAATTATAGGTATTTTGTTTCTGGAAGTATTCCATTTCAGTTGGGTTAGGGTTAGGATTAGGAACAAATATCTATATTAGGAATCATGAATATTCATGAGAATATACGTGTGAAAATATGTTCAAAAACAGGAAAGTCCATTTATTGAAATGTAGAAGGGTGTGGTGTTTGGTGTCATAAATGCATATATTTCAATATCAGTGATGTGTTTTGATGAGTTACTAATGCATATATATATATATATATATATATAAATGTATTAATTACAATCTAGATAAAACTCAAATATATAAATCAAAATTCACATGAAGATACATACAATTACATACAGTTTAATTTTTTTAATTGTAAGTGGGCCTTTATTGTTATTTATTTATATGCAGTGCTGAGAATCAAATTCAGGGCCTCACACGTACTAGGAAAGCACTCTATCACTGAGCCACAACTTCAGCCCAACGTACAGTTTTATATTCCATGAAATTTAGGTATAGGAGTTATGTCCCTGAGATTTTCCTATTTTCTGTTGGGCTAGGATTAGTGTTATGAAATGAACATCTACAGCAAGAATCATGAATATTCATGAGAAATCATGTATGACAATATATACAAAACCATAGGAAATTTGTTTTTAAATGTAGAAGGGTGTGGTGTTGGTGGGATGAATACATTCATTTCAATAGCAGGGACCGGTTCTGATGAGTTACCAATGCATATATATGAAAATATTGATTGCTATCCAGTTAAAACTCAATATGTAAGTCAAAATACACATAAAATACATACAATCACATATAGTTTTATACTATATGAAATATAGGTATAGGAGTTATGTTCCAGGAGTATTCCATATTAGCCTGGGCAAGAGGTAGGGTTAGGGGAACAAATATTCATATATATATATAATGAATCATGAATATTCATGAGAAAGCACATGTAAAATATGTTCAAAAACAAAGGAAAGTTTATTTTTTGAAATGTGAAATGGTGTGGTATTGGTGGAAGAAATACTTATATTTTAAGAGCGTAGTTTTGTTGTGAGTTACCATTTTCCATATATGAATGCATTAATTTCTATGCAAATAAAACTCAAACATATAAGTCAAAATACACATGAAAATACATTTAGTTAGATACATTTCATGAGGTTTAGGTTATAGGAGTTAGGTTCCTAGGAGTATTCCATTTCAGTTCAGGCTAGGATTAGGATTAAGGTATAAACATATATATAAGGAATCATGAATATTGATGAGTATGCACATGTGAATATATGTACAAAAACATTTAGGAAAGTTCATTTTTTGAAATATGGAAGAGTGTGGTGGTGGTTCATTAAACCTATATGTATATATATTTAATGAACCACCACCACAGGGATGGGTTCTGAGGGATTACCAATGCATATATATGAATGTATTAATTATTATCCAGATATAACTCAAAGTTATAAGTCCTAATGTGCATGAAAATAGAAACAATTACATACATTTTATTCTACATGAAGTTCAGATTTTAGGGGTTTGTTTACTGGGAGTACTCCTTTTCATTTCAGGCTGGTGTTAGTGGTAGAGAACAAACATATGTATCAGAAATCATAAATATTCATGAGTATGCGCCTTTGAAAATAAGTACAAAAATGAATAGGAAAGCTTATTTTTTGAAATGTGAAAGGTGTGGTGTTGGTGGCATAAATAGATACATTTCAATAGCAGGGATGAGTCTGATACCAAATAATATATTATACACTATACTGGTAAAACTCAATTTGTAATTCACAATATCCTTGAAAAAACATAAAATTGGATACACTTTTATGCAACATGATATTTAGATGTATAATTTAAGTTCCTGGGTGTATTCCATTTGAGGTTGCTATGGTTAGGTTTAGGGAATGAACATATATTACAGAAATCATGAATATTCATGAGTTTGCACATGTGAAAATATATAAAAAGCTTTATAGGAAAGTTCATATTTTGAAATGTGGAAGGGTGTGGTGTTGGTGGCAAAAACATATATTTCAATAGCAAGGATGGTTTTTTTTTAGTTATTAATGCATATATATGAATGATTAATCACTATGCTGATAAAACATAAATAAGTCAAAATATGCATTAATATACATACAATTATATACTGTTTTATATTACATGACATTTGTGTATAGGAGTTAGGTTATTGGGAGTATTCTATTTCAGGGCAAGAAATGCTTACAGTTATAGAATGAACATTTCTTTTAGGAATCATGAATATTTATGAGAAAGCGCATGTGAAAATATGCAAAAATTATATAGGAAAGTTCTTATTTCGAAATGTGGAAAGGCATGGTGTTACTGTAAATACTTATATTTCAATAGCAGAGATATTTCTGATGAGTTTCCAATGCACATATTTGAATGTATTAATTACTATCCAGATAAAACTCAGATATGTAAGTCAAAAATGCTCAAAAATATATACAAATACATATATTTTATACTACATGAACATTAGGTGTAGGAGTTAGGTTCTGAGTGTATTCCATTTGAGGTTACTATGGTAGGGCTAGGGAATGAATGTATATATCAGAAATAGTGAACAGTCATGAGAAAACATATTTGTAAAAATGTACGAAACATATAGAAATGTTTATTTTTTGAAATGTGGAAGGGTGTGTTGTTGGTAGCATAAATATTTCTATAGCAGGGATGGGTTTTGATGAGTTACCAATACATTTATGTAAATGTATTCATTTCTATCCATATAAAATTCAAATATATAAGACAAAATATGCATGAAAATACATACAATTACATACAGTTTTATAGTACTTGAAGTTTAGGTAAAGGAGCTAAGTTCCTGGGAGTATACCATTTCAAGTAGGGATAAAGTTAGGTTAGGAAATGAATATATGTATTAGGTATTGTGAATATTTATGAGAACACATATGTGAAAATATGTATAAAAACATATAGGAAAGTTTATGTTTTGAAATGTGGAAGGGTATGGTAATAGGGGGAAAAATATATATATATATAATTCAATAGCATGGATGTGTTGTGATGGGTTACCAATAAATAAATATGAAAATGTTAATAACTATCCAGATAGAACTCAAATATTTAGGTGAAAATATGCATGAAAATGCATATAATTATATAGAGTTTAGGTATAGTAGTTAGGATCCTGGGAGTATTCCATTTCAGGTGGATTAGAATAAAGGTTAGGAAATGAACATATGTATTAGAAATCATGAATGTTCATGAGAATTCACATGTGAAAATATGTAAAAAAATAAGAAAATTCATTTTTTGAATGTCAATGTGTGTTGTAGGTGTAATAAATACACACATTTCAATATCAGGAATGGGTTCTGATGAGTTACTAATATATATAAACATATATTACTATCCACATAAAATTCAAATATGTAAGTCAAAATATGCATGAAAATACAATTACATACTGTTTTATTCTACATGTAGTTTAAGTATAGGAGTTAGGTTCCTGGGAGTATTTAATTTCAGATTGTACTAGGGTTAGGGGTAGGGAATGAACATATGTATCAGGAATCATGAATATTCATAAGAAAAAATGTGTGAAAATATGTACAAAAATATATAGGTAAATTCACTTTTGAAATATAAAAGAGTGTCATGTTGTGTCATACATACATGAATTTCAATGGCAGGGATGGGTTCTGTTTAGTTACCGATGCATATAGATGAGTGTTTTAATTACAGTTAACTAAATATGTAAGCCAAAATATGCATGAAAATTCATACACTTACATTCAGTTTTATGGTACATAAAGTATAGGTATATAAGTTAAGTTCCTGGGAGTATAACATTTTGGTAGGGTTAGGCTTAAGGTTTCAGACTGAATGTAAATATCAGGAATCATAAATATTCATGAGAATGCATGAGTGAAAATATTACACAAACATATAGAAAAAATTATTTTTTGATATGTGGAAGGTTTTGTTGGTAGTGGCATAATACATAAGTTTCAATAGCAGGTATGGGCTCTTATAAGTGGCCAATACATAAATGTTAATATATTAATTACTATACAAATAAAACTCAAATATATAAAGTCAAAATACACATGAATATACATAAAATTACAAACATTTTTATACTACATGTAGTTCAAGTATAGGAATTAGGTTCCTGGGAGTATTCCATTTCAGTTCAAGCTAGGGTTAGAGGGTTATGAAACAAACATATATTTCAGGAATCATAAATTTTCATGAGAATGCATATGTGAAAATATGTACAAAAACTTATAGGAAAGATCATTTCTTAAAATGTTGAATGGTTTGGTGCTGGTAGCATTAACATATTTCAATAGAAAGGAGGGGTTCTGATTAGTTATCATTGCATAATATATGAATGTATTAATTACAATAAAGAGAAAGCTCAAACATGTATCAAAGTACACATGACAAAATATTCAATTACATAGTTTTATACTCCATGAAGTTTAGGCATAGGAGTTAGGTTCCTGGGATTAGTCCAGTATAGGTTGTGCAAGAGTTAGAGTTATGGAATGAAAACATATAGCAGGAATCATGAATATTCATGAGAAAGCATGTGTGAAAATATGTAGAAATTCAAATACAAAACTTTTTTTTCAAATGTGGAAGGAAGTGTTGTAGGTGGCATAAATACATATATTTAAATAGCAGAGACGGGTTCTGATGAGTTACAGAAGCATATATGAATATGTTAATTGCTATACAGATAAAGCTCATATATGTAAGTCCAAATATGCATAAAAATACATACTATTACATAGAGTTTTTTAGTACAGGGAGTTTTGCACTTCAAGCTAAAGTTAGGGAGAAAATGATCATATATATCACATACTATATCATATATATCACATACTATATCATATATATTACATACTATACATATTCATGAGAAAGCACATTTGTGAAAATATGTACAAAAACATATAAGCAAGGTCATTTTTTGAAATGTAGAAGGGTGTGGTATTGCTTGGTATTGTTCCTGGGAGTATTCCATTTCAGGTTGAGGTAGGGTTTGAGTTAGGGAACGAACATATATATTCATGAGAATGCTGTGTGACAATATGTATAAAACATATAGGAAAGTTAATTTTTTAAATATGGAAGAGTGTGGTGTTGGTAGCATAAAAACATAGATTTCAATATCAGGGATGGTTTTTTATGAGTTACCAATACATAAAATGAATGTATTAATTACTATTCAAATACAAGTCAAATATGTAAGTCAAAATACACATAAAAATATACTTACATACAATTTAATACAATAGAACATTTAGGAATAGGAATTAAATTAAATGCCTAGTAGTATTCCATTCCAGGTAAGGCTAGGGTTAGGCTTAAGGATCAAACATGTATATCAGAATCATGAATATTTATGAGAATGCAAGTGTAAAAATGTCTACAAAAACATATAACAAAAATCATTTTTTGAAATGTGGAAGAGTTTGGTGTTGGTGACTTAAAACTCATATTTCAATAGTAGGTATGGGTTCATATAATTTACCAATATAAATGTGAATGTATTAATTACTATTTGAAAAAAACTCAAATAGGTAAGTCTAAATATTCATGAAAATACATATACTTACATAGACTTTTATAATACATGAAATTTAGATATAGGGTTTATGTTCCTGGGAGTATGGCATTTCAGGTCAGACTAGGATTAGTGTTAGGGAACGAACATATATATCAGGAATCATGAATATTCATGAGAATGAATGTGTGAAAACATGTACAAAAACATGTAGGAGTTTTCATTTTTAGAAATGGTAAGATGTCTTGTTGGAGGCATAAGTACATATATTTAAATACCAATGATGTGTACTGGTAAGTAACCAATGCATATGTATAAATATATTATTTATTTTCCTGACACACTGAAATATTTAAGTCAAAATACTCATGAAAATACATACAATAATGTATGTTTTCATATTGCATAAAATTTAGAATTAGGGGTAAGGATCTGTGGGTGTTCAATTTCAGGATGGACTAGAGTCAGGGTTAGAGAATGAACATATATAGCAGGAATGTTAAACACTCATGCAAATGCACATGTGAAAACATGTGCAAAAACATATAGGAAAGTGAATTTTAGAAATGAGAAGGGTGTGGTGTTGGTGGCATAAAAGCATATATTTCAATAGCCAGGGTGATTTCTGACAAGTTATATATATGGATGTATTAATTATCATCCTGATAAAACTCCAATATGGAATTCAAAATAGATATAAATATACATGCAATTACATATGGTTTTGTACTACATGAAATATGGATATATGGTTAAGCTTCCTGTGATTATTCAATTTCAGTTGGGCTATAGATCAGGTTAGGGAATGAACATATCATGAATATTCATGAGAATGCATGTGTGAAAATATGCACAAAAAATAAAGAAAAGTTCATTTTTAGAAATGGGGAAAGGTGTGTATTTCATTGAATAAATACATGTATTTACATAGAAGAGATGTGTACTGCTAAGTTATCTATGCATATATACTAATGTGTTAATTATTATTCTTATACAACTCAAATATATAAGTCAAAATACCCATAAAAATACACACAATTACATAATGTTTTATATTGCATGAATTTGGTATTGGGGTAAAGTTCTTATAGTGTTCAATTTTAGGTAGGGTAAGGGCTAGGGTTAGGGAATGATGATATATATTAGAAGCCATGAATATTCATGAGAATTCATGTATGAAAATATGTACAGAAATACAGAGAAGTTCATTTTAGAAATAATATGATATGGATTTGGGTGCATAATTATATTTAAATAGCAGAGATGGGTTTTGATAAGTTTCCAACACATATATATGAATGCACTATTTATTATTCAGATACCTCTTAAATACATAACCTTAAATATCTGTGAAAATGCATACAACTGCATAAATTTTACATTACATGATGTTTGTGTATACAGGTAAGGATCTTGTGAGTGTTTAATTTCAGGTCAGGTGCGGTTTAGGGTTAGGAAATGAACATATATAGCAGGAATCATGAATAGTTATGTGAATGCACATGTACAAATATGTAAAAAAAATACAAAATTTATATTTTGAAATGGGGAAGAGTGTGTTGTTGTTCCCATAAGTAAAAATAATGTGTACTGATAAGTTGTCTTTGCATTTATATGAATGTATTAATTATCATATGAATGTATTAGTTATTATCCAGATAAAACTGAAATATGTAATCAAAATTATATGCAGTGTTATATGATGTGAAGTTTAGCTATAAGAATTAGGGTCCTGGGAGTACTCAATTTCAGGTCAGTCTAGGGTTAGGTTTAGGGAATGAACATATATATCAGAAAACATTAATATTCATGAGAACACATGTTTGAAAATAATGTTAAAAAGCATATAGAGAAATTCATTTTTATAAATGGGGAAAGTTATGTATTTGGCAACAATAAATATACATATTTAAATAGAAGGGATACATACTGATGAGTTATCTAATTATATAAATGAAATTATTAGTTACTATCCAGATAAAATTCAAATATATAAGAAAAATGCCAATAAAAATACATACAAATACATATGATTTTATATTACATGAAGTTTAAATATAGAATTTAGTTTCCTGGGAGTGTTCCATTTCAGGTTGGGCTAGGTTTAGGGTTAGTGAATGAACATATATATCAGGAATCATGTATATTATAGAAACCTTCTTTTCTTAAATAAGGAAATTTGAGGATTTGGTTGCATAAGTATATATGTATTTAAATATGAGGAATGCCTACCAATAAGTTATCTATGCAGATATATAAATGGTTTTTGGAGGGTGGTACCCAGGATTGAACTCAGGAGCACTTGACCACTGAGCTACATCTCTGGAACTATTTTGTATTTTATTTAGAGACAATCTTACTGAGTTTCTTAGTGCCTCACTTTTGCTGAGGCTGGATTTGAATTTGCAATCCTCCCGTCTCAGTTCCTTGAGCTGCTGGGATTACAGGTGTGTGCCACTGTGCCCAGCCAAATACTTTAATATTTAACCAGATAAAATTCAAATATGTAAGTCAAAATACTCATGAAAATGCATACAATTACCTGAGATTTTATACTACATGAGGTTTCGGTATAGGGGTAAGTTTTCTGGAGGTATTCAATTTCAGGTTGGGCTAGGATTAGAGTTAGAGAACAGGCATATATATCAGGTATCAAAATCATAGATGAGAATGAGCCCTTGACAATATGTACAAAAACATATAAAAAGATTTATTTTTTGAAATGAGGAATGATGTGGAATTGATCATATATTTCAATATCAATAATGCATACTCATGTTATCTATGGCATATATATAAATGTATTAATTAATATACAGATAAAACTCAAATGCATATGTCAAAATTCCAATGAAAGTACATACAATTACATACAATTTTATATGACATGTAGTTTAGGGATAGTGATATGTTCCTATGAGTACTCAAACTCAGATGGGGAAGGGTTATGGATAGGGAATGAACATGTATATCAAGAACACGTATATTGATGAGAATGGGTGTGTGAAAATATGTACAAAAAATAAAAAAGCTTATTTTTTGATATGGGGAAAGATATGGAGTTGGTCACAAAAATACATATATTTAAATATAAGGGATGTGTACTGATATGTCTATGCATATATGTGGATGTATTAATTATTATCCTTAAAACTCAAATACGTAAGTCAAAATGCCCAAGAAAATATGAAAAATTACATATGATTTTATATTACATGAAGTTTAGATATAGGGGTAAATTTCCTGTTAGTATCAGCTTCAAGTCAGGTTAGGGTTAGGGTTATGAAATGAAGATATGTATCAGGTATCATGAATATTCATGAGAATTTATGCAAAAATATGTACAAAACAGAAAGTTTATTCTTTGAAAGGGAGACTGGTGTGCTGTTGGCTGCAAATGTACTATATTTAAATTGCATAGATGCACACAGATAAGGTTTCTATGCATATAAATGAATGTTTTAATTATCATTCACATAAAACTCAAAATATGTAAGTCAAACTACCCATGGAAATGCATAGAATTACATACATTTTTACATTAATTGTTTTTTTTTTGTATATTGGTAATTTTTCTCTGCGTATTCAATTTCAGGTCAGTCTAGGGTTAGAGTTAGTGAATGTACATATATATCAGGATTCAGGAATATTCACGAAAATACAAGAGTGAAAATATGTTAAAATCCATAGGGAAATATTCATTCTTTGAAATGTTGAAAGTTGTGTGGTTTGTCTCTTAAGTACTTACACTTAAGTATGAGGGATGCATACTGATCATTTATATTTGCATGTATGTTAATGTATTAATTATTATAAAAAATTAAAGGGAAAATGTAAGTCAAAATATGAAAATACATACAATTACATGCCATTTTTTAATTCTATTAAGATTAGGTATAGGTGTGAATTTCCTCTGAGATTTTAATTACAGGTTGAGCTGTGGTTAGGGTTAGAAAATTAATACATATATATGAAATCACATAAAGTTATGAGAATGCATGCCTGAAAATATGTACAAAAACATATAGAATATTTTCTTTTTTGAAATGGGGTAAAGTGTGAAATTAGTTGCATAAGAACATACATTTAAATAGCAGACATGAACACTGATATATATATATATATATATGAGTTAATTATTATCCAGATAAAAATAAAATATGTATGTCAAAATACCCACAAAAATATAGAGAATATTACATGCAGATTTATATTGTCTTAGGTGTAGGTATAGGGGTAATATTTCTGTGAGTATTGAATTTCATGTTGTGTAGGGTTAGTCTTAAGGAATGAACATTTGTATAAGGAATTATGAATACTAATAACAATTTATGCATGAAATACATACAAAAACAAAGAAATATTCAATTTTTTAAATGGTAAAGGGTATGGTGTTGGTCACATAAGTACATATGGTTAAATATAAGGTATGTGTACTTATAAGTTATCTATGTGTGTATATATATATATATATATATATATATATTCATTATTATCCAGTTAAACTCAAATGTGTAAATCAAAATACCCATGATATTAAATACAATTGCATGCACTTTCATATTACAGGATTAGGTATAAATGGAAATTCCTGGGAGTATTCAATTTAAAGTCAGTCTATGGTTAGGATTAGGGAATGAATTCATATATCAGGAATTATACATATTTTGAATATTTATTATGTGTGAGAATTGGTATAAAACAGAAAAGTTCATTTTTGAAATGAGGAAATGTTGGGAGTTGGTCCCTTAAGTACATATTTAAATAGAAGGAATGTGTACTGATAAGTTATCTATGCATATATATGAATATAGTAATTATAATTATATAGTAAATAATAGTAATTATTTCCAAGATTAAATTCAAATATGTAAGACAAAATATGCATGAAAATACATACATTTACATATGGTTTTATATTACATGAGGTTTAGCTATAGGAATAATTCCTGGGAGTATTCAGTTCAGGTCTTTCTAGAGTTAGGATTAGGAAGTGAAGATATATACCAGGAATTATAAAATTCATGAGAATATACAGGTGAAAATATGTATAAAAACATATACAAAAGTTTACTTTTGAAAAGTGGACATGTGTGGAGTTGGTCACATATGTACATATATTTAAATAGTAGAGGGCTGGGGATGTGGCTCAAGCGGTAGCGCGCTCGCCTGGCATGCGTGCGGCCCGGGTTCGAGCCTCAGCACCACATACAAACAAAGATGTTGTGTCCGCCGAGAACTAAAAAATAAATATTAAAAATTCTCTCTCTCTCTCACTCTCTCTCCTCTCTCACTCTCTCTTAAAAAAAATAAATAAATAAATAAACAAATAAATAAATAAATAGTAGAGCTGTGTACTTGTAAGTACTTAATTATTTCGAGCTTAAACCAAATTATATAAGTCAAAGTAGCCATGAAAATACATACAATGACATACAGTTTTATATTACATGAAGTTTAGGTATAGGGGTAATATTCCTGTGAGTTTTCAATTTAATCTCAGGCTAGGGTTCTAATTAGGGAATAAACATTTATATCAAAAATCATGATAATTCTTGAGAATTTATGCATGGAAATATGTACAAAACATAGAAAAGTTTACTTTTTAAATGGGGAAGAGTATGGATTTGGCCTTATAGACACATATATTTAAATATGGGAGATACATATTAATAAATTTCTATGCATATATATGAATGTATCAATTATTCACATAAAAATGTTTTAATCCAAATATCCATGATAATACATACAATTACATACAGTTTTATATTTCTTGAGGTTTAGCTGTAGGGGTAAATTCCTGAGAGTATTCAATATCAGATTGAGATAGGGTTAGAGTTAAGGAAAGAACATAAATATCCGAAATAATGAATATTCATGAGAATGAACTTTGAAAATATGTAAAAAAATATAGATAAGTTCAGGGGAAGGGTGTGAACATGATTGCATAAGTACATGTATTTAAATAGAAGGTATGTGTCCTAATTAATTATGTTTGCAAATATATAACTGCATAAATTTTTATCCAGTTAAAACTCAAATATGTAAGTCAAAATACCAATAATAATACCAACAATTACATAGAGTTTTACATTCCATGGGGTTTAGCTATGGGGAAAAATTTTGGAGAGTATTCAATATCAGGTCAGTTATAGTTTAGTGTTAGGGAATGAACATATATGTCAGGAATCATGAATATTCATGAGAATTTATGTGGGAAAATATGAATATAAACATACAATAATGCTGATGTTTATAGAAGTGTGTAAGGGTGGCCTGTTGGTCACATAAGAACATATATATGCAAATAGGTAGGATATATACTTATAAGTTATCTATGCATATATATGTATGCATTAATTATTATCCAGATAAAACTCAGATATGAAAGTCAAAATATTCATGAATATACATATGATAACATACACTTTTATATTAAATGAGGTTTAGCTATAGGGATAATTTTTTTTGAATATTCAAGCTCAGGTAAGGCTAGGGTTAAGGTTAGTGAATGAAAAAATATATCAGGAATCATGAATATTCATAAGAATGCACACAAGAAAATATGTACAAAAGCATAAGTAAAAGTTCATTTTTGAAATGTTGAAAGTTGTGGAGTAGGTTGCATATTTTATATACTTAAATAAGAGGAATGTGTACTGATAAGTTACCTATACATGTATATGTAGATATTAATTGTTATCCAGATTAAAGGCAAATACATTTATCAAAATACTCATGAAAATACATAAATTACAAATAGTTTTCTATTACATGAGTTTTAGGTATAGGGGTAAGTTCCTGGGAGTATTCAATTTCAGATCGGCTAGGTAGAGGGTTAAGGAATGAACATATATATCAGGAATCATGAATATTCATGAGAATGCATGTGAAAAATTATGTCAAAAACATATAGAAAAGTTATTTTTGGAAATAGGGAAGGGTGTTTGATGGTCTCATTAGTACATATATTTAAATATGAGGGATATGTACAGATAAATTATTGATGCATATATATAAAAGAATTGATTATTATCCAGATAAAACTCAAATATATGTCAATATACCCACAAAAATACATACAACCACATGGTTTGTATTACATGAGGTTTAGGTATTGGAGAAATTTCCTGTGAGTTTTCTTATTCAGGTTGTGTTAGGGTTAGGGAATGAACATAAATATCAGAAATTATGAAATCTGTGGGTATTTGTGCATAAAAATATGCACAATAACATACAGAAAGGCTCATTTTTTGAAATGGTGAGACATGTGGAGTTGGTCATACAAGTACATATATTTAAATGTAAGGAATGCATACTGATAAGTTATTTATGCATGTTTATGAATATATTGATTATTACCCAGAAAATCTCAAGTATATAAGTCAAAATACCCATGAAAATACATACAATTGCATATAGCTTTTTATATTACATGAAGTTCAGGTGTAGGGGTAATGTTCCTATTACTATTCAATTTCAGGTAAGGCCATATATATATCTATATATTTATACATACATATACACACATAATATATATTATACTGTGTAACATATTATGTATAATCCTGAATATTAATAAGAATGCATGTGTGAAAATATGTACAAAACATAAAAGATTCATTTTTTAAAAACAGATAAGGGTGTTGACTTGTTTGCATAGCTACATATATTTAAATACAAGGTATAAATACTGATAAGCTATATATACATATATATGAAAATATTAATTACATCCAGATAAAACTCAAGTATGTATGTCAAAATACCAATGATAACTCCCCAAATTTATATAATTTTATATTCCATGAAATTTATCTTAGGGGTAAATTTTGAGGAGTATTCAATTCGGGTTTGTGTAGGGTTTGTGTTAGGGAACAAACATATATATCAGGAAACATTAGTATTCATCAGAATTCACACATAAAGATATGTATAAAAACATATGGAAAAGTTTATTTTTGAAATGTGGCAAGCTGTGAGGTGGGTTGCATAATTTCATATATTTAAATATGATCTGAATGTACTGATAAGTTATCTATGCAGATATATGGATTTAAAATTTTTTATTTGTTCTAACTAGTTATACATGATAGCAGAATGCATTTTGATTCATTGTGCATAAGTGAAGCACAGCTTTTCATTTCTCTGGTTGTACAAAATGTAGAGTCGCACCACGTGTGCAGTCATAGATGTACCTAGGGTAATGATGTTCATCTCATTCCACCATCTTTCCTACCCCCAAGCCCCTTTCCCATCCCTCCCTCCCTTTGTCCATTCTTCCCACCCCCACCTCCATTATGGATCAACATCCACTTATCAGAGAGAACATTCAGCCTTTGGGTTTTGGGGATTGGCTTACTTCGCTTAGCATGATATTCTCCAGCTCCATTAATTTACTTGCAAATGCCATAATTTTATTCTCTTTTAAGCTGAGTAATATGTCATTGTGTATATGTACCACAGTTTCTTTATTCATGCATCTATTGAAGGGCATCTAGGTTGCTTCCACAGCTTAGCATTTGTGAATTGTGCTTCTATGCCGCAGTCTGTCTGGGCACAATTCAGGAGCCACTTGTCAAAAGAAACTAACTTTATTTTTAGAACTACAAACGCCAAACAAAACAGCTCCTCAGGAAAAAAACCCTCAGAGCCCAACTGCTACCACCGGCTTCCACAAGCCTCTCACCCACACAAACCTCACCACCTCCCACAATCCTCCTGCTCTTGAGGCCGATTGGCTGGATCGCGTGGGCGGAGCCAAAGAAGTCCCCCAGTGAGCAGCTCTGTGGTCTAAAAGGGCAGGGAAACAGCCCAATGAGCAGCTCCGTGGAGGAGCCAATCAGCTAGATGTTGCTGGGGCCGCTGTGAGCCAATCATCAGCCAGCAGCTGGAAGTTTGCTAGCAGCTGGAAGTTTGCTGGGGCCCCTTTGGCTGTAGCTCTCAACAGTTTCTTTATTTATTCATCTATTGAAGGGCATCTAGGTTGCTTCCACAGCTTAGCATTTGTGAATTGTGCTTCTATAAACATTGATGTGGCTGCATTACTATAGTATGCTGTTTTTAAGTCTTTAAGGTATAGATTGAGGAATGGGATACCTGGTTCAAAATGGTGGTTCCATTCCAAGTTTTCTAAGGAATTTCCATACTGCTTTCCAAACAGGTTGCACCAATTTGCAGTCCTACCAGCAATGTATGAATGTACCTTTTCCCCCACATCCTCACCAACACTTATTGTTGCTTTTATTCTTGATAACTGCCATTCTGACAAGAGTGAGATGAAATCTTAGAGGATTTATTGAAGAGACTATCTTCTCTCCAAAGTATGTTTTTGGTGCCATTGTCTAGTATGAGGTAATTGTATTTATGTTAGTTTGTCTCTGTGTCTTCTATTCTGTACCATGGGTTTAGAAGTATATTTTGGTGCCAATACCATGCCATTTTTGTTACTATAGTTTTGTAGTACAGTTTAAAATCTGGTATTGTGATGCCTCCTGCTTCACTCTTCTTACTAAAGATTGCTTTGGCTATTCTCTTACTTTTCCAAATCTATTTCTATAAAGAGTGCTGTTTGAATTTTAATTGGAATCACATTGAATCTGTATAGCATTTTGGGTAGTATGGCCATTTTGACAATATTTATTCTTCATATCCCAGAGCATGGAAGATCTTTCTATCTTCTAAGGTCTTTTTCAATTTCTTTCTTTAGTGTTTTGTAGTTTTCATTGTAGAGGTTTTTCACCTCTCATGTTAGATTGATTCTCAAGTATTTTGTTTGTTTGTTTGTTTTAGGCCATTGTACATGGATTGGTTTTCCTAATTTCTCTTTCAGAGGATTCATCATTGATGTATAGAAATACATTTAATTTACAAGTATTTTATATTCTGCTAGTTTGCTGAATTAATTTATTAATACTAGAAGTTTTCTGGTGGATTTTTTTTGGATCCTCCAAGTGGCAAATAATGATAATCTGAGTTCTTCTTGTGCTATGTATATCCCTTTAATTTATTTTATCTGTCTAATTACTCTGGCCAGAGTTTCAAGGACTATGTTGAATAGAAGTAGTGAAAGAGGGCATCCCTGTCTTGTTCCTGTGTTTTAGTGGGAATGCTTCCAGTTTTTCTCCATTTACAATGATGTTGGCCTTGAGTTAGCATAGATTGCTTTTACAACTATCCCTATAGATAGCATAGATTGCTTTTACAACTATCCCTAGTTTTTCTAGTGTTTCAAATATGAAAGGGTGCTGTATTTTGTCAAATGCTTTCTTTGCATCAATTGATAGAATCATATGATTTTTATCTTTAAGTCTGTTGATGTGATGGATTACATTTATTGATTTCTGTATGTTGAACCAACTTGCATCCCTGGAATGAACCCCACTTGATCATGGTGCACTATTTTAAAAATATGTTTTTGTATTCAATTTGCCAAAAATTTATGGAGAATTTTTGCATCTATGTTCCTCAAGGATATTTGTCTGAAATTTTCTTTCCTTGATGTGTTTTTGCCTGGTTTTGGTATCAGAATGATTCTAGCTTCTTAGACTGAGTTTGGAAGGGATCCTTCCTTTTCTTGGAATAATTTGAGGAGTATTGGTATTAATTTTTCATTGTAGGATTTTTAGAACTCACCTGTGAATTTGTCTGGACCTGGGGCCTTTGTTTGTTGGTATTTTTGATGGCGTCTTTTATTTCCTTGTTTGAAATTGATGTATTCAGGGCTGGGGATGTAGCTCAAGCAGTAGCGCGCTCGCCTGGCAAGCATGTGGCCCGGGTTCGATCCTCAGCACCACATACAAACAAAGATGTTGTGTCCACCGAAAACTAAAAAAAATTAAATAAATAAATATTAAAATTCTCTCTCTCTCTCTCTTTCAAAAAAAAAAAGAAAGAAATTGATGTATTCAAATTGTGTATGTACTCGTGATTCAGTTTGTGTTAATCAAATGCCACTAGAAATTTGTCAGTGTCTTTGAGGTTTTCTATTGTACTGTAGTTTAAGTTTTCAAAATAGTTTCTAATTGTCTTCTGTATTTCAATAGTGTCTGTCATGATATGTCCTTTTTATTCACAAATTTTAGTAGTTTGAGTTTTCTCTCTCCTTTTTGTTATGGTGGCTAAGTGTTTGTCAATTTTATTTATTTTTTCAAAGAACAAGCTTTTTGTTTTGTCAATTTTTTGAATTGTTTCTATTTCATTGATTTAAGCACTGATTTTAATTATTTCCTGTCTTCTACTTTTGGTGTTGGTTTGTTCTTTTTCTAGGGCTTTAAGATATATTTTCAGGTTGTTTATTGATTTTCTCTTCCTTTAATGAATGAGCTTAATGCAATGAACATTCTTCTTAGCACTGCTTCATAGTGTCCCAGAGATTTTAATGTTTTATCAGAGTTCTCATTTACCTCTAAAATTTTTTTTTATCTCCTCCCTGATTATCTTCTGTTATCCATACATCATTCAATTGTGTATTATTTAGTCTCCATTTGTTACAGTGTCTCCTATTTTTAACTTTATTATTGATTTTTAATTTCAATCTATTATAATCTGATAGAATGCAGGGTAGCATCTCTACTTTTTTGTATTTGCATGTCACATGGTCTATTTTGGAAAAGGATCCATGTATTGCTGAGAAAAAAAGCATATTCCCTTGTTGATGAGTGGAATATTTTATATATGACAGTTAAGTCTAAATTAATAATTGTTTTATTGAATTCTCTAGTTTCTTTGTTTAGTTTTGTTTAGATCTATCCAGTGATAAGAGAAGTCACCCAATATTATTGTGCTGTGGTCTTGATTTGATTTGATTATTGTAGTTGAGAAGGGTTTGTTTGATATACATAGATGCCCCATTGTTTCGGTCATAGATATTTATAATTGTTTTGTCTTGTTAACGTGTGAATTCTTTAAGCAGTATGAACTGTCATTCTTTATCCCTTTTCACTAACTTTGGTTTGAAGTCCACTTTCTCTGATATGAGGATGAAAACTGCTGCCTGTTTATGCAGTTCATGTGAGTGATACATTTATTCCCACCCTTTCACATTTAGTCTGTGGATATCTTTTCCTGTGAAATAAGTCTCTTGAAGGCAGCATATTGTTGTTGTTTTTTTTTTTTTAAATCAAATCTGCGAGTCTATGTTTTTTAATCAAAGAGTTTAGGACATTCACGTTCAGGGTTATTATAGAAATATATTTTGTATTCCTGGTCATTTTTGTTTATTTTTGTTTTTTAACTTGACATGATTTCTCCTTTTTTGGCCTTTCCTTTAGTGCAGTTCCTCCCTTTGCTGATTCTGTTAGTTGTTTTTCATTTCCTCCTCATGGAATATTTTCTCAAGAATGCTCTGTAGTGAAGGCTTTCTAGTTGGAAATTCTTTTAACATTTGTTTATCATGAAAGGTTTTTATTTTATCACCAAATCTAAAACTTCATTTTGCTGCATATAAAATTCTTGTTTGGCATCCATTTTCTTTAAGAGCTTGGTAAATGTTGTTCCAGGATCTCTTGGATTTGAGGGTCTGGGTTGAAAAATCTCCTGAGATCTGAATTGGTCTCCCCCTATATGTAATCTTGTGGCCTTTAAAATTCTATGCTTATTTTGTATGCTTGCTATTTTTCATTATAATGTGCCTTGGTGTAAATCTATTGTAATTTTGTACATTTGGTGTCCTGAGGCTTCTAGTATGTGATTTTCAATTCCTTCTTCAGGTTTGGGAATTTTTCTGATATTATTTCATTGAAGAGGTTTTGCATTCCTTTGGTTTGAATCTTTGTGCCTTCCTCTATCCTAATAAATCTTAGATATGGTCTTTTCATGTTATTCCGTCATTCTTGGATATTCTGTTCATTGTTTTTTACCATCTTTACTGTGTCGTCAACTTTATTTTCATGTCTGACATTCTTTCTTCCAGGTGATCTAGTCTGTTGCTTATGCTTTCTATTGATTTTTTAAATTTGGTTTATTGTTTCCTTCATTTCAAGGATTTTTGTTTGTTTCTTTATTTTTTCAGAATCTCTAACTCTTCTTGAAGTAATCTTTTGATACTTGTATTTGCTCTTTTGTCTCTTTGTTGGAACGATCAATTTTTGCCTGTATTTTTTCACTTAGGTCATTCTTTAATTCCCAGATCACTTTAATTATGTACATTCTGAACTCCTTCTCTGACTTTCATCTACTGCACTGCTTATTGATTGTATTCTTATAGAATTTTGATTTGTTTGGTGCACTTTCCTTCCTTATTTTTTCATGCTATCAATGTGTTTTCTTCTCTTGCAATGCAGATCTGAGGTATTGCAGATTTTACTGTATGGTTTTTGTAGTGTCCATGAAGGTTACCAATACCTGATCTTTTAAAGGGATATAAATGTTCACAGCATTCAATGCAACAAATATGCAACCATAAGTCAATTAGCTTCTATTTTGACTTTTACAGTTTTGTCGCTAAAAACAGAAATGATGTGTTTGGTTATCTTCTACCACATAGCCAATAGGTTTGCATAATGGTTTACAATTTCTAATGGTAGACGGGGTGAGGGGATAGGTTGTGATGTTTATGTGGTAAGATGTGAGAATATAGAGGTATTAGATTGTAGGACTAGTGAAAGAGTCATCAAAAGAAGTTGGCTGTTAGCAGGAGAAAAAGAGAGAGCAGCAACTCATGCAAGGCTCCCTGTTACCCCTGCAACAGCATGGTTTCTGTTAACACACCAAGTAGAGAAACCTCTGGAGCAACTGGGCTCACATGGTTCTTAGTAATTGTTTACCAGGTCCTTGTTTTTGTCCCTAGATGGAAGTGGTCATGTCCCTAGTTCATTGTGGCAGTAGCATCAAGCCTGTAGACACCTTGATGTTGGGGTTCCAGGCCCCAGTCAGTGTCTCAAGGTAGAAGCTGTTCCAGCTAATGATGGCAGAGGTGGAAATGGTGGTTCTCCAAGATGGTGGTGGAGGTGTCTTAAGGTGACAGCAACCACTTTCAGAGCTGGGGCTGGAAGGATGAGCTATACAATGGTGTTGCGTGGCATACTTGGTGATGCCACAGTGGGTGTTTGATGTTGCAATGGGCAGCTGCCTTCTGGCTTTGTCTGATGTCACACAGTGGAGATTACCATGTGGTGAGGGGTATGGTGATGATTGCAATGTTCCAAAAAGGAGGTGGTTTGGGTGGACCCACATATTGGTGAGTCAGGAATCACAGTTTAGTGTTCCTGTCTGCATGGGTGCAGTGTTTCTCTCCTTGCAGGCATGATGCTTCTCTCCAGCAGCAGGGTGCAGTGTTGGTTGGGCCTCTCTGGGGTAGCAGTCTGTGCAATTGTTGGATAGATGTTTTAATTGTTATTCAGATAAAAGTCAAATATCCAAGTCAAAATACCCATGAAAATACATAGTTACATACTGTTTATATTACATGAGGTTTAGGTATAGGGGCAATTTTCTGGGAGTATTAAATTTCAGGTTGGGTTTGGGTTAGGGTTAGAGAATGAACTTATATATCAGGTATCATGTATATTCATGAGAATGTCTTTGGCACTTTGACAAAATATGTACAGAAACATATAGAAATTTTTTAATAGGGAAATGTGTAGGATGCTCTCAGAACATATATTTAAGTATGAGGGATTTGTACTGATATGTTATTTATGCATTATATGTGAATGTATTAATTATTATCCAAGTAGAACTCAAATATGCATGTTAAAATACCCATGAAAATATACACAAATACATCTGGTATATTATATTACATGAGGTTTAGATATAGTGGTAAATTTGGGGGAATATTCAATTTCAGGTTGGTCTAGGGTTAATGTTATGGAATGAACATATATATCAGGAATCATGAGTATTTATGAGAATTTATATGAAAATTTGTACAAGAACATACAGGAACATTCATTTTTAGAAATGTGAAAGTGTTAGCATTTGGTTGCATAGGAACATATATTTAAATAGCATGGATCCATACTGATAAATTATCTCTGCATATATATGTATGCATTAATATTATTCAGATAAAACTCAAATATGTAAGTCAAAATATCCTTGAAAATACATACAATTGCATACAGTTTTATGTTACATGTGGTTTAGCTATAGGGGTAAATTTTGGGGAGTATTCAGTTTCAGGATAGGCTAGGGTTAAGGTTAGAGAATGAAAAAATATATCAGGAATCATGAATACTCATGAGAATGTATGAAAATATACTCAGGAAAATATGTACAAAAACATAAACAAAAGTTTATTTTCCCAAATAGGGAAGGATGTGGAGTTGTTTGCCTAATTACATATATTTAGATAAAAGGGTAGTGGATTGAATAATTATCTATGCATATATATGAATGTATTAATTATTACCCAGATAAAATTTAAATATGTATGTCAAAATACTCATGACAATATGTACAATTACATATTGATTTATATTACATAAAATATGTACAAAGTATATATTTATATTACATAAAATACATATTAGGTATGGGGTAATGTTTTTGTGACTATTCAATTTCAGTTTGGGATAGGTTTAGGATTAGGTAATGGATATCTAGAATCATGAAGGTTCATGAGAATCTATGCATAAAAATATGTAGAAAAATGTACAGAAAAGTTCCATTTTGAAATAGGAAGAGAGTGAATTTGGTTGCATAAGTACATATTTTTATATATAAGAAATTCATATTGATGTTATCAATATGAATGGTGAATACATTAATGATTACACAGTTAACATTTGAATGTGTAAGTCAAAATACTCATAAACATTCATATACTTATATGTGGTCTTATATAAATTAGGTTTAGTTATATGGGTAAAGTTAGTTTTAGAATTAAATTTTGGGTAGGGTTTGGGTGGGGGTTAGGGAAATATATGCATATTGTGAAATATAAATATTCATAAGAACATGTGAAAATACTTACAAAATACATACAAATATATATGTTTTAAAAAAGGGAAGGGTTAATTTTTAAGCATATCATTTTTTAAAAATTATGATATATATATGTATTTAATTTTTTTAGTTGTAACTTTATTTATTTTTATGTGGTGCTGAGGATCAAACCCACTGCCTCACATGTGCAAGGTGAGTGCTGTACAGCAGAGCCACAACCCCAGCCCGATGTATATATATTATATATATGCATTCAAAGTACAAGTACTTTTTAAGGTAAAACAGTCATCATTTTTTTAAGAAATTATGTTCCTAATCCATATACTTAATTCCATTGCAAACTTAATGACAGACTGTTTAAAAAATTAAGGTGTCTATTAATTTGTATAAAAACTGTTATGTGCCAGGAACTATAATAGAAAAATAAGAAAATCCATATTTAACTTCAAAATACTCATAATTTAATGTGGGAAACTAATATCTAAATGAACAAAAGCTAAGAAATTTTCACATTCTCATCAAGAAACATACTTAATATACAATGATAATTATGAATTATTTCCTCCATTGAACTGTTACATCACTATTATAGAAGTTTTCTCAGATTTGTGAGTTTTACTTAACGATTTCTGTGTGCTAGACATTGAAGTATTCTACCAATGCTGGTCCATTTATTCCTCCTTTCTTAACATGTTTTACCTTCCTGGATCTTATGGATATAGTACTACTAATTGCATATTTTGCATATGTGAAAGATGAGGTATAAGAATTTACCCAAAATAATACAGTTGCCAAGTAAAATAGCTGAAATTCAAATCCAGGCAATAGGTTCCAGAGCCCAAGCTCTTGGGGTCATAGTAATATCTTCTCCTTTCTGTAATTTTTTATAGACCTTATCCTCTGCAACTGATGGGTGAGTTTGACAGAAGAACTTGAGTTTACACAGGTTATCCATCTCTCCTTCATTTAGTTATTTGTCTACCAGGAGGAAGGTTGGTTGCAATTTCATTTCCTTCCCACCATGAGGAAGATTTAGTAGTAGGTCAGGTGCTTCCTTTGAGGGCGTGCTCTGAGATTATCTGCCTTCAGTGTATTGGAGTCAAAACTATTCAATGGAAGCAAGCCTACTGTTCTGTTGATCTAAGTCATGTGTCTGGGAAATCACATTATCAGGAATAAATGAATTTCACTAACTGCCTAGCTACTGCATGTATTTCTCAAGTGGGCTCCCATGTCAAAAGGCAAAGAGGGGGACTAGGTATTTGTTTTCTCAAATATCAACAGCTCTCAGTTGAGGAAGGGTTTCCAGGCAGAAGCATGAGATGGTTTGGTATATTTGGGTGTTATTTTAGGTTATCTGTCCATTCCTTTGTAGCTCACTATTGGTTGAGGATCAGACTGAGGTGGAACTTGTGTTTTAACCTCACTCTTGTATTTTGTAACAAGTATTTTATAAACTAACCTGTAGAGAGATACTTGTAAGAGTAATAAGAGGATAAAACAGGAGAAAAAATAATAATAAAAATAAGTGGTCAATGACTAAATACAACAAATGAAACTAAATTGGTCAAATGAGAAAGGGACTAAAAGAATTCATTGGTACTGGAAGGAGGGAAAGTTTTAGTGATAATCCTCAGACCAGTGTCAGAGATGGAAGCCTAATTAGAATAATTTAGAATAAACAATTGGGAAGAAACAGGGCAGGTGGATGGTAGAAAATTTTCAGGAAGTATAAATGTGAAGGAGAGGAAAGAAAATGTTGAATAGTTATAGAGGGACACAAATGATTATAGGTTTGTTTGTTTTATCTCTCTTGTTTTTAAAGGTTGAAAAGATTTGAAGATAATTCTGAGCTATAGTTTAAACAAGAATCAATGATTTAAAAAATAGAAGAGGGCAAAGGGAGACATGAACTTTGGTTCAGCAGGGGAAGACTTAATCTTGAACTTGGATTCAGCCTTGTTCTTGTAGGACTAGAGAAATGAGATGCAGATGGCACAGAGGCACACCTGCTTGCATTACTTGGAAAGCATCAACTTGTTGGATCCTTCTCCAATGATGCTTGCAAAGTGAAAACATCATAAACTTTTAAAGTTGGGATATATTTTGAATCCTTGTTCAAAAAACATGAAGGTCAGCATTATTCCTCAAAATTTAAATCCATGTAAATATTCACTCTCTTATGGCCTAAGTTTTTTTTAATGGTTTTAATTGCAGAATGCATTTTTTTTTTCTTTTCTTTTGAAGAAGATGACTTTGTACAGTGGCCTGTAAGATGAGCACAGGAAGGAAGGCAAGCATGGGGAGAGAGGTCATCAGCATGTACCCTTTCAAATAGCTTTCCAGTGGCTTCCATGGTGGAGAGCTATTGATTTAGAACTTCCTAAAATTGAGAAATTCTCTTTCTTTTCTATGACAGGACTAATTTGGATCCATTCCCAATCCAAGACAATGCTGAGTACCATTTAGATAGCACCCACGCTTCTTCCAACCCTCTGCCAAGGTAGGGGTCCTTGAGAAGTCCTTGCATGTTCATTTCATTTTATAGCTACAGAACGGGGCTCCCCCATAACCCATTGCTGTCCTTTGAGGAGGCTGCTTTCCTGTGTACCATCTTAGGACTATTCATTTAGAAACTTTGAAAGATTTGATGAGGCTGTGCTGGCATCATTGTGCTCAATGAGACTGGTTGCATTGACATGAGATCTTACCTCAACTGGAATAGAGCGTTTATTTTTATTATTTCATGAAGACACAGAAAGAAAAGTGTTAAAATTTCCCACCACAATCAGGGAATTTGTTGTAGCTCTTATTTTCTCTTAGTATATTTTATCTTTTTATGAAAGTGACATATGGTTGTGCCCTGTGAGAGCAATGGAAAACAGTTGCTGACTGGCAATTCCTTCTGCTTCTCAGAGGGTTACCTGATGATACTGAAGGGTCCTTGAGGAGCTTTCATGTCACCTGATTCTTAGTTCTCTGGGTATTTTTCTGTAACAATCTCAATGCTCCATTTAGAAGGAGATCTCTTGGTCAGAGCTTTTTTAACTCACCTCTAAGCAAGCTTGCCCTGGGCACCTCCCTAGAAGCTGGCATGAGACCAGCATGTAAGGCTCCTGTGTTTGGGATTGGGGTCTCTGATGACTTCATGGCTGTGGCATGCTAGCTGCTGGGAAAGTTTCTGTGCAAAGGTATGGAATGCCTAGCTGCTAGGAAAACTTAGACACAGTTTGCCTAGCTGCTGAAGCAATGCCTGTGCTAGAGTTTTATCAGCCTCGACCATGATCTCAGGCACACCGCTCCTGGGAATAAAGACATTCTCTTGTTAAACAACCATAATGCTTCACCAAGCTCCACTGAGCCTGAACCTGTCCACATAACAGTAACTTTAAACAATGGATTTTCCTGAGAGCTACACAAAGCTCCCAACATTGCATATTGCAACTATAGTATATAATTGAGGAATAAGCTGCATAATGTTGCTAACTCTATAACCTGTCTAATGACACAATGAACAATAGTGGACTACTGATGACAGTGACCTAATGTAACCTATTGATACAAATAAAGATGGCAGCTTGGACAGGGGGCCATTCTGCCATTCTGCCACTTTGCCTGTGCACCTTGCTTCTGTCTCCTTTTGTTTTCTTTACACCAGGAGGAGGGGCCATGTGCTTTCTGAACAGTTCCTATTTTGACCTTTTGTTTATACCTCACAGTACCTTAATTTGACAAATGCATTGTTGACATTCTTTTAACACTGGGTCTGTTTTGTCATTTGGAAATCAGTGGGACTCAGCCTGTCCTTTGCCAAACTATTGGCTCTGATTTCCCCCATTTGCTCTGAATTTTATCCAAGTTGCCCACATCCAAGTAGGTACCAAGTAGATACATTATACTTGGTTCATGTCAACATTATACCTAATTGTTTAAATATATCTTTATTTTAGTCACCTTATTTACATGATGGCTATTTTGTGTATGCTATACACTCTTAAGAGTATGAGAACTTTTTTTTTAATTTACCATTTTCTATAAAAGGATCTAACTATGAGGGTTCTCAAAAAGATTATAATTTTTCTCTCTACCTCCCCTTGATGATTGCAAGTATACAGTGCTGTCATATTTGAGCCATTGAGAATATCTTTAAAAAAACATAGTTTTTTTTCTTTATGTTAAATTAGGAGAAAATTACATCCCTAGAATTAAAATCTTTGCTTAGTAATATGGATTTTGCAAATGTGAGTGCCCATAATGTGCCAGATAGTTCACTCAGATTTGCCAAATTAAGATAATCAAATGTCACATAAGAGATTAGTAGCAAGTTGTTATTTAAAAAACAGTACCTGAGTTTTTATATCTAGTGGATCTTCCTTAATTTTCTTCTTATCAAGAATAGCAAGCATGGTGAACCCATGCTTCATTGCTTATACAAACAGACATACACAAGCTCATTTATACCCAAACTTTGTTAAAGGAAGCCTTACCAAAATGTCAAATTTTTCTGGGTTTGGTTGAATTTCTGCTGTCAGTCACAGGTCTATTTTCCAGAGAATAATTATGCTTTTCCCCATAACCTGCAGATATTATTTTGTGTATTTTTTTTTGAGAGAGAGAAAGAGAGAGAGAGAATTTTTTTAATATTTATTTTTTAGTTTTTGGCAGATACAACATCTTTGTTTGTATGTGGTGCTGAGGATCGAACCCAAACTGCACACATGCCAGGCAAGCGTGCTACCACTGAGCCACATCCCCAGCCCCTTGTGTAAATCTTAAGATGGATGCTTCAGGTGGTACTTTAAAGAAAATAGTATCTTAAAAAACAAAACAAAACAAAAACAAAAACAAAACAGTGCTTTTCAGATTCAAGATGCCATCACACTTTGGCTCTCTCAATGATTCAACAGCTTTAAGGTCCCAATTTTACATGTTTCATCTGAGAATCTATAATGTGAATGGGAAAAACTGCCTTCTCAATAACTTTGAGTCTGTGTAGAAAATGGCCAGCAAAGAAGGACTGTGACTTTTCTTCATTTAGTGTACTGATTTATCAGGATTACATAAATTTGTTTTTCTGCCAAAAGTAAATTTTCAAAGTATCTCTTTGTGAGGAAATTGCACAGAAATTCTTCTTTATTGTCCCTTCCCTTTAGTGAGAACAAATATTTAATGACCTTAAATGGCTGCAGAGCAAGAGTCAATGAGTAATGTGACTATAATTCACATATTATTTACTTGGTCTTTATCTTACCTAGTGGTATCCTACTCAACCTGTAAAGCTTTACTTTTAGCCTTTCTTTTGTTAAGAATACAGATTGTTGTCTATTCTGGCAGTTAGCTACTATTCATTTATTGAAAATTTTTACATCTGGTCTCCAGGTCATGTTGCTTGAATTGTAAAAGATTTTTACCAGCTGAGAAATAAATAAATGCCCTTTCAGCTCTATTGTGTCTATCCTATATTGGAAGATTCGTAAAATGGGAAGCACTTAATGTTCTTTCAAATGCTATCAAAATAATTAGCTTGTGTAGCTTAATTGCTATTTTTTACCATTATTTATTGCAGGGAATAAAAATGTCTTCTCCAAATGAGAAAGCACTTTTAATTGTTATTCCATTAATATTTCAAAAATTATTCAAATTTTAATTGCTTGTTGCTTGCAAATATTTAAAATATCATCACAATAAGTCTATGTGTTCTAGAAGAATTTTTGCTTCAAGATTATTTGGCAATTCACTACTGTGGTGGTTTTGGTGATTAATGTACTCTATGCAAAGAGAATCATACCTTTATGAATTTAATTCATTGTGCTTTTAAAAAAGTTTGTGTTTATGTAAGTAGTTAGGCCATGCCTTTGAGAATATGGCAAACCTGAAGTGACAGCACTGATACAAAGCTTGGTTGGCTGTGGGATGTTTTGGTTTACTTTTAATTGACTTTCTTGTATCTTTAGCTATAAATTTTAAAGGTCCTTCCAATGTAGGACATAGTCCTGTGCACTCACTTTTAGATCTAATGCACAATGTACTCTCTTGCACAGCATTGCTATTTTTCTGCATTTAAAATAAATAGTGCCTAGTTAATTGTCACTTCCAGCATGACTGTTTACTCAGTTTTCCTGAACTGGACTTATGAGGGAATTGGATAAAAGACAAACACACAGAAATAAAGACTTGTGTGGACCTGGTTCTTCAGCTACCTATGATGAAGGACTGACCATGAACAGACTCTGCAAGTTGATTACATAGGTTTTCACGTCAAAGGGATTCACTGTGAGAAAGTTACTCTAGAATAGAACCTCAGTCAAAATATTTGAACAGCCCAACTACAGTCAGCAGCTTGTGCCCACAATTCTCTACTCCCTGGGAAGCCGGTGCCTGAACCTTAGGTCATGAACTGATAAATGGACTCTCCTTCTGAATAAGGCTTCACCAGACAACTGGACACACTTCTCAGTGTGTTTGCACAAAGAAATTAAAAAGGGAGGTGTCAGCTTCTGTCTCTGGGCAGTTCAAAGGCCACTAATTCATCCATCTCTCCCAAGAGTTGATGATTTCCTAGCATGAGGCAAATCAAAAAGACAAATCCTTTTAACTAATATAAATCCCACAGATTGGTCAAACATTAGTAAAAATAACATTCTATTTCTATCCTTTCCCAGTTAAATATACACACATGTATACACACATATAGGCACACATACCCCCCTCCCACACACAAAGAGAATAAATTACAAATGGACTAAGTATTTACATTTTACATTACATTAAAATGTGATAACCCTGGCAAGAACAAATCCCTGAGTTCAATCCTTAGTACTGTACAAAAAAAAGTAATAGCATGAAAATACTAAAATAAACAATAGAAAAAGTATGTTTTATTTGGTAAAGTCCTAACCATATAAAGCTCAAAGTACAGAAAACAAAACATTGATAAAGACTATCATACACAAAAATTCATATGGGTATTTGATTTAGGCGAATTCAAAATACAAACAATATTATTAAGAAATTATTTCCAAGTCATTCCTAATACTATCACCCCTGGGGGGAAAAACATACGTAAGAGGAAAACCAATTACCCTATAGGAAAATGTAAAAGGTATACATTGAGAATTCACAAGAAAAAAAGTCTTTAAAATGTGAGTAAAGGATTGGATAGGAAAGGTAGCAGAATACAACAGTTACTAATATGGCATTATGTAAAAATTGTGGATGTGTAACCGATGTGATTCTGCAATCTGTATTTGGGGTAAAAATGGGAGTTCATAACCCACTTGAATCTAATGTATGAAATATGATATGTCAAGAGCTTTGTAATGTTTTGAACAACCATTGGATATGTGACTCAGTGGTTGAGCACTTACCTAGAATACATGAGGCCCTGGGTTCAATCCCTGTAACTAAAACAAACACACACACACATACACACACACACACACACACACACACACACATGCAGAGAGATAGAGAGTAAGAAATATCCAACCTTTCTCCTAATAATTCAAGGGTAATCTAATAAGACTAAACATCTTTTCACTCAGAAGATAGGCAAAGTACAACAGTTTGATAACATACTATGTTGTCAACAACATGTGAGGAAATAAGCATCGTCATCCATTGCTGTGATAACAAAAGACTGTTCACCTCCCATGGAAGGCTTTTTGGCATGTTTATTAAAGTTACTAAACTAGTTGTAGTCATACACACCTGTAGTCCCAACTATTCAAGAAGCTAAGGTAGGAGGATCATTTGAGCCCATGAGTTTTAAGACTATCTTGGGCAACCTACCACTACCTCATTTAAAAAAAGGCAAAAAAAAAAAAAAAAAGAAAGAAAAAAGAAAAAATAAGGAAAAAGAAAAAAGAAGTTACTAATGTTAATACACTTTAACCTAGATATTTAATTTCTGATAATTCATCTCACAGATATGTAGTGCATTGTGTGGGTTATGGAGATCATTAATGTGAGTTGCTTCAATTTTCTGTCTGAGAGAAGCCTAAATTTTATCTTTGAGATTTGTTAAAGAAAGCAATGGAGAAATAGTGACACATACACAGGTTTTTGTAATGCATATATATAATTTGCACATAATATGCATATTGCAGTGCATGGAACCAAACGCATGCTAGGAAAGCACTCTACCAGTGAGCTACATCCCCTGCCCCAGAAATTATAAAATATTAAGTATGATCAAGAAGTGGTAGGAGATGAAGCTAGAGAAGTTAGGTAGGGAAAGAAAATAAAAAGCATAGTATTTTATTCGAATGGGCTTGGATTTACTGACATGGCAGTGAAAAGTCATTGTAGTCTTTAGAATAGGTGAGTAATACACATTTTAGATAGCTAGAATTCTGAGTATTACTGAATATGGACTCAATAATGGGACACTAGAGGAAGCGGGAGTGATAAGGACATTTTGTAATAGTGGATAGTCAACGATGATGAAAACTTGAAGTGAGGTAAAAACAGAAACTCAAAATTGTGTCTGAGGGCATCTGGCGGTTCACTGATAGTGTGGGTTTAATTTAACAAAATCTTAGGGATTAGAAAGAAGCCAATGATGTCTAAGAAGCAATAGCGTTGTGTTTCCCACTTTGTTTCTTTTTGGTTCTGCCAAAAGTTAAACCACTTTTGCAAGCATTCCTTTGGACATTTATGATCTTCCTTCAAACTTTTGTCAGTATGTTTGTCTATGCTATTTTTAAAAAATTTATTTTCTACTATTTATATAACAGAAAAATGTAATATTTCATGTTTCTTATAATCTCTAAAACTAGCTTCAGCCAATATTTTTCTTAACACATACAGTTGAAAAAACAAGTATTGAAACCAGAAGCAAGCTAAATATGTGGTCATGAAGATTTGGTATAAGGACTAAATTTATGGTAAAAAAAAATCATAATGAATTCATTCAGCCCTTAGGAGCCCCATTCAGCCAACCTGGACTCCTGTATTTCTCTTGCTGCTTTCTCTTACCTGTCCTGTGTAGCAGATAGTAAGCTGCTTCCAAAGAAGGAAGAAGTGGTACTTCTGGCTCAAGTTTAAAGGGTACATGTTAAGCAATACTTTGAACTGCTTTATTAAAGTTATTTAGTAAGATTTTTTTTTAAATGAAGTTTCTATTTTAACAAGAACCTATTAGCCCATTAACTAGAATATTAACCAAATTATTTATCTAGGTCCCAAAACTTAAACAATTGAATTACATTGAAAATGTTTTCCCAAGGAGAAGTTGGTTCTTTTGTTCCATTTCAGGTTCAAGCAATTTTCCTACACAAAATGGAACTATGAAAACAATTTAATCATGTGAAGATGTTTCCACCAGTTCTAGTTTATGGTGCACATTCATCATTGCACTATTTATTTTTAATGGAGTGATAAGGGAGTTATTGAGTAAGATTACAAGTTTGAACTCTACTTTTTTAACTTGCTGCCAGAAAAAGTGTTTCTGAATCTTCTTTCTTGTGCTCATTAATTCCAGCTTCTCATAAAGGGTCATTGTATTTCTGAGTTTAATATTTTCTACCCAACATTGATGCTTTCTTAAGAGAAAGAACAACAATATTTGAACTTCAAAGATAGTTTTGCTTCTTGCTTTTTACCCTTCTTCCCCATCTGTGCAATGTACTTTTTGCTTGATTGACATTAAGAAAAACACATGCATATGATTAAAGATTTTCTCTGTTGCTTATCCTTTGAAATTTTAGCTAAGAGCAAATGAATCCCTCAGCAGCCTTCTGCTGTTGCATAAAGGTGGCTTATTTGTCCATGAAGGTCTCTAATTCACTGTCACCTCTGGAGCTAAATATTTGCTTTGAATATCAAGCATAACTTTTTATCAGTACCACATACACCCTCATTTAAAATTTAATTGTTGAACTTATAGGTTAATAAAAGAGAATACTGTAAAGTTACACTATACACAATGTTAATTTGCCTTCATTATTTCAAGATATTTTCTACCTCGGGGTCCCTGTATCATTGCTTGCTCTATAGCTAGATGAACTACAGGTGACAACACTGTCTCTCTACTTAGTGTATAAGAAAACAATTAGTGTTCCTTTTGTCTTTTAAGATTTTCATATAATTTATAGTATTTGAGATTGGAGTAAGTAAAAAAAAAGTAAAAACTGCAACTTAAAAGGCATAAAAAGAAGGACGTTTCTTTTTATTTAATTGGAAGTCCAGAAGTTGGGAAGATTCCAGGTGAGGGGTAATTGTATTTGTTATTTCAAGTATCCAGGTTAATCTTCTCTATTCTGTAATCCTCTGGGTCAATTTATATGAGGATAAAGTCCACTCCTTATAGTTTCAAGATGTCCACCAGTGGCCACTGAGTCTATATGCTTCCCAGTTAATGTCCAGCAGCAGAGAAGGAAGCTGCTCCTTCCCAGAAAGCTTGCAATGCCATCTTCATATATGCCATTAACCCCAATTGGCTTAGTACTTCTCATGACTGAGTCAAAAAGAACAGGTACTGGGAAGGAATCCATTGCTTTGCACAGTGCTAGAATCTTTATATAGAAAAGGCAGATGGGATATTTAAACAGCAACTCACTCAAAGTCTAAAAACAAAAAGACAACATGTGTACAATTAGATATTATTTTTATAATTTGCCTTAATTACATGTACTTTAGAATATCCTGGAAGGATTTCTCCCTGAATGGAGCCAACTTCTGCCATTATACAGAAGAAAACTATTTATGTTCTGAATGAAATCCAGACCACATCTTTGTCATCGAAAAAGTCTATCTTCACACACAACAGACTCAACTACAAGTTTTAGGTGTCCCTCTTTATGTAATATTGGCTTTGATTTTACAAGGGGAGCCAGCAAGTATCCTTCAAAGTCCAGGAATATCTGGATATTGGCATATATGCAATAGTATGTGTCAGCACACTTGAGTGCATACTGAAAGAATTGAAGTAGAGAGAGGGAAATCATTGGCATCCTGTAATTTGTCATTTGTTACCCTGACATGGAAATGTACATTTTGGGTGTCACATGCTCCTACACTCTGAAAACTATCAAAATATATTGAAGAAATTATAAGTATGGTTCCAAAGCATTTCTATTACAATAAAAAACTCATAGTATAAAATTGATTACAAATAATATTTCTCCACCAGATAGAAATCTGAGATTGATTCATAGGTATGAAACATTGCATTTGTTTTATACAAACAAATGTTCTATACTTTAGGCCTGAATAAGTAGATTATATTAAAAAAAGAAAAAAACAAGCCTAGTTCAAATGACTCCATGAAATAGTCATATAAAAGTTTTACAAAATATTTTTTAATACTTAGAGAACTATAATGCATAATTAACTTAAAATTAGACCATGTGCAAGTCCTGCATACTGCTATTATCCATATTAAATATGACTTTTTAATTTTCAGTAATTGCCTTTAGAAATACAAAAATACATAGTCAAATGATGAGCTACTTAGTGTAATAAGCCAGTTCAAAAGCTTAAAATAGACGTATTCTAAATGTTTTCTTTTTTTAACTCATTAAATGTTCTTCCCATCTCCATTTCACCTTTTGGTAAGTTCTCCAGAACAGAACTATTCTAGTAGTCATTATAAGAATAATTCAGGGAAACAAAGCAATATCTTAAGATATTCTTCTGGAGATAATTATATGGTTAAGTGAAGATATGTCATTAAAATAATTTTGTTAATTATGATTCAAAGTATTTTTAAATATACATCATAAGTTTTATTCACTTAATAAAAAAGTAGTCATACATTTATAACCATGCCAGTACTATTTTGGCCCAAGAGTAGGACAGATAAGGTCCCTCTTCTTGTGAAGGTAAAATTTTAAGGGGGATGCACAGGTAATTTTTTATTAGATAGCCAAGATAATATTATGCAAGAATAAATTCAATGAAATTGGAAGAATCCCTGACTACAAGAAAATATGGACTTCTGTCCTAAAATTTCATGACACTGAATTCTGCGAAAATGAGCATTGAAGCTTATTGTGCACCAGAGTCTACAGATAAGAGCACACCTTGACTTTGGCATTTTGGACCCTACATACAGGACTAAGTTTGAGCACACTGGCCCAGATTTCTGAGATAAAGAAACTGTAGGACAATAAATTAATGTTGTTGTAAGCTTCTGGGTTTGGTAATTTGTTATGACAGTGATAGAGTCTCTTTCAGTGCCATTCAGGCATGAATACTATTTCCTGTTTCAACCTGCGATAGGCTCTGTCTTGATCTTTACTTAATAGGATCTTCCATTCACATCTATGTTGTGTAAATATTTGTTATCCAAATTGTTGAAGTCACAGTACTGATTGGTGCCATTGCACCAAAATTTTTCTTAATAACTGAACATTTGAAAGCTTGGCCATCACTGTCCCTGTAACACTAGCTGGCATTTAATACTAGCTAGCACCAGTTGATTTCTTGTTATTTAAAAATGAAAAACAAATGCAGGGCAAATCAATTACCCAGTAAAATTTCAAATCTTGCAAAAGACAAAGAATCTATTAAGCTATTGAAAATGATATTTGAAAAATTCTCATATGATAATCATGTAGAATCAGACCATTAAATAATGGAGGAAAGAAGCAATCAACAAGGACAATTGTGGGATAGTAAATTTTCTCTAGGTGATCTTTTGCCTGGTAACTAATGGCTAACCAAGTACCAATTAACCAGCATTTTCTATAGTGTGTCTGGCTACTCTGACTCGGATTGTACTTTAGGATTATTTTGGGGTTAAAGTGTTTATTTGTGTCTAATCCATTCATCCCTTCTTCCTGAGGAAGGATTCATGGGTTTTGCCTGTCAAACGTAGTCCCTTGGATTTCAACTACAATTTTGGCTCCAAAGTGTCTCTACCACTACAGTCTACCATTTACAGGAGAGAAATAAGTGCACCTGCTGATAAATTAGACATCCTCAAAGCAATAATTGCCTGGATCAGGCATGATCTTGCTATGTCATTTAGACATGACTGTACTCTACCAGCTGACCTTCCCCAGCTTCTGCTCCTGGGATATTGCACACATGCTTTCCCCAGGGAGTTCTGGCCTGCAGAATGCTCAGTTCCAGCTTACTCTCTTCTTCTGTCTCTAACTTACCAAGGTCTAAAGTGTCTCTTTTAATCTTGAGCAGGTATAGATTGTTTGCAGCTTTCCCACTCTTACTTACCTTTTCTAGATCTTTTAGGAAAAATTAAATTTTCAGGTAGTATGCAAAACATGAGTATTTTATATAACTGTAACTTGGCTGTCAGACTGAAGGATGAAAACTTACAGAAGAATCAGTGTTTAGGGGACTGGGGTTGTGGCACAGTGGTAGAGCATTCTTCTAGGATGTGTGAGGCCCTGGGTTTGATCCTCAGCACCACATAAAAATAAATAAATAAAACAAATATATAAATAAAAATAAATATTAAAAAAAGAGTCAATGTTTTTGTTTTGTTTTGTTTTGGGTTTTCTTTTACTGATTTTAGTTTTTTAGTACATGACAGTGGAATGCATTATAATTCTTATTACACATATGCTGAGAGCCATTACCAAGTAGGAATGACGCATCATAATCCTTGCCAGCGTACCCTATGTTAAATGGACTTGCCTTGGAAATTTGCTGCGACCTTGCTTGTGTGTTTGAGAAAGGTGACCCTGCTCAATGACCAGGGTGGATCCAGGATTAGGGTGCACCCTGCAGGAAGTATCCCTGTCCTTGGGTTTAGGGCATGACAATAGGAGTTTTAGGGAAGTTGGAGGTTGAAGATTATTGCTGCTGGGAGTAGGGTGTGCCTGCTGCCTGAGTTCCCGCTGAGTTCTCCTGGAGAGAAAGTATTTAGGACGTGAATTGTGCGGGGGTGGGGGTGGGGATTGCCCCCGAACCTGTGTGGAGGCAGTGTGAGATCAGGAATAAAGAATTGCTGTTTGAACCTACAAAGCTGTGTGGTGGCTCGTGATCTTGTGCCAAGCCCAGACTTCGGCACACATATATGCCACAATTTTTCATATCTCTGCTTGTATATAAAGTAGGTTGACACCTAGTTCGTGTCTTCATAGCAGCACAATTCACAATAGCTAAACTATGGAACTAATCTAGATGCCCTTTAGTAGATGAATGGATAAAGAAAATGTGGTATATATATACACAATGGAATATTATTCAGCATTAAAAGAGAATAAAATCGTGGCATTTGGAGATAAATGGATGGAGTTAGAGAATATAATGCTAAGTGAAGTTAGCCTATCCCCAAAAAAACAATGCGGAATGTTTTCTCTTATATTTGGATGCTGATTTATAATGGGGTTGTGGTGGGGGGAGCATGGAAGGATTAGACAAACTCTAGACAGGGCAAAGGGGTGGGAGGGAAAGGGAAAAGGAATGGGGGTAGAAAAGACAGTGGAATGAGATTGACATCATTACCATAAGTACATGTATGACGACACGAATGGTGTGAATATACTTTATGTTCAACCAGATATGAAAAATTATGTTCTATATTGTAATATGAATTGTAATGCACTCTGCTGTCATATATAAAAAATTAGAATAAAAATACTTAGGATAAAAAGGAATGAGAAAGGTATTCAATGGAAATGAAAGTTGCTATCACAAAGAATAGAAAATTAGATGCACCTGCCTGCTAGTCTTTAGCCCTTGCTCCCAGTAGAAAAATTGAAAGGAGTGGGATACAACCATTGATTCCCCCAAAATCCTACTGCTACATGACTTAACATATTAAATTGCTCTCCAGTATCCCATAAAGGATTCAGCTCCTTTGTAGATAGCAAGCTGGCGTGGGAAGAGACAATTGTTCTTCTTTTTACTTTTCTTCCATCTCATTTTTGACACTACTTGAGATGCATTACTGCTGTCACCTAAACCTGACTTCATATGGAATCAAAATTATACTAAATGTATCATGGGAATATATTTCACAAGCCTTCTCTGTTTTTTCAGATGAAGAGAAAAATTATTGGTTTCTCTACTTCTCTAGAGAACAAAACCAGAACACGATTTTCTAAATTAAAGTATCTGTCATACCTGGCAGCCTTCATCAAGAAAGGGTATATAGAATATGGACTGGAAATGTAGCTCAGTACTAGAGCACTTGCACCTGCCTACCATGTATGAGGCTCTATGTTCAAACCCCAATGCAAAAACAACAACAAAATACCCATCCACATGTGGAATAAGCAAGCATCAGAAAGTATCAGAAAAACACAAAGTTAGAGATCTAGCTATTCTGATTTTTGTGAGTCACATCATCTTGCAGAATGTCCTAACTGTGTACTTATTTAATTGATGCCCACCTTCTCATGTCGTTAGCCTTAATGTCTATAAATTAAATGTCTAAAAATGTCTAAAAATCTTAATGTCTAATAAAAATTAGATTTCTTTTCTCTGATAGAAACTGATCAACCAAGATAAATTACACTAGTAATATTTAGAAAAATAATATATACAAGACATGGATAAATTTCTTTTATCTTTCATTGTTAAGAATTGCCAATTATGCTGGATTGTGGCTTAGTGGTAGAGTGCTCACTTGCGAGTTCCAGACTTTGATCCTCAGCACCATATAAAAATAAATAAATAAAATAAAAGTATTGTGTTCAACTACCACTAAAAAACAAATTATTTTTTTTTAAATTTCCATTTAACTCAGTCAAACAATGGCTAGATATATCACTATATTCTTAAAACAACCAAAACCTGTATACATCTACTGCTACTTAAGCCTACTATTTCTGTCTTTGAACTCCATAAAAAGCATTTTATGGGACATAGAGTCACTCTAAATGTTATCATGAAGCTTTAGATGTTCTACACCTTAGCTTTTCTTGACTTTTTAAGCTGATAAAGAAACTTGAAGAAGAAAAATATTAAAGAGTAAACAGTCATGGAGAAGTTTGATTGAGCCAAGGGGCCATGATCCAATGGCAATAAATCAGGC
Source organism: Ictidomys tridecemlineatus (assembly GCF_052094955.1). Lineage (NCBI taxonomy): Eukaryota > Metazoa > Chordata > Mammalia > Rodentia > Sciuridae > Ictidomys > Ictidomys tridecemlineatus. Next base: position 105,220,818 of record NC_135477.1, read on the forward strand.
GAACTTAGTGGGGCCATGTGCTCAGATTCTCTATGGCCCTGTGTCTTCAGTCTTCAGAGAAAGCATGTTCCTATCCTCTGGCCGCAGGGAAGCCGGCTCTTGAGTGAGGTCATAGAACCTTATTCCAGGGACAAGGGAGAAGAGTTGATGAGAGTAACACTTCTGATTCTGCCCTTTTTTCAAGTGGCAAGCTTACATATATTGAAGTATCATGTCTTAAACCTCATCAAAAACAAAATAAAAGAAAGCAAGGCCAAATTTGCCTTTATTGGCAGTTCATCTGAAAGACTCCCAAAACTACTTTGACCAACTAAAAACAGCAGATGATGTTTGAAACATTTTGTTTTAAAATTTTTAAACTCTCTTTGCTGAGCAGTCTATTTTTTTTCCCTCTCACTGCTTGCTTAACATGTTTTTTTTGTCTGTATCAAGATCATATATTTAAAATTCCTCTCAGTAAGAAATTAGTATGCATAGTTCAACTTCCAAAAGTGATAAAATTTCCCCCCTTTAATACCCTTTTCTCTCATTTGCATCTTGAAAGTAAACATAGGGAGACTTCTAAATAAAACATTAAAAACATAGTTTCACTTGATAATAGTTTCCTTCTTTACTGTTATTAAATAAAAATTGTTATTGGAATATTGAGATCAGAGCTAGACAGATACTTCCTCCCTTAGAGTAGCAAGTAGTCACTAAAGAAATGAGCATGACAAAGGGTGTAACCCAGGATATCTCCGGACACATCTCCTTTGACAGGGATCCTACTCTCTCTCCTAAGTTGTAATTCTATCCATTAAGGCTAAACCTAATGAGGCCTTGAAGGCACCTGTGAAAGGTGAATTATTTAAATTCTTTCCCTATGCCACCCTGCTCAAGACAAGACCTCAGATGAGACGTGGAAGATGCACTCCCTCTGTGTCCTTAATGCTGATGGCAAATTGGAGCCAAAGCTGAAGTTTGCAAGATATATATATCTTCAATGAATGAAATATATATTTTTAACTGAATGATAGAAATAAGGAATTTCATAACTCAAAAAACTATCCTGTGTAGACTTTGATGAGAAAAACAGTATAGTTAAAAAAATCAGAGGGTAGGAGTACTATCCCCACATTATCTTGAATACTTAGTAGGAACCTAAAGTCTTGTATAGTATTTCTGAATGAGCCTCTAGCAAGCTTATCAGAACGTGAAGTCCAGGCATCAAGACAGGGCCTTGTCACATGTTCCCAATAGGTGTATGATGCTGTTTTTTTCTCCCAAATTGTTATGGAACTCAACTGCCATTGAAATGTGCAAGAGGAAATTTGCCTGGCATCTTAAAAAATATGTTGAAATTAGTTATTCCACAAATAAATTTTAGCTAATTTATTTTAAAAATCTAGATTCTGTGGGTTAACTGTGCGTAATTTATAGGGCTTATTTATTCAGTACATTCATTCATTGCTTTCACATGTTAATAGCTATTCACCCAATGTTCCCTCTGAATTGCATCTTAACAAGATTATGATCCTTTTACTAATTTATTGAACTAGCATGGAATATATTTATATAAAAATTAGCTGCTTAAATACTTCCTTGATGAAAAACATAGCTGTTGTAATTTTATTATGAATTTTAATCAAGGAAAAATGACCTTTGAAATTTCTTCTACCTCATTTTCTCTTTGTGTGTGTGTGCATGCTTCTCTATTTTTATATGATTAGAAATATTTATGATTTAATTAAATTTTATATAGAAAACATGTGACTGGACAGTAAAAGCTTGTTTTGAGAGGAAAAAACCTTAAGGAAATAGTTAATAAATAATATAACTAATAGAAAACCTGTTTTCTCTGAAAATATTAGTTCTTTCCAGCATGGTTTATCTATTACACAATAAAATGCATTCTGACTTGCTTGTGGTTTAAAAAATATCCTCTGAAGCCAATCCAAAAATGCCTTGTTCTCAGTTTCTTTTGATGCAAGGTTCCAAGCCTTTCGGGGATCTGCTTTAATTATTGCCAGTTTAACAAGTACCTCTTCATACCATACCCAAAAGATAGCTCATGAAGATGGTTCTCTGATAAAAAGAACCAAATTTCTGTCTTGTGACTGTTAGAAGATTATAAAAACCTATATGACTGGAAATGAATTTTTAAATAAACTGTTGGTCCTTAAAAACTTCAATGTATGAAACAATCTACCTGAAACTGTTTTTCACTATTGATTCTCAAGCCAGCACAAAGGAGCTGGTCCAGTTGATATAGACTAGTGTTTCAGCATAAGTTGTGAATAGCCCACATGACTATCATACTGATTGTGCCAAAGCCATAATGATAATGCAGAAAATGCTCATCAAATTACTATTATAATTATTCATTTCAATATGGTATTAAAACTCAGTTAAGGTCATGTCTATGTAGCAGTAAAAAAGGGGTGATCCTAAAGGGGTGATCCTTTTCCTATCCATATTTCTTTTTAAAAAGACAAGTTAACAAGAGAAAAGCACAACTAATTCATTTTAAAAATAGTTTATGTACATAAGAGTCTTTAGAATAAAGACCTGAAGATTCAGGGTGATTTTGCCTTTTTTTATGCTTAGACTTGTTGAAGCGTGTACAGCCCTATAAAAATGCAATTGGACAACAAGTGAATAACCTAATGATAGTGGACTGAATAGGGAAACCCAGCAAAGACTGTATGTTTAGATTCTTCTTGGCCTTTCTGTGTAGCATTCCTCCCTCCAGGGTATGGGGGAGAACCTCTGCTGAAATGTATGTCTTACCATCTGCAATGATATTGGGAGTCAGATAATTTCTTTATGGCCAGCTCCGACACAGAAAAATGGGAAAAGATTAGAGTAATATTTTTAGGCTTTAAAGTTTGGTTTGGAGAAAGAGGATTCTATGTCTATGACACACCTTGGAGAAAGGATGAAAGAGATTGGAGGTTAGGAGAAGTGGGAGAGAGGCTGCTCCTAATTCTACTTCTGAGGCATATACTTGGGGGTGTTGTTTTCTGAGCCCCAACATCTACTTTAAGAAAACAATTTGGTTGCAGTGTACTTAGCTCTGATTTTTTCCATGTATGGCTGGCAAAGTTAAAAAGATAGGAAAAGAAGGAACATAAATGAGATCATCTTAAAATTAAGATGTTTATTCCCTTATGTATTCATTTATTTAAAGAATCTAGTAATTGATAGTTCTCTTGTACTTATATGTAAGTTAACCTTCTATGTTTCTTTTGTTGAGATATCAAAAAAATTGACATGAGAGAGATTATGTTTGAGAACTATAAGTAATTAAAGAAATTAATTGGTCACAATTATTTTCCAATTTGTATGGGTCATCATGTAATTATTCTGCAGAGTCCTCAAAGATCACTTTTCCTTTTGTACAGTTTTTCCTTTCAGTGGTTTTTCAATGCCTGCTCATCAACATCATGACCAGGTATAGAATAACAAGTCATTTTGTAAGAGAAAGAACTGCTGGACCTCAGAACTAAAAGTAAACTGAGAGTATTTAGTGAAAGGGTGGTGTTATACATAAGAATCTGATTTATAGAGCTGAAGTAACTGTCTAACTTTCCCAGGAAGCTCAGAACCTGGAACAAATGTTATGTGATACTAAGATATTAGAGAGTACAATTCCAGGTAAGCAGTCTAAGGAAAAAGGGCAGAGAAGGAGGAGTGTGTTACCGAGCTATGTGTTCCTTGATACCAAAGTTCAATCTATTATGATCTTGCAGGACCATATAAATGAATGTGTCTTGGATCAACCTGCCCAGAAGTAGGATAAGGAATGTTCTACCTCCTACTGGTCATAGTATTGCCCCCAAATGATTTATGGTCTCTTTTATTTCAAGGCTACATACTTCATCAACAACAGAGAATCCCTGAGACTGAAAGCCAGAGCTCTGCATATAAACAAAATATCATTGACTTTGTGCTCCTGTGTGGTTGGAAGCTGAGTGGAGCTGGGTGCAGTAAATGCGGAGTTTATTGCCTTGACAATGCTTAGGGTAAGAAAATGCTTAAGGGCATTAGAGGTAAATTAGGAAGTTAGGAGGCACAAAGACTTTTGATCCATGACTCTCCTTCTAGTTATGGCAAAACCAAGTAGAGGACATACTCATGAGATGGATCTTTTAAAAATCGTGATCATAATTTTTTTTAACCAGGATGAATAAGAAAAGGGAAAGCAGATGACCTTCATATTGATTTTTTTCTCAGAAAAATATTCATTTTAAATTCTTAAAAAGGAAGCAAGTGTCATATGTTTCTGACAGTTTGGTAAATTAGATTATTGAAAAATTCTGATACAAAATACCAGATGAAAGATAGCAAGCATATTTTAAATATGTAGCAAGTGAGAAATTAAGGATATTGAACTATATTAAGAATAGGAATTTCTGCTTATCGAGAAATTATTAAGAAATTTAAAGAGCAAGATAAAAAAGGTAGAAAATATTTATATCATGAATAATCAAAACATGTTTATATTCAGAATATATGAAGAGTTCCTACAAAACAAGTCTTTTTTTTTTTTTTTTTGGTTCCAGAGATTGAACCTAGGAACACTTAACCACTGAGCTACATCCTCATTTCTATTTATTTATTTATTTATTTATTTATTTATTTATATTTTGAGACAGTTTTGCTAAGTTCCTTAGGGCCTCACTAAGTTGGAGGCTTTTAAACTTGTGATCCCCTTGCCCCAGCTTCCCAAGTTGCTAGGATTATGGGTGTGTGCCACTGCACCCAGCAAGACAAATTCTTTAAAGATTTGTATGAATTAATAATAAAAATGGGCAAAAGCCTTTATTTTTCCTCAAAGATAATGCTCAAGTTTCAAAGATAATATAAAAATGTACTCTGCATCTTCAGGGACATGTAAGTAAAGACTGGAATAAGGTGGCAGCCCAGCCTTACCAGAATATCTAACATGGACAAGATTGATAATGACTAGGATGTTGTCAGGGTTCAGGAAACATTGACCCAAATATGGTGCCATGGTATGTTGAATGTTTTAAGCAAAAGGAACTTCAGAAGCCATTAGTATAGAACGCACTTTCTGATCTTCTCATGAAGAATGTCATAAGACCTTTATGTGAGACATGCCCTTCCTGCGCACCCATAAGAAAGGAGCGTCCTTGCCCCTAAAGACAGACAGATGCTGAGAATAATCAGAAAGCCTACTTGCTCAATTTTTCCCAGTTTATTAGTCTTAGGTCCTATCCATTTTTGTCTGTCACTTTTTTTTCCCATGACTCTTTGCTCTTCATTAAGTGTAGTATAAAAACACTCAAGTGTAACCATTTCTTTGGGTCTTCTTTCATTATTAATATTCCATGTCACATAAAATTTATATATTAATATATCTGTATGGTCTTCTCTTGTTGGTCTGTCTTTTGTTACAGGGACCTCAGCAGAGAACTCAGAAAGATAGAGGGAAAAAATGCATTTCCCCATACGATGTAAAATAGCTGGAATCCTCATATGATTTGCTGGTACCATAAATTAGAGCAACTACTAAGGAAAACTGTATGGTAGTATTTAATGATGAAGGGATTCAGAAGATGTCCCCTCAAAATATGCCACTTTGGCTGTGGATTACTTTGAGACAAAGGAATTGAGAACAAGCAGACACAGGAAATGCCCTTTGTCTTCCCTTTGATTGCCTTATTTGTGTATAAATTTCTTTTGTAAAGGGAATTCCCATTAGTAAAAGAAGATACTTACTCTGAGAGACAACTTTTATCACATAAGGATCTCCCAAGATGACCTTTATTTACTGAAAACATCCTCTCCTCTGCTGCTCTTAATTTGTCAGCGATCACTCAGAATCTCTATTTCTTTGAGTAACCCAAAATGGAATGTTAAGTCTCTATCACCTGACTGCTACCTGGAGTTTCAGTCTCTCTCTCTCTCCTTGTCCCCCCACCCCCTCTCAAGTTTTGAAACTCTTATACATATTCATGTAATGAAAATTGATTTTTTTTTAATTTTGCTAAACTGTTTTATATCAGTTTAGTTCTTAGGCCAACTATAGAACCTAGAAGGGTAGATTGATTCTTTTTATTTGTGTTTACTGATTGTGAGCATATGCATATCCTGTGGTCCAGGATTTCTAGCATATACTCAATAGAAACACATACCTATATGCATGAGAATACATTCAAAAGAACAGTTTAAAATACCTTGTTCAGGGCTGGGGTTGTAGCTCAGTGAGGAGCGTTTGCCTAACATGTGTGAGGCACTGGATTTGATTCTCAGCTCCACATATAAATAAATGGATAAAATAAAGGTTGATCAACATGTAAAAACATTTTTTTAAAAAAATACTTTATTCATTAAAATTCAACAGAAAAATTTACTATAGTATTGTTAGGGAGAAAAAAAATTTCTCTACTCTCTTATGATAAGTAGGCAGGGTCCTGCAAATTAAACTGACAAAAAGCAGACCTCAAGAGAAAAGACAGACTTTTGTTTATCATATATGTATTTGTGTATTCACAGAAACATACAACTCAGAGATAGTTACAATTTGAGTCTCAAGCACCACCACCCTAATGAGGGAAGAGTTTAATGACTGAAGGGAGCAAGTAGGTACTCTTCTGAGCTACTGGCAATATACTTTATCCTGACCTAGATATTGCTATATGTGGGTATCTAATTTGTGAGGCTCATTGAGCTAAACATTTAACTTATGCACATTTCTATCTACATCTTATAGTACAAAAAAGATTACTAAAAATTATTGTGTATTAAAATGTTAAACAATTTACAAATATTGTTAAAATTACTAAATTGTTACTTGTGATTATGCTGTCTTTAGCATTAAGAAATGTTTGTTTTTTAGAGAACCATACTTATTATACATTTAGAGGTGAGATATCAGGGTGTTCATTTATATCAATATTTAAACAAGAAAGCAAATTTATAGAATTTTATGAAAAAGAACTCCATGGATCTTTAATGAAAATTTTAAAAAAGGAAAAACTAGTAAAAATTTAGGTAGTGTGTTGGAAAATTTTTATGAAACAAACATAATTTAGGAATATAATACATATCAACCCAACTAAAGAAGAAATAAAAATATTGAAGCTATTTACATTTAATTAATAAATGTAAATTTAACAATTTTTAGTAACTAGACTACCTTAAAGAAGAATTTTAATAATCATCCAAAGAACAAATAATTCTACTCTTATATAAAAACTTCCAAAGAAAAACAAATGAATATTTCTGGCATCACTTTATCAGGATAATATAGTCTTGATAGCAAAATCAGATAAGAGTTAGGAATAAAAAAAATATAGGAAATGAATATGCAAGAATCCTTTAAAAAGTCAGCCAACGTAGTCTAGCAAAATACATATATATATTCATCATAATCAAGTCAGGTGTTTCCAAAAACTGAGGAATATTTGGCAAAGCATCTTTTAATATGGTCATTTTCATAGAAGCATTCAATAAAATACAAGTACCCATTTATGTTTAAATCATATTAGATGACAAAAAAAATCTTCATTCTATACTAGAAATACCCCAAATCAGAACTCTCTGACCTAGTTGGTAAATGGAGATTCCAGAATTCAGCAAATTTTCAAAATCACAGAGAAGTTGACAAAACAGTGTGTTCTACAATGTCAGAGATAGTCTTACTTCAGCCAATTATATGATATTTCTACTCAAATATTTTCACAAGAAAAGGAAAAAAATGTGAAATAAGGGATGAACCTAATAAGAAACCGAAATTCATTGCCTTGCAGTGGGAACGTTCCCAAGAGAATGAAATCTGGGATTAGTAATGAAGCCCTGAGCACCCACTGCACCCCACTCACTATCTTATTTCTAATCCTTCCAAGCCAATGATGCAGGTGTGTGTTCCAGAATACCACTGACTGTTTTAATTCTCCTTTATAAAACTAAGACCTCTTAGCATTCACCACACATTTAAAATTTATTTTTCATTCTTATGGGGGAAAGGTAGAGATTATATATTGTGACAGCTAACCATTATTCTCGCTCATACCTCTTTTGAAAGAACAAATTTTTTCATTGTTGTAAGAAATGGAACACAAATACTTTTAATATTCTTGTGACAGAAATCTTTGTTTGAAAATTGCTTCAGGCTTTCTTTTAATAGTACTAGAGGAATAAATAAAAATTTAAAAAATTATTAAAAAATAGAACTAGAGTGAGAGAAAGAGGGAGAGAGAGCCTGCTTGTAATTAGAGGCCACTATAGTGAACAAGAGGCAAAGTTGTAAAACTTTCTTGAAGGACTTGCTGAAAAGGTGAACTTGAGGAGACAATGGGACCCTAATGGATAGTCTAAGTGAATATAAATCACAAGGAATAGGAGCCTGACCTGGGAAGAATAAATGGACACTCCATCCAGAAAATAGATGAGAAATTTCTAGCAATGTGGAATAGAAATCTCACTTCACCAAAGAACCACTGAGCAACTCTGAGAAGAGGTGTCTTTAAAACTATGTCTTAGCCAATGGAAACTCAATGTTAGGTTGAGAAATTCAAATAATACTGTTTCTCTCACTCTATGGCTTTTGTTTCATGGAAAGATCTATATATAAATTATGGTTTTGTTTAAAATGGAAGTGCAATTTTGATCAAAATAAGTAACCCTCGACTGAATTAAGAAAATATTGAATTGAAAAGCAAAAATGTTTTGTTTTTCTTGCTTCTCTTTTCTCCAAGAAAGAAAACATGTGGTGGGAAATGCTCTAAAATTTAATAATCTGACAAATCAAAATATGATCATACACAGGATACAAGTGAGTATTAGAGACATATTTGCCTAAGACCTATAAGTTAAAAGTAGTTACCCTTACTTATAATTAAACACATAAGTCATGATAGTATTCTTTTTGTAAATTGGATAGAGATGTACTAGTATTGTGAAAGAGTTATCATGCACAATGCTAAAATAAAAAATATTGCTATGTTCAAAGTTTTGTGTTTTTGAAACTGTTTACCATGAGATAAAGATCTGGTATGTGTGTCTGCATGAAGTAACTGGAGATTGAATACATGGGCACTGTACCATTGAACTACATCCTCAGCTCTTTTTTTTTTTTTTTTTTTTTTTTTGCACAGTGGCACAGATTCTCACTAAATTGCTCAGGCTGACCTTGAATTTACAATCCTCCTTCCTCAGCCTTTTGTGTATTTGAATTACAGGAGTGCAGTATACCCAGCAGCTTTCTGATTTTTAAGTGTAGATTACAATGTGTAGTTCTACTGTGTGTCAAATAATCTTAACTACAAACTTACATATTCACAGAGGAAGATATTTTTTTCTTACTATTTCCCTTAAAGTATTCTAAATAAGGAAAAAAAAACTGACTTTTAGGCAAGATGTTTTGTTACACTGCTAGTGTATTTTGGGGGATTCATGAAAAGCATCAGGCAATGTAGCTCAATTTCATTTATCAACAAGATTTAAAATCTTCATTTTATCTTCTTTTCATGCTGATAAAAGAGCATTTTCCTTCCTTTTATAGAGACATTCCCACTTTCTCTTTCTAGTCTGTATGTCTTATCAAGGGAATATGCTGCTGGCCATCAATGAGCCCTATGTGAACCGAGCCACATTCAAGCCATGAGGCAGGGAAGCCTCATCTTGGGAACTACCCTGGTGTGAGAATGCCCATTTCACTGGGCATGCTATCCTAGCTCACCACTCACCACTCAAGTTCAAGCTCAGCCCCAGAGAAGAGTAACCCTGCTAGAGCCAAAAGGTCTCCTGGAGATGAGTGTAGCTTGCCAAATGCAAATCAACCTGTTTACTGGAAATTCCCTGCTATACCAAGAAGGAGCACCAAAACAAGACTCCTCCCATTGAAACCTTATCCTTGCCTTTGATGTACTTCCCTTAAATACAGAATCTGGATCTTTTTCAGTTGTTCAGTTTCAGTTTCTATCGGAACTGGAAGACCCATCAGGTGCTTTGTTTTTAAATCTAACCTTTGGCTTTTTCTTATTTTTTAATGTTTATTTCAGTGTTTTTATATTCCCAGGTGGTTCACACTTCCTGGGCAGGAACCTGCTCTGTTGGGGTGCTGGTAATGCCCTCAGGAATATTAGTGTTAGGGCCCACTTCAGCTGTTTGTGACAAAATGACACAGAACTTCCCTTTCTATCTATCATCTATTATACATCAATCTACCCATTTATCTATTATCTATGTATCTATCTATATTGATCTATCATCCCTTGCTATTATTATATTATAGGCAGGAATCTTTAAGAAACAACCCAAACATTATGTAAAGTTATAAAATAAGCAGGGATCTCCCTTATTATGCAAGTTATAATGCAAACCTCTATTAAATCACTCTCAGAAAATAATTTAGAGAGAAATAAGCTAGGATATAAAAAATGGCTTTCCATATTCAACTATACGTGGCTTTGCCTGTACGAATTTCCTGCACTGAGAACCTGAGTAGATTTGGGGCTCATCAAGTATGGCTTCTATTGGACTTGTGTTATCTTAGTAACCAGGGACCCTTAGCTGGTCTTAGGGCATGTGCACAAAAAAAAAAAAAAAAAAAAAAAAAAAACTGTTTGCTTACCAACCACAGGAAAGGATGTGGAAACCATTTAAAAAGCTTTATATTATCTAAAATAAATTTCTAATAGAAATTTGCACATGGAAAGACGTACATGTTATTGCCATCAACTCATTACACTTCATTCATTCTGCTCTATTTTGAAGAGTTTTTGAAAATGGAAGCAGTAGTTTCCCAATAAGAAGTTAATGGGGAAGATATGGTTATCTGCCCTCTTCCTTACTTTCTTTCATGAGGATAGAGCTTGGATTTGCACAAACTGGAGCCAGGTTTGAATTAGTCTCTGTCACAGGTTACTCTTTGATCTTCATATACCCTACAGCTACCCTGGGAATAACCAAATGTACCTCACGCTTTTGTGAATATTAAATATTAAATGTATGTAAAACACTGGGGAAAGTGTATAGTAGAGAGAAGAAACTAGAGATTGTATTATTATTATTATTATTATTATTTACTTAATCTTAGTTACTTCATCACCAGAACCCAAATTCTCACACATTTGTGGTCAGCAATCAAAAATGTAATTTGAATTCTGTTGTCATATATACCTAATTAAAATAAATTTTAAAAAAGAAATGTAGTTTGAGAGAATTCCATGAACAAGTGCATAAAAGGAAAATCTAGAAATAACACATCCACAGAGGTTAAAGACCTCTAAAATTAGAATTCCAGAATACTGAGGAGAGAAAATTGAAGAAGACATTAGAAGATGAAAAGACCTCCCATGTTTAGGTAGAATTAATATCATTAAAATGACCATATTACTGAAAATTATTTGTAAATTCAATTCAATCCTCCATCAAATTCCAATGACATTCTTCACAAAGAAAAATGAACAAAACCTCCTAAAATGTTTTTGGAAGCATAAAAGTCTCATAATAGCTAAAGAAATAACAAGCAAGGCTGGAGGCATCACAATACCTGATTTCAAAATATACTACAAAATATAAACCAACCTGGTACTTTCATGAAAACAGACATGTAAACCCATGAAATAGAATAGAGTATATAGAAATAAACCCTCACAGCTATAGCCATCTTATTCTTGACAAAGGCACCCAAGACATACATTGAAGAAAACACAACCTCTTTAAGAAATAGTTCTGGGGAAACTGGATATCCATATATAGATGAATGAAACTAGATCTTACCTCTCCCCTTATATAAAAATCTCAAAATAAATCAAACACCTAAATGTAGGACCTGAAACCTGAATCTACCAGAAGAAAACATATGGGAGACACTTTAAAATGTATCCTGATTAGGATCCCAATAGCTCACAAAATAATAAAAAGAACTGACAAATGGGACTGCATCAATTTAGAAAGCTTCTCTAAAGAGAAGGAAATAATTTACTATAGAGACAGTCCATGGAATGGGAAAAAAATTCTTTGCCAGCTACTCTTCCAAAAGAGAACTAATATTCAGAATACATAAAAAAACAAAAGCCTCAATAATTAGGTAAGCAAATGAACTGAACATACATTTTTCAGAAGTACAAATGGCTAATATTTATATAAAAATATTGTACATTTTTAGCCATTGGGAAAATGAAAATCAAAATTACACTGAGACTCCATCTTAGCTTAGTCAGAATGGTTATCATCAAGAATGCAGAAACACTAAATGTTGTTGAGAATACAGAAAAAAAAATGTAACCTTATACACCATTGATGGGAATGTAAATTAGTACAGGCACTATGGAAATCTGTAAGGAGTTTCTTCAAAAAAACACAATAGAATTATCATATGATTCAGCTCTATTGCCCTTTATTATATATTCAAAGGATTAAAGTTAGTATATTACAGAGCTACTGCATACCCATGTTTATTGCAGCACAATTCACAGTAGCCAAGAAATGGAATCAGCCTAGGTATCTATTAATGAATAAGTGGAGAAAGTGGTATATATACACAAGAAAATATTATTCAGTTATAAATAAGAATGAACTGGGGATCAAATGTTAAATGAGATAAACCAGACTTACACAGACAAGTATCACATTGAGTATGGTGGTACACACCCGTAATTCTAGCACTTTCAGAAGTTGAGGCAGATCAGAGGTGTAAGACTACCTTGGGCCACTTATTGAGACCTTGACTTAAAAAAATATATATAAATATAACTCTGTGGTACAGCTCAACTGGGTTAAATTCCCAGTACCAGAAAACCAAAGACAAGCATCACATTTTTCCCCCATATGTGGACTCTAGAAAAAGAAAAAAGAAAAAGTGAACATGAAAGAAAAAGGGGAGAGGGAAGAGTAAGGAAGGTAATGGAAGAATGGACATGATGAGAGTGAGTTATATATGTGTACAAATAAATCACAATGAAACCCATTATTTTATATAATTAATATACATTAATAAAAATAAAAATAAATAAAAACAGGAAGTGTAATTTGGAATCTCCTGGAGAGGGGTGATTAGATATTTGTGATTTAATTGTAGATATTCTGATAAACAAAGGCTGAGAACATGAGCCTTAGGTTTGTGAGGTGATGCCATCTCCTTGGACCTGGGACATAGCCTATTGTGGAAGTTCAAGACTATCTGGGCAATATATAAAGCCCTGTCTTTAAAAAAAAATCTGAAAATACCAGCTACTGGAAGATGTTTAGGATGCTGCAGTGGGTGAGGAAGAGGCCCTTACTGTCCATGTATGTGACTGGTCTGCAGTCATGAAGGTAGCAGGAAAATTCAGTTTCTTCCCTCTACAAAATATAGCCCTCAAGTGCTAAATGATACATCTTTTCAGGTGTCTAGTTTCTGAAGTCTTTCTCTGATGTTCACCTTAAAATTGTACCATTTATAAGACCACTGTCACTTTTTAGGAGTATATGATGAAGTGTGAATGTTTCCTCTGGAGTCCTGGATCCTTACCTAATCCCTGTCTTTGTCCTAATATATAATCCCTTGAGTTTCTGGGGTTAACCTATTTGGCCAGTTCAGCAGAGGAATGGCATCTAAAAATTTTCAAAAGGAGCTCTTAGAATTTAACACCCTTTGTGTATCAAGGACACTGAAAGTTACATAATTCATGCCTATGAGTGATGTTTTGTGTCCTGATTCACAAACTGCCAGTATAATTGCCCATCCTCTAAAGCAGTCCTCTCCTTTACCTTAGATGGAAATAAATTGAGATTGCTGCACTGGTAGTAGGAATGGAAGGGAGGGGCAGATTCATGGCCTATTTAGAGTGTGCAATTGTGCAACTGGAAGCAACTGACTGGGAGGGAGAATGAATATTGAGGCTAACATACAAGTTTCTAAATGGTGCAACTAGGTATATATCAACATAATTCACTACAATAGGATACAGAACCAAAAATGGGATTTTGTTTAAGTTAGATACGATAAGAATGACTCATCAGATGTGGTAACTAGTAGGCAGTTGTACACATGATTCGGAGTATAGAAGTCAAGTCTAGATTCAAGATCCAAAAGATTAGAACTGCCAGAGTCAGGAGATCTTTCTGTGTGCAATAAGATGAATATATTTATCTCCTTAAGATTTTTTTTATAATATAAGCATGAATATGTATCTATATTATATATAGACTACTATGTTATCTATCTATATAACTTTTTTTTTTTTTTTTGTGTGTGTGTGTGTGTGTATGTGCCAGGGATTTAACTCAGAGATGCTTTACCACTGAGTTACATACCCAGCCTATTTTTTACTTTTGAGACAGTATCTTGCTAGGTTGCTGAGATTGTCCTTGAACTTGTAATCCTCTTGTCTCAGCCTCCCAAGAGGCTGGAATTACAGGTGTGTACCCACCATCACTCACATTTTAGATATTAAGTGACTCAATTTTTTATGACAAATATCAAAGGACACTATCAAGCTGTAGTTATATAGGAAGTATAGAAACCTATGTAGTTATCAGCAAATATTAAATCTCAATATGAAGCCCAGTAAGAACCAATATGCCCTGACTACTTCAACCTGGAAAAGTAGCTGACAGGAACATTAAGAGGCAGGCTAGTAATTGAACTGAATACAGATTTACATGTAGGTTGAAGTTAGTGAATTCAAAGTGTGATGAAATTTTAGAGTACAACCTTAGATTCCCACCTTCTCTACCCAAATCTCCTCTGTCCTCACTGAGACATATAGCATATATAACCAAGGGCAGAGAATGTTTCACAAACCAATTTTACCTTCCCAGATGCTTTGCTGGAGGTTGAGGTATGATAGCCCCAAAGGTAAAAGTTAGTCACATACTTCAAGGAGTCCAGCTGATAAAATATTTCAGTTCCACTCATTTGGAACCACTAATCAGGGTCATCTTAATATTTTAAAGTCAGAATCAAACTGTCTGATCTTCAGTTGGTTCACTGCTCTATTCTACCTTAAGGAAAAATTATTATAAGATATTAGAAAGCCTACCATATTACTGAGGATGTAATACATTCTCAAAGAGACAGTTTTGTATTAAGGAAGACCAATTTATGAATTCTGTATTTTGGTGCTGACCACAACTTCAACTAAACTATAAAAAAAGCACTTGAGTTTTTATTCCTACTCTGTTACAGTGGAAAAATAAAGCATGCAATTTAAAAACAACACACACACACACATTTCACATATTCTCTAAATCGAGCCATATAGCAATATTTGTCAGAACTTGAAGGAGAATATCTTCCAAAGTGTGTGAAAATAATAATAGTCTCCCAAATCTCTACCCTTTATACTTGGACTTTAACTCCTTTGTTCCCCAGAATGAATATTTGGAAGGTTAGAATACATAAGAATTCATTTAGTACATGCAACTACAAAGTTGCTAGGTGCCTCCTTTTGACATTCAGTTGACATGACTTTCCTCTTAGTGTTATCTTTTTCCTTAGGCAATTTGCTGTGTCATCTCATTATATTCATGGATTGAAAGAGAAACCTAATTCTAAAGCTTGAAGTGGTTTATTGATCCCAAAAGATGAGGTAATTCACTGTCCGACATAATTTAAAGCTTCAAAGACTAAAACTCTCAACTATGCTTTTCATACGAAATAATCTGAAGTGGAAGTCTCAAAATTCTGTTTAACATCTTTTTGCAACAATTTATTCAGATCAAAACCCAGTCCTTAAAATTTATTTTGAATAATTCTCATCACACATTACTTTGAGCAGCAGTAAAATTCTTCCATTTGGAGAACACTGGTAATTATTGCTAATTGTCATGATAATGTTATCTCAATCTGGTTCATCCCTCTCCTTGTCTCCCACCATATGATTAATGCCAGGAGTAAGGATCATTTTACATATTAAACATTTTCTTAAAGGTTATGGTCTGTGACTGTGAGAGAAAGCAATGGGATGTCATCTAACTACAGAATTTAACAGTGAGTGACCAGTGAACGAAATCATACATATTCTAAATCACCCAGAGTGAACCAAATGATAATTTCATTTCAGGAACATGAGGATGAATATTTATAACAGAGACAGACAGTTCTTGAATGGAATATTGACTGTCTTTATTAACTCTATTTGGAGGAGATCATCCGAAAGATGTGATTATTTTTTCTGCATTTGATCACAGCTTTCTACAAATAAAGAAAAATTTTTTTTTCACAAATAGTCATTTGAGTCAAGATAGCTTTGTGTTGCAGAAGCTAATAAAAATAACTTTTAGCACATGTGTCATTTGCTAATAGCCATTTTAGGAAATTTACAAATATCTCTGTATTTTTAAAGTAGACACTACTTACTATCCCCATTTTATCTATAAGTAAATTGATAAAGGGAGGTTAAGTTGCCAGTATTATCGGATTATTTGGTACAAAGAAATATATGGCTATAACAGCAACTGTTTTGGAAACTTCTCATATCAACATTTAGGTAAGGACTATATGGGTGAAAAAGGACCACATGCATCTAGAAACACATCAAAGAAAATGTTAATGTATAGAGCCTTATAACATATAGATGGATTTTCATTGCACTGTTGAAATTTTTACATCTAATTGAAGTCATTGTGGCAATAGTTTACAATACTTATATAATACTATCAGATTTCAGAGATGTCATCCATGGCCCATGGACTCCATTGTTCTGGGCCTGAGGTAAGGCAGAAAATCATGGTGGAAGGGAGAGGTAGAGGAAGTCTGATACCTCATGGCAGAGCTTGGAAGTGTAATGATGTTGGGATGTTCAGGCAGGGGGAAGGGGATCAGGGAGAGAAAGTGTTAGGAAGGGGCTGGAGAAAAGATAAACTCTTCTTGTCCCCAGTTTACATACTTGCACCAACTAGTCCCACCTCCCATTAGTCTGTTCAGCCATCAGTGAATTAATAGAGTCAGAGCCCCAATACCTCACCTCTGAACACATGAGACTTTGAGGGGACATTCCAGATCCACACTCTAACAAATACATAGCATAATCAGGAAAAAATGAAAAGTTTATCTTTGTGTGTGTGGTAGAGATTCAGGAGAGCCAGAGCAATTAAAGAACATCTTCATCGTCATAAGATTGGAACTGTTGGACAACACAGCTTATTCTGGTCTGGCATGCACGACAGGGGATTTTAGTTAATTAAAAAGAGCTGTCACAAAATCTTCAGAATATGGCCCCGTTCAAGTTCTTGTGTTGGTCATCCTTGCCCCCCAACATTTGATCTCTTGTTTATTATTTTGACTGAACACCCTAAGCTCTCTGAAAGTACAACGTTTTTCCTGTCTCAGAGAGGATACTTAAGAGAATGTGAGTGTCCTATTCTGCTCCAACTAACAGATGTTAAAAAGTAGCTCAGGCCGGGTGAAAAAGCACATAACCAGCTGTTTCATAGCCTATAATTACAACCTTAATAAATGAATCATTTCCTTTGGCTGGTGCTGGTTGGGTCTGAACACAGTATTCTGTGCTTTAGCAGCTTGGAAGCAGTTCACAGTTTGCTGATGCTTTAACATGGAGGTCTGAGAACTCAGGCTTATACCAAAAATCATTTTGACTGTATATACATGCAGCTTTAGCGACTTGTGGTGAGCTCATCTGAGAAAGATAAGTCATCAAGTCCTTGGTAATGTAATTGGCTTGACTTATTAGGCTGTAGTTTAGAATATAAAAATCAAGCTGTAAAACATAATCTGCTGTACAGTGTTCTAATTAACCAGCTGGGCCAGCTTTTATAGACTTAATTTTACAGATTTCCTTGAGGACCTAATCTAGTTTGGTGACTCAGAGCTACATCTCCCTCCTGCAAGGACTTAATAATCATGACTCCTGTTTTTTTCCTTTAGGATGTCAGAGACTTCATCTTTGTTTCATTTGTTAGATGATATTGTTTCCATAAAATCCTTTCTTTAGATTATCATTGTATTATAAAAGTCCAGATTTTTCTATTGCTACCTGCACAGCTTTACAGCTTTGTGTGTGTATATATATGTAAATATATATAATAGTTTTAATAAGTAAATATATTTTGTAGTTGGACAAAATAACTTTATTTTATTTATTTATTTTTAGTGGTGCTGAGGATTGAACCCAGTGCCTCACACATGCCAGGTGAGCTCACTACTACTGAGTCACAACCCCAGCACCTCCCACACACAGCTTTTTGTTTGCTGTGATTAATGGTAATACTACAGGATACTGAATTATTTCAGAATAGTCATCCAGGGTGAAATAGAGGAGATAGAAACAAAGTAGCAACAAGGGCTGGATTGAAGATAAGAATATACGCATGGTGCAAAGACAAAGATGAAGTCAGAAATCAATTAACTGCAAGCATTTTCAAAATAAAATAGTGTGTGTCTTAAGAAGGGGTGTGTGTGAAGAAAAACAGTTCTCTTCCCAGTCTAAAATTTATAGAGACAAGTAAAGCAATGCAAACCATACAATGTCTTAGAATGACTACTTTGATGATTAAGATAGTACGTGCTCAATGCAGGAATTTACAAAATTTGAAAACAATTACCCAGAGATCACTGTTATGTATATTTTAATGTATTTCCTTGTAAACTTTTTCTACTGAACATTTTCTTACCTACTTGTTTACAGTAATTTTGAGTGTATACTTTTCTCTCTCTTTTTTATTCTACATGTCTTAAAATTTTTCTTAATATAAATCTGAAAAATAATCTGTGTAACTTTTATTGTTATTTATATCACCAAAATTTACACTTGAAGAACAATTTAGATAATAAAGGAAAGATAAACTTTTTCATAGCCTATAATTACAACCTTAACAAATGAATCATTTCCTTTGGCTGGTGCTGGTTGGGTCTGAGCACAGCATTCTGTGCTTTAGCAGCCTGGAAGCAGTTCACAGTTTGCTGATGCTTTAACATGGAGGTCTGAGAACTCAGGCTTATCCCCCAAACCATTTTGACTGTATATACATGCAGCTTTAGCGACTTGTGGTGAGCTCATCTGAGAAAGATAAGTCATCAAGTTTATGTAGTGTGTGTATACATTCACACTAATTCTATTATCTATATACATCAAATATATGGTCAAATTATAATTATTATTTTGCAACATGATTTATGTTATTTGGTACATATTGTGAATATATTTCTCTTGGTGTCTCTTTCTTGCTATCTCTATATATAGACACACAACACAACACAACACACATTTTAATAAATATACAATATCCCATTATGTGGATAGTCTAGAATTGGTTTAATCAGTCCACTAGTATTAGACTTTCAAATTGCTTCCAAATGTTACATATAATATTGCAATAAAAATTTTATAAATGTTTTTGCCATCATTTAGTTTAAAGAATACATTTTTTGTATCATCAATTTTTTTCTAATTAACAGATGCACTGCCTATCTCCCTTTGCATACAATATTAATGGAATGTTTCCTTTAATCACATCCAACTTAATAAGTAGAAAGCATCTTATTGTTTTATTATGTCCTCCTTATATTATTAATATTGATATTTGATAATTTTGATATTCTTCATATAGATATTACATATTTATATTTTTATATTTCTTTTGTAGTTGGCTTATACTTTCATGTTTCTGTTTTCATATTGGCAAATATATTCTTTTTAATTAATTTTTAATTGCTATTTTACTGGCTATATTGTATATTTTTAGCATGATGTGCTAGATGCATGAGATGCAAGTAATGTATATGGTGTCTGGAACAGGAACTTTCTCCTCTTGGATTACTTTAGATCAAATTTGGGGGTCTCTGCTTATATTCTTTGGAAGCGTTGGGCAATCTTTTGAAAACTAGAATCTTGCTGTTTATGTTTTGGGGAAGTTAGCTCCTCTGATAACAGCAGTGGGGTAGGATGAAAGCGAGGTCCTGAGGCTCACATCAACTCAGCTGATGGAGGTGAGGTGAGATGGGGCCTTGGACAGGGTTCCTAATCTATCCTGCCTCAATACTAACCCCTGTTCAGGTCGCACCATTTTATTTTTCTGTTTAGCACTTATCATCTTGTGACATAATTATGTGCTTATTTCTTTATTGTTATAGTCCATGTGAGCTTTTGGAGAAAAAGGAGTGTGACTGTCTTCCTTTCTATTTTATCATCACTGCCTACCATGCAGCAGGATACAGAGAAGGCATTTAATAAGTACATGTTGAATAAATGATGGATGAATTTCATTTCAGAAGCAATATTTCTCAGTTCAAAGATGCTTTTTTTCCCCTCCTCTTTGTTGTGTTACCTTTTAATCATTAAAGACTAACCAAATTTCTGTTCTCAAAAACCATTTCTGGTTCATAAGTATTCTGCATTCTTATTGGTAGGAAATTGATATATGTGTTTTTCTGTGATATATGGAAATGTATTTCTTAACTTGGATCTAATGTTTTTGCTAGTATCATTTAATATGACTTTGTACTCTGCTGCAATGTGCTTTTGAAATTTGATAAAGCTTTCTTGTAAGGAAATGTCTTTTTTTATATCATTCTATAATGAAATTCTATAAATGTACTGACATAAAACAGTGGAAAGGTATTATTTTACAGTTTCAGAGGTCAGAGGTCTCACAGTTCTAAAATCACAGTACTGTCAGGGCTAGTTTTTTCAGGAGGCCCCTATCTTTTTACCTTTCCAACTTCTAGTGACCTTCTGCCTTCCTGGGTTCATGGCTCCATTCCTCCATATTTAAATCCAGCATTGTGGTATCTCTGAGCCAGGCAGAGAAAGTTTTTCACTTTTAAGGATTTCATGTGATTAGATGAGGTCCACTGGATAACCTCTCCATCTCACGTTCCTAAACTTTAATTATATCTGCAAAGTCTTTATTGCTTAGGGTATAGATATCTTGGAGTGGGTGCCTTATTTGGCCTACAACAGAAGGAAAGAAAACATTGCTATCTTTCATGCTTGTCCCTGCTGACCTCTAAGACTAATCTTTCTTTCCTTTCAAAACAACTTTCTTAAAATTAAGAATGATCACTATCTGTTCTCTCCACTTTTTGCTTTATTTTTTTCTTTGATCTCCTGTAATTAATATAATTTGAATTGCCACTAACATACTGAAAATCTTCTCTCTGAGCCTGACGTTGACCTCCTAATCGCCAAACTGTTGATCTTTCCACCTCCGGTGTCAGAATGTGCCTATGAAACTAGTAGGCAGTTACACAGTTCCTACAGTAACCAGGAAGGATGGAGCCCACTGGCCTAGGCCAGCATGCCGATCTAGATGCCACTTCTTACCATGTATAACTTGCCTCCTGCTCCCTTAAAGACCTACTCTTCTCATATACAAAAGTGAGATTATTCACGTCTCTTCCATGTATTTGGAATTCTCTAGCTTAATGTTCTTCCTCTTGAAAGTCAGCTTTTCTTGCACAGTGTTCTTTCTGTACTCTCTGCTGCCCCTCTTTCTGTTCTAATGGAAAAAATATATCTGCCCATTGGTCTTATTTTCTAATGATGTTTTGGTATTCTAAACCAGGAGGCCTTTTCTGTGGGGAGTAATTCTTCTGTTTCTAAAGTTTTTTATAAAGTTACTTAGGTGCCTCCCTTGTAACCTGGTCACCATCTTTCTTCAGCCTGGCACTAATTGAGGCCTTTAACAAAATACTAGCTCTTTGGGCCTTGCTCTGAAGAGACTTGCTATTGGAAAGGAGTGGATGCTGCCTTGGCCCTGAAAGATGGTGACCTCTGGTGGACACAATTCATTCTTTTCTCTTATTATGTGGTATTGTTGCTGTTGCCATGTTTGCTTTTAAATTTGTGTTAAAATATATATAATTTAAAATTTATCATCTTAACCATTTTCATTATACATTTTGATAATATATAGTCACATTATTTTGCAACCAGTCTTCATGACTCTTTACATTTTGCTAAAGTAAACATCTAATTCATTAACAACAACTCTCTCATGCCTGACTCTGTGGTGACCACCATCCTACTTTCTGTCTTTAAAAATCTGACTGCTCCCTGGGCAAAAGTGAGGCGCTAAGCAACTTAGTGAGAACCTGTCTCTAAATAAAATACAAAATAGGGCTGGGGATGTGGCAAGTGGTTGAGTGCCTCTGAGTTCAATCCCTAGTACCAAAAAGAAAAAAAAAATGACTATTTTTGGGACTGCATGTAAGTGGACCATTTGTTCTATGTCTTGCTTATTCCACTTATAATATACTCAAGCTTCACCCATGTTGTAGCATGTGCCAGAATTTCCTTCCTTTTTTCAGGCTGAATAACATCCATTTTATATACATATCACATTTGGCTACTCTATTCATTGGTCAATGAACATTTAGGTTGCTTTTAACTTTTAGTTATAGTGCTGTTTAAAAGTAGTTCTCAAACTATTTGAGACCCTAATTTCAATTATTTTGGATATATACCTGGAAGTAGAATTGCTGGATCATATGTTCACTGTATTTTTAATTTTTGAGGAATCACCACATTGCTTTTCACAGTAGGGATACACTTTAATATTCACATCCACAGTGCACAAGGGTTCAAATTCTTCACATCTTCAACAACACTTGTTTTTCTTTTTCTTTTCCCCCACTTTTTGAAATTAGTCACCTCAATAAGAGTGAAACAGTACCTCATTGTGGTGTTTTCTTATTATGTTTTTACCATTATTGTTTATTGATTAAACAATGTGTTTTCCATAAACTGACTGATTTAATCCTGATGACAAGGCTAAGAGATAGGTATTATTTTCCTCAATTTGCAGTTGAGAAAATGGAAACTAAAATAACTTAAATGAGTTTCCTGAGATATTGGGTAGCATAGTTGAAAAGGATTTTGAATCGCATAGTTTGAAAAGTGAAGCTCCTTCACATCCACTAGGACTGGTTTGTTCCAGGCTTCTGATGTATTCTTTGTAAAATAATTGAAATCATCTTCACTTTTTTCCTTCCTTTCTAGGTTCTCTGTCCATTGCCTTCAGAGTTAGACAATGATGAGAAGGAAACTAAATGTCCAGCATTTTGTGGTGGACCCCTGTGGATCTGTTATTCTTCTTCACTCACAGAACACACATATTGAATGCCCATGTGATCTGCCCAGATCTCTGCTGAGAATGCAGTAGAAAGAGAAGATCATTGCTTGTGTTTGGTTTTAATCTCAATAATGACTTGTCAATCTCCCTAGTGAGGCTGTACAAAGAAGTTGGTTGGTTAGAAACCACTGGGGAAGCTTTAATAAGATTTCTTAATGCCATACAATATTGGACAAAAAAAGGGGTCATCATACAGGTTAAAGGTCATTGGCAACATCTGGAGCTCATCAGAGGAATGAATTCCATGCCACCATATCCTCCTACACAATTTACCAGCTTTTTCTTTTCTTTTCCTTTGTAATGGAGATTGAAATCAGGGTCTTTCACAAATTAAGCAAACATTCTACCACTGAGCTACATCCCCAGCCATTTTTTATTTTATTTTGAGACAAAGTATTATTAATTCGCCCAGGCTGGCCTTGATTTTCTGTTCATCCTGCTTCAGCTTCCCAAGTAGCCGGAGTTAGAGGTGTACACCACCACTGCAGTAGGGCTGGTCTATACTCTATTGACTCTTCTGCACAGGGCCTCCTTGCTTTCAAGATTCTAGTAATCACCTTTGTGCAAGAGTTTTTATTTCTTCCCCTCCTGACATCTCATTTATGGAGTCCCATAAATATTGCTTCCATTATTTTTTTGCTTCAAGTCATACTGTCCCCTCAAGTTGAGCAAGTCTGAACTTAGCTCAGACTTCCACTGTCTCTTATTTTATCTGTGATAATATTATTTTCACTGAAGCCTCAGGCTTTAAAGTCATTTTTAGTCTTCTGGCTTCAGTCAACCAATGCTTTAGTATTTAATCTGTCCTTGTCGATTATTTTATAGGCCACTAGGAATACACCTGTAGTCAAGAAAAGTTAGCTTTGTTTATCTTGCTGCCAGGAAGAAGAACACAATCTGAGGAGAATCCAGCAGCATTTCAGTGAGGAGAGTAAGAAGGGAATTCTTACTGGGTTTTCCTTTGCAATGGATAATTCTGAGGGGTAATAAGGATGTGGAGGCCAGATCCCAATTAGATGCTAACAAGAACCAAGCATTCAGTGATTGGGAGTCTTGATATTTTTAACTTAAAAGGCAGGGAAAATTAATGCCTGAGTTATCATTGGTAAAATAAAAATAACAATGAAAACACAGTGACCACTTAGAGAAAGGTGATATTTGTCAAAGAAGGGTCAGTTTAGCATTTTCTGGTCAGAGAGTGACCTAAGATCTATCTTCATCTGAACATAGGATGTAGTGAACTGAGAAATTTTTATTTCCTGTTGTGAACATCACAGTCTGTTTTTCATTTTCTCAGTATTGATTCATTTCCCTCTGTTCCCAACCCTTCCTTCCATACCTGAACTTACTCCCTCATGTGTGTGGACAACTGGAACAACCCCTTCACTTTCCCTTTACCTCTCTCTGTCCTTCCACCCTGACCTTCACAACATTGCAGGAACAATGACATGGGTTTTACCTTGGTACCCATCCACTGAAAAGGCTTCAGTGGGCTTCTCTTGTTCAGAAGAATCCACAAACTTTATTCTGATATTCAAGGAAGTGAAGCCAGATTTAAAGATAGGTAGTTAGTGTAGATAGGTAAATGGGGTCTAATATGATAAAGAAAATGGAGACCATTATTGAGAATGGAGTCCAGGAAACCAGAACAACCCCTGGGGAAATTGAAATATTAATGTCTCCAAGACCCCGGGACCCATCCTAAAAAACTATTAATAAAGTAACTCCCAGCAAAAAGAGAGGTGCTAAACAAACCACCCCAGGCCCTTCCTGCACAGATTACTCTTCCAATCCACCTATCTTCCACCTTTTGGCCTTGACACCTGCATTCTATCACTGCAGGATAGAGGGAAGCAAAGGACAGGAATGTGGAAGGACTAAAAGAAGACCTTAGATATAAAAAACGGAAGAACTCCCCCTTCCACGGATTCTGCCTTTTGGGTCCCCTTCTTCCTCTGGGAGAAAGTCTTTTCTGCTATCCTTTAATACAGCCTTCCACTTTCCACTTTCCACTTGCCTCGGTGTGCTTCTCTGGTGTTATATTTCAGCATTAGGGGAAGCAAGGACTCCTCACTGGTGAACAGTGGTAACAGAATATCATGGTGTATTTCCATCTATGATTTCAAGCTTCTTTCCCTGGCCTCCTTACTTTTCTCTGCATTAGTCTTTAATTTTAATGTAATATTTGCTTCCTATTTTTTATGCCAAAATATGATAGATGTGCTTTAAACACACACACACACACACACACACACACACACACAATCTTGAGCCTTAAAACAGACTCACTGAATTAAATCTGAACTCTGACATTGAGGTGAGGGATGAACAGATAGCAACAATTTTAATTTTTCTTGGTGATTGTGTTGTGAATCTTTTGTGGTTCACATTTATCACATTTTGGGGCACATTGTTTTATGTCTTTGTTCATGCTCTTCTTCCTTTCTGGAAGATCCTCTGGTCACCTAAATTGAAAGCCTCATTGACAATTCTGTCCCCAACTGCTTAAGCTGTAACTGTAACCTGCTGTCGCACTCACCCTAGGTTTCATCTCATACCTTGACATCTTATCCATTAGACTTTGTAAGTACTTTGAAGGCAAAAGCCTCACCTATACATCTTTCTGTCCCTTACAACAGGTTTTAATGAAAGGAGGTATCCAAATACATGTGTCACCCACAAAGAAGAGCAACATAGTCGATGCTCATTAAATTTGGTTATAAAAATTATTTTAATCAGTGGAATAAACTTCCACACTACTGACCTTTATTGCAAATTATTGCTTTCTAAATCCTTTGGTCAATTGTAATAAAAGTTTATAATTTCATGATTATAAATTTTAAAATACTTACTGAGTCACATTGAATTTTATCATATTTGCTTTAACAGAAATATTTTCAGAGAAAGACAAATTTACCTTTATTTAATATATTTGCATTTTAGTGTAAAAATAAAAATTTTATTTCATTGGTTAAAATGTTACATTACAGAGACATACAAAGTCTAAAAGCTTTCTTGAAAATTTCTAATCCAAGACATCTTAAAGTTTTGGCATTTCAACCAGATTGATTTGAGAGAGAACATTTTAAAAGTTTCTTATTATATTCCTTAGTGCTTTCAGTTTAATCTTAGAAACTTGGGCCTATGAAAATAATTTCCCTTTACTCTTGGAGAGGCTGGGACTATAAATACAACTACCTTTCAGGCAATTCCCTTTTCTTTTTTTTACACATTTTTTTTATTTGTAGATGGGCATAATACCTTTATTTTATTTATTTGTTTTTATGTGGTGCTGAGGATCAAACCCAGTGTCTCACATGTGCTAGGCAAATGCTTTGCCACTGAGCCACAACCCCAGCTCCAATTCCTTTTATTTACAAGTTTAACACCACCTCTGTTACCACACAGTAAAGTATAAAAATGTAATCATCTGCAAACCTCAGTTCTTATTCCTATGTCTATGAATTTGCACAACAGAATTATCTCACACCTGCTTCACATGTGACTCAGTAGATGTGCTGTTTTTAATACACTTTCCTCTGAATAAAGTATGGAAAACTTCCATTGTGGTCATGAGTATGTTTGCTCCAAACTTTTCCTTAGTCTGTGGATCTCACTGAGGCTGTGTGATTGGGCCTCTTGAAGGTATGAGGGGCCTTTAGTTGATAGTTCTGTGTTCTCAAATGCCCCTGGATAGCTGGAGTCTTTGTGTTCATGATCTTATTCATCCTCATCTCTTGGTCTCTTGTTATCCACCAAATAAAGGGTTGAAAGGATATTATGCCAGCAACACAATTGTTCCCTGAATTATACATTAAATCTTGGAGCTCAGTGCCCAGAACATGGAGGATGCAAATTGGATGTTGTTGATCAATCCAGCCTCACATTCTTAGATGCTTTTTCTGGTTTGGAAAGTAGATCTCTCCAAATGATATTTTCCACGATAGACTTCTATAGGCTTCCATGAGGTGCAGAGAGACTGGCAGTCTTCAGGAAAGTCAAAGCAGTGTAGTGCTCCCTCTTCGGTATGTGCCTGCACAAGTTCAATGTGTCTAGTAGCACCAAGTATTGTATAGCCCCAAGGCCTCCTTTCCTTTCTTCATTGATTATCTATGAAACATGTAATGTCTGAATGAAAGGATAAACACCTGGATATGAAAGATATGTTTGTTTTTGTGATTAAATACTTTGTGTATGATTGAATCAGTGACCTTTTTACCACTAGATTAAGCAGCATGTAATAAAGCAAATAAAACTTTCCACGTGCAGGATGAACAGGAGAAGAGAGGAAAAAAGAGGAGCTACTGAAACAAGATGAGCATGAAGTGCATTGGTGTTATTCTACTTTAATGGGGATGAAGGTCTGAGAAAATGCTAATAGAAATATTCAGTGTTGTTGAGAGTCAGTACAGATATCTATTCTCAGGATTCTCAACCCTGGTTGCATGTGAAAATTATGTAAGAACTTCTTATATTAACTGTTTATTTAAACATAACTGCATAAACCATGAGTTTAGAGCTCAATTTTCACAAGGTAAATATATTCCTGTAACCACCACCAGATTAAGAAATAGAACATTTCTAGCGACCACAAGCCCCCATTTCTCTCTGTTCACTGCCTTTCCATAAAAGTACCTGCTGTGTTCACTTTGACTACAGTAAACAATTTTTCTTATTGAAAAATATGTAAGGTATTATTCCTTTCTGTGTCAGGCTTATTTTTTTCTGCCAACACTATGGAGATTTTTCATCAATATTCATTCTCATTGTTCTTTGATATCCTATTTATGAATATGCTACCATTTATTTATTCTACTATTGATAGACATTTGGGTTGACTGAAGTTCTGGGCTATTGCAAACAGTTGTACCATCAATATTACTTGACAAATATTTTGGTGAACTATGTAAATATTTTGCTGGACATTTACTGAGGAATGAAATTGTTGAGCCATGGTATCTGTGTATGCTCATTTTAGTGTACAAGCACTCATTTCCAAGTGGTATATAACCTGGAGTTCTAATTGCTCAACATTCTTACCCACTAGGGACTTTGAAAGAATTCCCAGATGCAAGTTCCATCTAGATTCTAACCCCAGATAATTAAATCATAATTTGGGGGTCAAAGCCCAAGAACAGGTATTGCAAACAAACCTCTCCAGATGGCACTAATGTTACATCAGTGAAAAGAAACAATCATCCTAATTATTCAGACAAAGTAATGACGTATGAAGAGATGAAATGCATTGCACAAGCCACATGGACAGTGAAGGGCCAGGGCTAGATGCATGTCTCCTGACTCCTTCCTGTGAAGGCTTTCTCTTCACTGTCAGTCTCATTTGGAATTACTTCCTCCCTCTGCCATATATTTAACTTTTCATATACATACACTTTTAGAATAGTTTTTGTTCACAAAGCAGTTTTTCAGGTTCTGTGAGGTAGGGAGGGTATGCAGGAAGAACCACGCAATTTATGAGACCCAGTGAGAAATGATTTGAGACTCCTTGTTCAAAAATGATTAAGAATTGTGAGACCATGACAGTGGAGCATTAGACAAAGGAAGGGGCCCTTGAGAAGAGGGCTTTGTTCGCACACATTGTATACTCAAGAAGCTGGCCTTGCAGGTATTATTATAGATAAGTTAATGATGAAAAAGTAAGAACTGGTGACTTGGTAAGTGGTCATGTTGAGTTGGGACTAATCTCCCAATACCTGATTCACCTCCTGGCATACAGAATGGTCACATCCCTCTTCCATAGATAAAATGAATAAAAATTGTGTAGACTAAAAGCAAAATGCTTACAGAGGGAGAAAATTTGAAATAAAAAGGAAAGAGGGATCATTTGGCAAAGGAATAAAGAATGCATTTTGAGAAAATGAAATTCATCTGACTGCTGTTGAAGCTGACACCTGGTCTCCTTGTTTTTCCACTCATTCTGGACATCTTTGCTCTATTTTCCAAGACATTTGGCTGATTAACTCTATCCACATGTTTGAACTCTCCTAATAGATACTTTCCCAAGCCTAGTGTTGAGGGTGGTAGAAAAAAAATGATGAGATTATATAGTTTACTTCCTGAAGTCAAATATTCTAATAACACATGGAAATGACAGAATTATAAAGTGGGCAAGGAATTAGAAGCATTATTGTAAGAAGTTAACTCCAATGCTAGGTGTGTGTGACACAGTAAGAATAATGAAAACCTACCCCAATGACCTGTCATTGATCTGTTTCTCCCTATGCCTCCTAATAAGTTTAGCACTGAATCCTAAAGATAGATTGTAATCAATGAGCATCATTATCAGATCTTTATTTCTGTGTGATTGATCTCTCTTCAATTCTAATAGCTATGAAGCTTCTCTTTCCTTCTTTTTAGCTATTTAGAAATATTTTTGAATGGCAAGTGGCAATATGCAGCTAGCACTTCTTAAAATGGTCTATTTTGTCATGAATAACTCAGCTAATTATTCTAAGCATCTTAGACTTGGGTTTCTCTCCTACACCTCTTTAGACTTTCCATTTTACCAGAGTGAGGGCTTGGGGGATCAACTTAAGATTTGAGCCATCAACCTAACGGATCTGGTGGCTCTTTAGAGAAATAATCCTTCTTTACTTCCATTTCCTGTCTATCAAGTGGGGATGTTATGGACTGAATTATGTCCCCCTCAACCCAAATTCATGTGTTGATTCCTAACCTCCAATACCTCAGAATGTCACTATATTTGGAGAGAGGGCACTTTTAGAAGTAAATAAGATTAAACGAGGTCATGAGAGTGGCCCTAATCCAATGTGACTGGTGACCTTATAAGAAGAGAACATTAGGACATGGGCATACAAAGGAAAGACCATGCAATACAAAAGGGGACGATGGCTCCAAGCCAAGGAGAGGGGCCTCAGAAGAAATCGACTCATCTGACACCTTGATCTTGGACCTCCATGAGAAGAAAACAAATTTCTTTGTTTATGCTCCCCAGTCTGTGATCCTTTGTCATGGTTGCCCTAGCCAACTGATACCAGGGGTAAAATGATAACACTGATGTCAAGTATTGCTTTGTGGCATAAATGGTTGGTTAACTATGAGATGCAGAGTCCATGTCCATCACCACTGTGGTCACTGAGTTTCTTTCTCTTCCTGTAACTTCCTACTGTTTGTTTCTGCCTTTAACTTACAGCGGAACTCCTAAAGAAAGATTGTTTAAATTCAAAAGTGAAAGAGCTACAGCATTGGTATTCTTTTGCTCTGTGTTTATTTATTTATATTTTAAATCTAAACAAAAAGATTCAAGGGCCCCTTTCCTTGTTAAGAGGTCAAACCCAAAATAAACACCTAAATGGAAATGTGCTCTCTGGTCTAGAGACCTGTCTCTGAGCTCAATCTGTGCCTTCCCACTCCTCACTCTCTTTCTTTCATACTAAATAGAAATGTGAGAAAGAGAACAGATGAATGTTTTTAGGGGTCATCACCGGATAGTCCTTTTCTCTTTTGACGAAGGACCATTTTTCTTGTTAACTATCTTTAATAAAAGCCCTCATTTATTCAATAGACTGTGCTAACATTGCCTTGAGAATAGTGAGTATTTATACAGCAGAGTTCCCCTGGAAACTAAAAGCACTATATAAATATTGTCTCATTAAAAACTCATATATCCCCATGAGTTAAGCTGGTGGCTGCTGCAATTCCTCTGATGTGCAGATGAAGAAACAGAGGGCAAGTGTCTTTTGCAAATTCAGAAAAGCTGGGAGAGAAATATGGAAAAGCAGCAACTTCTCAGATTTGGTGATAAAGCCACAGGTCAGCTATCCAGACAGAATGGCATTCAGTGAAAACCACAGACTGTGTTTTGATGAGTACTTAAAATGTTCTAAACATCAGGATCATTGCTTTCCCCTGGGGACTGAGGCCCGTAATTTTAGCTGGTAAGGGCTAAAAAGTATCTGTAGTAGGACTAGTCTGACTATTCTGTTTCATCTTGGTTGCTGAGCTAGTATTGATTACTACTGGTCTATCCAGCTCACTTTGGAAATTCGTATTTCTGATTCAATGTCTTGAGTAATCCCTGAAGCAGTTCCTGATAACAGCAAGCCCTGCCCCCGCCACACACACACAAATGCACAAGAGTAAGGTCCCATCCTACTGTGGCAAGTGTCTCTCTCCTCCAACAGTATGTTTTCATGCTACAACAGTTAAGTCTTCCCCCATCTACTGATAGTTTTGCTCTAGTCTAATCAACAATCTCTTAATTCAAGAGTATAATCCTGCATCTGCTTTAAAAAAAAGTTTTGAAACATTTATTTTTAGTTTTAGATGGACACAATACCCTCATTTTATTTTTATGTAGTGCTGAGGATCAAACCCAGTGCCTCACGCCTGTTAGGCTAGTGTTCTACCTCCGAGCTACAACCCTAGCCCTGCATCTACTTTTTATTCTTTTAGTGTATTGTCTTCCAGTGTATTTATTTCTTCCTCTTCCAGTGTATTTATTTCTTCCTCTGCCAACCCTGTGTGAGTTATTTACATGGCTGCAGAAACTATTAAGCAGGCTTATCAAAGTTAATAAAGATTAATTAACTAGAGAATGGCCATGTGGCTTTTCAATAAAGGAATGAAAATGAGAGACCAGAGACTAAACAAGAAGGAGCTGTCAGTTTTAAGGTTGCTTCTTGCCTAGAACCTAAGTGGTTAAACAGCAGTGGGGGATAGTATACAAAAGCAGTCTGAGGCTGAGAAACTAAGCCAGAGGGGAACTAAGAAACTGCAGGTGGATTTCCTGCTTATGAGTCAGTGCTGAATAGAAATTGTGATTGTAGAACTGACAGGTTTTTATTATAATATTCATCTTCTTTTAAAATCTGGTGAGCAGCTTCCCTGCCGACTTAGATAATGCCTATTTCTGAGCATCTGCAGTTACAAAAAGAACTATTACTTTTGGCTGAAAGCTTTCTGATAGAGAATACTTCATTAAAAAACAAAGTAGCAGCCTTCTCCTGCCGTGAGCTGAGGATAAAACTACAGATTTTTTATTGGGCATCTTCATAACACAGCCTATTCCAGTGTACCTTGCTTAGCTTGCTTAATTGTTTCTTGAAAGGCTTTGAGATTTGTCCCATGGAAGGCAATATTTTTGAGGTCTTTGTTCTTCATAAAACAAAGCAAAACAAATTAAATTTTTCTCCCTCTTTCTTATATATCAAGAAAGACTACTTTCTTTGTTCTATCAGATTCCAGCTGGTTAAATGCTTGAATTTCTTTCAGAAAGTTCTTTAAAAAAACAAACGAAAAAAAAAAAACTAAGGTTGTTTACTCCATATATTGAGAATTTTTAAAAAATAAAATAGGAGTCTTATTTTCTAACAAGCAATGCTGAAATTTCTTAATAAACATGTACTCTAAAGGAATTCATTTTGAAGAGATTGCAACAAACACATACATTTAAATTGAGTAAGTGCACCTATGGCTAGCTTATCAAAGACAAGTCAAAAACTGTACATTATTGCAATTCCAAGAAAATTTCCACAGGAAAAAATAAATATTATTCATAAATTTAAAATTTGTTTCATAGACCTCATGTTAAAAGCATGATCACAGGTGTCTCTCGAGGTTGAAAATTTTTAAAGGGCTTCAAATCTCTTGTTACTATATTCTCAGCTGCTTATCTAATGTGTTCAAAGACATTATCTCCTATTGGGCCATGACATCTTTCCCTGTAGTCAAAAGATATTGGCACCTTTGCATTATTAGCAGAAATAGTGAAGTGACAACAGAGGCAGCCATGGTGGTCCATGCCTGTAATCCCGGCTACTTGGGAGGTTGAGTCAGAAGGCTTGCAAATTTGAGGCCAGCTTCAAAATCCTAGTGTGACCTGGTCTCTAAATAAAAAAAGTGTTGGGGGTATAACTTAGTGGTAGAACACCCCTGAGTTCAATAGTTCAATATCCAGTATTGAAAAAAAAAATCTTAAAGATCAGAAAATAGATAGATTGGGCCTAGTCAGTGTAAGTGGACTCTTGTCAGACTAACCCAAATGGCAGGACACTGTGATTGGCCTGGGTGTGCTCTGTGTCTATCCCAAGTGCTGGAGGAGCTAGCCCATCCTGTTAGGTTCTGCTAGCCATAAGTGGCAGTAAAGAGGATCAAGAAGTCAGGTCTTGAGCTTCTGAAGGCTGCTTTCTGATTGTAACCCTCAGGGATGTACTGTCCATTCTCAAGCATTAATGTTCTTATAATTTAACAGCTCATCCTTTTATGGACCTTATCCTATCCTATCACGGTTCTGAGAACTTCACATATTGTAAACCTAATTATGAGAAAGAGTCCTCATTTCTTTCCCTTCTACTCACTATGTATACACACAGAGAAGCAGACACTCCTTGACAAGTTTCTGTGAAACTTCACAGTCAGTTGCTCATGCAATGATTTTGAGGTGTTCGGGACTTCTAGGGCAAGTCTGTTTATAGTTTTATGCTTGTCACATAACTGTATATTGAACTATTTGAAGGTGGGGATAATTTCTTACACATTTTGGTTGTAGGGTAGCTCACACAAACCTGATGCAGGGGGCTGCACTCATTTGCTGAGAAGTTAGAACCAGACTGCAGCTTTGAACAAAAGATGAGATTGGGTTGGCAGAGTTCCATTGAGATGATGATTTTTGGTTTGCTTTGTCAAATCAAGATGGCTTCTCAAGGCAAAAATTCCAATAGCAACTGAATGTATAAATATGAGTAGGAAACATAAAAATGAGTTGATGTATATATGTAGATATTTATTCAGGGAGCAAGTGGATGCACTGATTTTCCCTCATGAAATTGGGTTTCTTCATCTTTTTAATTAAAAATGTATATTGTTTTTTGCTAAAATATTTACTTTCTTGTAACTCTAAAAGTATATTTTAATGACTTTAGTGTAATCCCTACTGACTCATAAAAATCAATTGAGCAAAAAGGACTTCCAGCATCTCTCTCTTTCTGGTGGTATTGGGGATTAAATCTAGGGTCATTCTACCACTGAGCTGCACCTTGCACCTCCAGCCCTTATCTATTTGTATGTTTGTTTGTTTATTTATTTTGAGGCAGGGTCTTGCTAAATTGTCTATGCTGGCCTTGAACTTGTAATCCTCCTGCCTCAGCGTCCCAAGGTGCTTGGCTAAGCATCTCCCATTCTGCAAATTAGAAAAAAAACAAAAAACAAAAAAACCCTAAAACCAAGATATGTTAAATGATTGGACCAAAGTCACATGCTACATTACTAACATAGACAGATTTATTCTGACTTAGAATGCATATCTTATAAAGATATCAGAGTCTAACAGATAACTTGCTCCTGGAAGGAACTCAGTAAATATTGTCTGGGTAAATAGATTTTTCTAATCAGGCACTGATGAACCAGAAGAGAAATTGGCCTAAATTACTTGTGTGTCCATATTAATTAAATGTGAACCCTGAAAACCATGAGGCTAATGACTGTGCCTGCATTAATTAGGCAGATGCTTTATTTAATTCACCTCCCTCTTTTCTTGGCTGTGTCACAGGTCACACAGTGAAATCCAGAAGTGAAAATCAGGCTGTTGGTTCTTGGTGGCCCGTGCTTTGCACAACACTATGTCTAAATTTGTGGATAGAAATACAGTGAGATCATAATTTGATTTTTGGTAGCTAAATGGTAAAATAAGGCAGAGACAAGTTAGTCCTGTAGAGAGAACGACTAAAAGTATAACCTAAACTACAGACAGTGACAAGTGTGAAGCTGAAACCCACATGAGAAAGTAGGAAGTCATGAAATTATAGAGATCATAAAAACCTACAACTAAAATGCAGCACTTAGAATTTAGATAAGAGAATACTTAAAACATTTTTTACGCAGGGTTGCTTTGGATTTAGAATAAGAGAAACAGAAGGTTGGAGAAGATAATTGTTGTATTTGGCTCAGCAGCCAGTATCTTCAATCACACTATTCTAACCCTGCTACAGAATCACAGTTCACTGATGCCTACAATAGTAGCCGCCTTGGCAATGAGATGAAAAACATACAGGAAGAAGGCAGGCTACTACTTGAACCTTTTCCCTCTCAATTTTGGAATGCTAGTCCACAGGGAGAAATAGAATGAGAATTGGCCACGCCTACTCAATTTTGAACCAGAGTAGTCCTGCTAAGGAATCAGTTATTCCTTATTATTGTAGCAAAAAGTACCACAAATGATATATAAAAGTTAGCAAACCTGGAACTAATAGTGTAAGATTTGCCTTTAAGGTTTGGTGATTTAAGGTTTGGAGTTTTTCCAACTGGGGTGTGTGTGTGTGTGTGTGTGCGTGTGTGCCCGCGCATAAGACAAGGAGCCTGCCATGCTATGAGCCAGAAACTTGGATAAAACAGAGGTTTCTTCAAAGGAAATGTCATTAGTCCCAAAATAAATGGCAGATGTTTAATCTATTGAATTATTATACTTCTGTCTACTTTCCCTTTCTCTCTAAAGCTAACTAGTGACTCATCCCTATAATATGGGTTTATCAGAGTAAAGGTGATAAGTGAAAAGTCCCATAATGTACTCCAAAGCCAAAATCAAATCTTTTTTATCACTATTTTAGAATGACTATATTGCCACTCCTTTAATTGGTATAAATAATGACTCAGCTGTATTTTTAAACTTTCAAATATTATATTACATAAGTAGAGTTATATAATGCATTTATAAAAGTCCACTGATCTTTCCTAAGAGGGGGAAAAGAAGCTACTGATGTATTTCTTAACTTTTTAAAAACTTCAACTGTATTAGACATTCTACTAGTCATTCTGCGTAACTCACGTCATAAGAATGTATATACAATTGATAACCAAGGACACAATATCATTAATACTCACACTGTCATACTTAGGCAATTATCACTGAAATGATAAGACCTCCTAAAATCCAAGTCATATGCCACCAACTTTAAATTAACCTGGAGCTTGAGTGAAAGGTTGTTTGGCTATGCAATGGGGACTGAGTTTCTTTTGTCCCATTTCCCATGAGCCCTGGGAAAGAACACCTTTACTGTGAATCCCACAATTGTCTGTATCCCAAGATACCCAGTTGCAGTTTTGAATTTCACTCAATTAGTGGAGAGCATATGATTCAGACAAAGGGAGAAAGCAAGCAACTTCATTCTGAAATAAATGAATATTTAAAACAATGTTGGCTCTGCACAGAAGTGGTAAATTTTGATTTTCCATAGTTAGACTGAATGACTTGCATTTAGAATGCCATTGTATTTTGAGTGTCTAAACAAAACTCCTTTAACCTCAGAAGCTTGCCATTTCCACTATACTATCTGTACCTTGTTTTTGCCAAAATAAAAAAATTATACTAATGAAGGATTGCAAATGAATGTTTAAATTCTAATGGATTGGCTGAGGATGTGGCTTAAGCGGTAGTGAGCTTGCCTGGCATGCACGGGGCGCTGGGTTTGATCCTCAGCACCACATAAAAATAAAATAAAGACGTTGTGTTTGCCAAAAACTGAAAAATAAATATTAAAAAAATCTTTCTCTCTCTTCTCTCTCTCTCTCTTTAAAAAAAAAATTCTAATGGATTAGTATAATTTCCACTTACATTAGCCAGGGTTATAATTATCAATATTTCTATCCAGTAACTGCGGGACTTTTCATAGATAATTTACCTACACTAGATCCTTATTTCCTCAGCCTTAAAATGCAGACATGGGTCCAAGCAGAATTCATTTTACCTGACCAGAACTTCGTAATTAAGATAGAGCTGAATGTTTCATGAAAAGTAGTTTTTCAGTGATTAGAGAAGAGTTGATTTTCCCCCCAGTGATTTATGTTTATTATTATTTTTTTTAAAGAAGTAAAAGAATGACAGTGGGAACAACAATCATTTGAAGTCAGGAGGTTGCTGCACCATTTAGCTGAGGGGTATGTTCTTCAGTCTGCCATAGCCTTGCAGCTCCTTACTGAGCTCCTTGCTGAAGCTGAAAGGTGGTCATGTTTATGCACCTCTAGTGCAAATTTGCCTCCTCTACCTGGCCTACTTTTTTCATTTATATTCTTTTGCTGGTTCTTGTGAGCATATGTTTATAAACTCTGGACCCCATAATCTAAAATGTCTATGATTCATAACTTCATTTCTCAAGAAGGTTCAAAATTAATTTAGCTGTAAAACAAGATATTTGATTAAGTCCTAAGGTGTTTTTTTTTTTTAACAAATATCTAAAAACGCATCATGTTTGGTGACTTTTAGTACAAGAATGAGTGGTACTGTGCTGGCTGTCATCTGGAGTTCACCCATATCCCTGAGGTGCCCACCATTCTCTTGTCACATGAAATTCTCCTATATAGCTGTTCAGCTCATCAAACCAGAAGGGAGAGGCCTCACTCCACCTGCTAAGAGGTCACATAAAATGTAACTTTTCATTAGAGTGTAGTGCCATCACCTTTGCACTCCAGGAAGGAGATGGGATGAAGGTGGGAAAACCAGGAGGTAAGAATCACTGGAGGTCACTCTGGAGCATGTCATGTACAGTAAAATATTCCTTACTTACTTCAATAAACATTTATTCAGCACTTACGGCACATAAATTTCACTCACTCAAGGGAAAGCAGTGATTTTTTTAAAAAATATTTTTTAGTTGTTGATGGACCTTTATTTTATTTACTTATTTATATGCGGTGATGAGAATCAAACCCAGTGCCTCACACGTACAAGGCAACGCTCTACCGCTAGGCTACAATTCCAGCCTAAGACTTACAGTCTAATACAAAATCAAATATATACATTTTTAATCCCATTTACTCTCAAATAGCATTTAAAATATGTTCAAAATGTTCTCATAATCTATGATTAAAATGTGTTCACTAGACTGTATTTACTTAAGACAGTGAAATAAAATTTTCAACACAAATTAACTAACATGACACTATTGTGGGTAGTGGCTTCCATACTCCACTTAACTCCACTAGTATACATATGACCTAAAATTAACAAGGTAAAGCAGTCACTGCCAGGCACAGAACATGTTTTTAAA
Organism: Ictidomys tridecemlineatus; assembly: GCF_052094955.1. Classification (NCBI taxonomy): domain Eukaryota; kingdom Metazoa; phylum Chordata; class Mammalia; order Rodentia; family Sciuridae; genus Ictidomys; species Ictidomys tridecemlineatus. The sequence continues at coordinate 105,258,866 of NC_135477.1, forward strand.
TCTTTGCTTGTCTTCTCCTTTGTGGAACAGGAAAACTATCAGTGGAAAATGAATGATATAGATCTAGCAAGAGTTATTTTTAAATGCTTCAACACCACACCAAGTTTCTCATGGTAGATTGTTTATGGACAAGATAAAAATTACATATAAAGAAAAACACATATCTTACTGTCTTACCTGGATTTACCAATGTCTAACTGTCCCAATCTCTGTACTTGTTAGGGGAAAAAAAATCTTTTACATAACAAGTGTTAACTCCAATTTTTGCAAATCAAATTGCAGTCAAAGAATTTATTTGCAACTAAAAGATGCAAACACATAGAACACATGGGACTACACAAATTCTCTACTTAATGTGATTGATACCAAAACCCTCATTGGGCACTAATGAGATCTGTGATTACTGCAGAGGCAGCATGTGGCCTTTAATTAGGAGGGAAAAAGTGCTTTTCTCTGTTTTGTTATGACATTTTTAGCAGAAAGAATAATGGAACACTATTCATATTGTGCTTACAATTATCCACTAAAATATGTCCTATAAACTTCCACAGAATAAAAAAAATCCTATTTATTTTAGTTTGCTGTCAATGTGTATACTGCTGTTTACACACACATACATATACATGTGTACACTCTTCCATTATTTGTTAAAAGATAGTCACTTCATGTGTTATTTTCTATTACTCAAAGAGGAAAAACATGACCATATTAGCTTTAAAAATCATATTTTGCAGATTAGATATTCCAATTTAAATTATTTGGGCAAATCAATATTCAACATACATTCCTGCCAACTTATTCTCTTGTTATTAAATTTTTACCTATTGCTATTAATTTTCATCTAAATTTTAATATTACAAAAGAAAATGCTCAATTTAACATGTTTTCTCTTCTTTTAGCTAATGAACAGGATATTTAGACTTGGTGACTAAATGGGTTTTCTCCCCATTTTACAAAGAAAAAGAAGACTAAGTAAAACAAGTCTTAGTACCACTAAGCATGAATATAAATATGTTGAATTTGACAGTGAGATAATCAGAAGTTTCTATTTTATTACATTAGGTATTCCATTGGCACACACAAGTGGATATAGTATATGGGCATTGCATATTCACTTCTTACAGTTGTAGCTAGGAGATGCTTTATGTAAATAAAGCCATGCATATGTAAGACATTCCCAGTCACCTAGGAGCTGACTGTCTTGTTTGTCAATTTCTGAGTTCAGACTTCTTCTGCAGTCTTTTCCTCAGAGATAGAATTCCATCAGGTGACTGCTGCATTTGCAAATATCTCCTTATTTAAAATCTCTCACTAATGTTTATTCAGCCCATATTATGAAATAATTCAATGTCAGTCGCTTGTTCCAGAATTACTCCCTGAATATTTTTGTCTTGGTGGGGCCTCGGCATCAAATGATCACTGTGGTGAATGTGATTGCATCAGAGATGGGAGTTCTTTAAGCTACATTTTAAGAATACAATGACCATTCGTGGAGAATTTCATGCTTAGTCATTTTCTTCCTGTCAAAAAGATTTCTGTTGTTTCTTTTTTAATCTGTTTCTCAACTTGTTGCAGAATCAGATTTTAAAGTCTGTTGTAAAGGTGCATAGAAATGAGGGAGCCACAACCCAAAGGCAGCATCAGTAAACTCTAAATGAACAGACCAGTGAGCAGGGCGATAAGGAAAAGTCTGTGGGTTAAGCTTGAAAGTGAAAGTGTGCTCAGTTCATGTCTTTCTATGGAGATTTGTTTCTGATTTTGTAATAATCTCCTTGTTATAATCATATGGACCAAATTGAGTTGCTGAGTCATTATATCTAAGACCTGGTGACACATATGATCAGAGTGATATACATTTACTTTGTGTGAAGGTTTTGTCTGGCATGGCTTGCTGTCACACGTGTAAACTAATAAACAAACACAGCATTTGTAGGAACTGGAAAAGATACCCAGTGTGAAATGCTCAGAGAGCAAAGACCTATTTCTGTGGAAGTCAAGTTTAGGTGAGCCCTTAGTTTGCCAAAAAGGAACATGAAGCCTCAGAGAAAGAAGAGATCAACAATAATTATTTGAATTCTCTTGGGTCAGGTTCATAAGAAGCAGAGCCTGAAGGGGGAATTTTGCATAGGTGACTTATTAAGAGTCTGGAGAGAATTTGTGAGGCAGTAGGATAGGGCTGGGGAAGAAGCCAGGGAAAGAAGTGGCTTTAGCTTACTCCTGCAGGGAGCACTGAGGTGTGACTGGCACTACAGAACTGTCACACTACAGGCTGAAGTAGGCTTGTACCCCACATTAGTGCAAATTGACTCATTTTTAGTTGAGCTGAATTTCCACCCCTTGAGGCAATTTTCAGAGGCACAGCTATCAACTATTTGCAGCTCACTTTCCTAGCGACTGGGGTGTTATGTTTTAGATGTGTTGTCCCCCAAAAGCTCATTTGTGACAATACAAGAAGGTTTGGAGGAGAAATGATTGGGCCATAGCCTTAACATAATCAGTGAATTAATTCCTGACTGGATTCACTGAGTGGTAACTGGAGGCAGGGGTGGATATGTGGCTGGAGGAAGTGGTTCATTGGGGCATGGCTATAGGGAATATATTTTGTATCTGGAGAGTGGAGTCTCTCTATCTCTGCTGTCCTCTCATTGTGTGAGCTGCTTTGCTTTGCCACACTTTGCCACTGTGTTGTCCTGCCTCACCTTGAGCCCTGAGGAATGGAGCCAGCCACTTATGGACTGAGACCTCTGAAATCATGAGCCCCTAAATAACCCTCTCTTCCTCTACAGTTGTTCTGGTCGGGTCTCAGTCACAGAAGTGAAAAAGCTGACTAAAACATGGGGGGATGGATAGTACACTGTCCTGATATAACAGTGACTGATGTTTCTTGCATTCTCTCCCAACATCCAACACTCTTAACAAGCATTTTCATATGTCAGATGTATTCATTCTGGGAGGCAGGTAATGATGTTGATCCTTCAGATACGTAAGAAAACCGAAGCACAGACAAGTGAACTGATCAAGGTCACATTGTAGAGAAGAGACAAAGCCTGTTTTGGACCCACTCAATCTGATTTTAAAGACTGCTAATCTGGCTGTCAGGATTGTTGCATGAAGGTTGCTTCATATATGGACATAAATTACCAAAATTTATATAGTTTGTTTCTAATTTCTTCATAGAAATAACTGTCTAAGCTGTGATTATTTTGCCGTGTACCAAAACTGAAATTTAACTCTGTAGGGCGAATTGATTGAGCTTCACTTATTCCATTTTCTTCTCCCTTGTGTAGACCAGTTTTTAATTTTATTTAAAAAATTTTTTTTTTGTCACAGAGTCTCATTTAGCTATGGCTTTTTCCTTGCAAACTACAATCTCATTTCACATTCACAATACATTAATAGAGTTATTTAATCAATGTCTATTCTTTCTCCTGGAATATAAGTCCTTTGAGGGCAGGGACTGTTTGCTTCCTTCACTATTATACCTAACATGGTGCTTGCATATTGTGTTTTTCAATAGATATTGGTCAACAGATCTCCAGTGTCTGTGTCCATCCAGCAGGCATGTCTTACTTCCTATTTGGAAATTTATGGTCTGACCCAGCTTTGCTGACCAGTCTCTGAGCTGCTCTGAAGACTCTCTGCTCCCTACCTTTTATCAATGGTTACTTTAAAGTTAAATGAGACACATCTGGGGGAATCAGGATCCCATGTACACAACCACCATGTGCTATCACCATAAGAGCTTTGTGTGGATGCATTTGGAGTTTCACAAGGTTCCTCCATGTTTTGCAGGGTCTGTTTTTGACAATAGCTGCTAAAAACATCCCATTTAGGAGTTTGAATATTTATACTGATATTTTAGTAAAGCACTTTAAAAATAAAGACAGGTGTTATACAGCCTCTTAATAATGCATCTCAATTAACTATGAATAATTTGTTCTGTTGGTTTGTGTTTCTATTAGCAACAAGTTTAAAAGAATCAAAATACAAGATTTGTAAATGAACGACTTTCATTACAAGTCAGAAAAGGAACCAAAAATATTTCTGCACCTGTATTTTTCAATTATATTCTCAAAATGATTTTCCTGTCGTAGATATCATTTTCAAAGTAGAAATGTTGTACTGGATAATAACTTCAACTCTACATTACATTTTTTCTTTCTTTTCTTTGTTGTTTCTCTCTCTCTTTCTCTCTCTCTCTCTCTCTCTCTCTCTCTCTCTCTCTTTCTCTCTCTTGAATAAGGAAGGTAAACCATAGTGCCTTGAAATAGTTGGGGGGGCAAATATTATAAAATGGAATTGACTCTGTGTTTATTAACTTATTATTTTTCAAGAATAACTTACTATACATCAAATCTGTTAATACCTTACTATTACTTAAGCAATTGAACACTGTTTTTAGATTGCATCCAAATTTTGTAAAAGGAAATATATTATTAAAGTTCTTAGAGAGGTGTTCATTATTCTGAGAAAAATCTTGTGAGATTTGAACTAAATGTCTCAACAGGTCATTTACATCTTTGCCCTGAGCAATTTAACTAAATATTGAATTGGGCCCAGATTTGTAAGGAAGCATTCCATCTGCTGAAGTGCAGAGAATCACCGAAGATGTTAGTGGGATAAAAAGGTGAAGCTCAGCCTGTCAAATTGCAAGGGAGGAAGCTATGCATAATGTAATGGTCTGTTTTGGAATTTAAATATTTCAAGATGGAATACATAATATTTGATATTTGTCCTTCCTGATAATTCTTCTCTGACCTAAAGAATACTTTCAAAATTCTAGTACTCTTATATTTTAAGATCATTATTATACCTACAGACCCTGTATTTATGTGGAAACAAAACGAATGCAAACAATCGAAACTTCTGACTTCTCTCTCTCGGTACAGCATATATTTACCAAATAACTGTTAAGGTCTGAATGTTTTGGGGCCCCCACCGCTTCCCCTACCAAATTCATTGTTGAAATTCTAACTTCCAAGGTGATGGTATTAGGAAGTGGGGATTTGGGGGAGGTGATTGGTGGAAGTGGGGCCTTTATAAAAATAAATTAGTATCTTACAAAAGAGGCTCAAGGGAGTTTGTTTGCCTCTTCCACCACGTAAGAACACAGAAAGACGGTACCATCTATGAATGTGGAATTGTCTCTCACCCGACATTGAATCTGCTGTCTCCTTGATTGTGGATTTCACAGGTATCAGCTGCCATCAAATCCAGATATGCTCAAGGAATTTGGTGGACAGGTCTTGGTCATAAACTGGGATTTTAAGTACTTCTTAGTGTGTAACTTTTGTTTTCTAGTTTTTGCAAGGGGCCAAAATTGCAGTGTATGCAGTTGAGGGGAGAAATAAAGAGTGTCCAGGAACTTCTGCCCCTGTTCAATGCTTTATTCACTCAAATTACTCAATACAATTTCACTCTATAGGTTCGTAATCAAGAAAACGACAGTCCTTAATGCTAGGCACTGCAATAGACATAATCAATTCACAGCAAACAATTCTAGATTAATTCTAATCACTGTAAACACACTTAATCTTGACAGGCTAATGACAGACATTCCCTCTGCGTGCTAAGTTCAAATGTCAGATCAAAAGTCTTAAGCCTTAGGCTTTAAGTCCAGCAGATGCACACTCACTCAGAGCCTGGTGATCAGGTCCGGAACCAAGGCAGGCTTTTCCTGGTGTGGAGTGGACAATCAGTTGAGGAGAAGGTCGTAGGGAGAAGCTGTAGCTCTCACCAAGGTACAGAGGAGGCTGTAGAGTTTGAGAGTGGTGAAGATCATGCAGAGGATCAGGAAACAATGACAAGTGATGGGATATCAATCCAGGTCCTCATCAGGCTCTTCAGCTAGAGTGCATCCTTGTTTCATGTGGCTGAATCCCTGTTCATCAGCTCTATTATTTATACTAAATTTTGGGGCTTTGGGCCCCCCTTTCAATTTTTATCGGCTACCACTGGATTTCTCCATGACATTATTTACCCAGGGGTAAGAAACATCTGGTCTAGTGGTCTCCACCCTGATCTTCTCGCCTTTCCTTCTTATCAGGCAAGGACAGCCTGCCAGAGGCTTCACTCATAAACAGAGTGATAAACACAGGGTGAGGGGAAGTGATTTGTTTGAGGCCATACTGAGGGATCTGTTGGGTGTGCCTAATGAGACTAGAGTTTTCAAACTGGAGTTTTAAAAATTGTGCTGTATACATGTAATAAGAATTGTAATGCATTCTGCTGTCATTTGTTTTTTTTTAAGAATAATAATAAAAAAGAAATGATTTAGTAGAGAGGTACAGAGTCTCAAAATTAAATGATTTCTATTCTAAAGGAAAAACAAGGATTCAAAAAATTAAATTACTTGTTTGACTTTACCTAAAAAAATAAAATAAAATGGAGAGTTGCTTAGGCTCAGACCTAAGGCCATCCTCACACTAGTGTAGTATGTGAGTTTATAACATTTGACTAAATTCTGGGAAAGGAAGAGAGGACTTGAAAGGCTGAAAAAAGATACTTGGGATGTAGAAAGACAAGTAGGATTGTTCTCATAGAGAGGGAAATTATCAGGACCATCCAGAGAAGTTCAAGGGGTGATGTGTGGAAAATAGACAAATACAACCACTATCTCTCCAAAAACCTGGCAGTAAATAACCAGTCTTTGGAGGTAGATTTGCATCTAGGATATTGGGAGTGGCCAGGTAGAGAGCAGTGGTAACCCAAGGAGTCCCTGTACTCTTTCGTTTGCATTTATCAGTTTTCCTCATGCTTTTGTATTCTTCCCTTTTCTAATTCTTGTAGTGATTTCTCTGCAGAAAAAAATCATTTTATTTCTAGAAAATAAACCACTTTAATGATAAAGTAAGTTGGCTAACTTATTACTATTGTACAAATAAAAGCCCTAGTTTAACCACCCATTCATCATAAAATAGATTACATTTTTCTTCTCTTAGAGGTTTTCCAATCAATTTTAGGACATTCTGAGAATGTAGAGAGCTGTCATTTGACCTGATCATCTGTAAAAATATTTCTGATGATGTGGTTGTAAGGTGGATGTGTGTATGGGGGGGGTATACATGTGCATGTTTGTGTGTGCACACATGTGATGCAGAAAAGTAAGAAGCTAGTTTGACATTGTTCTTGCCCTCAAACTTTTAAAAAATTCATATTGTATAGTAAAGCTAACACATACAAAGTAATTTTTAAATAATAAAAATTGTCTAAATTTTGATTTGTACAGAAATTAAAAAGTAAAAACTGGGAATAATTAAATGTAAAATAATGATAGCTTGGAGGATTTTATTAAGAATATATGCTTATAATTAATTAAAATCAAGAATGATACCACCTTAGATTTAGATTCCAAAATTTCTTAAGCTGATAGCTATATTTTGGCTCAATTGACCTCTTTTTAAAATTTTCATTTATTTATTCTGCCTCAATGCATCCCATGACTTCAAAATACTCCATATAGACTTTAGTCTAGTGTTGAATGATATTACAGAAAAAATTTTAGTGACTTTTATTAAATTATGTGTTAAGCAGTATCTCCTAAACAGGAAGTGTGACCCTCTGTATGTAAGGGTATAGCAAAAATCTGAATAATGGCAACTTAATGCGGAAGAAAATTGGGAGGCAAAAGAAGTTTCCAGGCTTAATTGTGGTTCAATTCCATGACCATTTTTTTTTTTATGGATTCACAATGGATAAAGAATTTCTCATTGCTTAGCCTAATATGCCTTGAAGTTCTGAATTTCATGTTATTTCTTTCCATGGAACATTTCACTGAATTCTTTTTTTCCCTAGGATAATAAAACTCTTTATTTCCTAATTGCTCAATGGAGGATCCACATGGTTAGGATAATAATCAGCTGGCACAAAGCCCCAGTTTCTGGAAGGCTCTGTGGATTCAGGGAAGTCATGAGGTTTGCTAAAGTGAATTCCTTTTTGCTTGCAATTGATCCCCAGGTAATGTAGACCAAAGAAGAGAGATGCAACTTCAGGCATTAGTGGAAAGACCTTAGGATCTGGAAAGGAACTTTGTTCAAGTGAGGGCATGTCAGCCACAAAGCTTTTAAAAATGAATCACGAGTTCTGTACACTGTAGCAAAGTGCCACTGAAACGTCTTGACATGAGCTGGTTGTGTAACACAAAATCACCTTTCATTGACTCTAAGCCAAAGCATTCACATTAGATATTCAGTTGGAAGCCTGCCTGAATGTTTGAGGGATTATTTCTACAAATCCTGAGTAAATGGTGTGAATACTAATTGTCTGACTAATGAGAGGAAAAGCTGCATAACAGTGCAGGTTACTGTCAGTATCCAAATGTGAAACCTCAACCTGACATGGAGATGGTGTCACAAGTCCTCACAAGGTGAAGTGGGCATTCGGAGAACTATTGTTCCCAGAGGTTCAGGTGGTGGACTCCCTCTGCTTCTTCTGTATGACATGAATCATGCAATAATCTTAAGGACAAAGCTGCAAGGTTTTCCCTGAATTTATTACTGTTATTAATATTGTTGTTGTTGAAACTCTGCCAACTGAAATCATCATGTGCAGAGAAGTTTTAAAAAATCAGTGGGGATTATCAAGTTAATATTCTATTATGCATTCTGTAATCATGATATAATACTGAAAGCCTAAGTAGGAGCTTAGGAAGCTATAAAACTGTATTTGTTTGTATTACTTTAATCTCCAGAAAAGTTATCTCTAGAGTTTTGAGTTTTAATAGCTAATATTGATGAATTTTAATAATTAAATATTACATGTAGGTAAAAAAAATCCTCACATAATATTGTATATATCCTTATTCCAAAGCACTTTTCAGTAACATAGTGACTTCTTATATTAATTCTGGTCTGATAGAGTGTTAGCTATTAGATATAATTTTACTTATGACTGTGTTCCAAGAAATTTCAGTTATTCATCCTGAATGAGCATCTATGTTGTTATAATAGGAGCTTGATCTCAGGGCAAGAGAGGGAATATTTCTTGGCTCTTACCTTTCAAAATCTTTCTTCATGGTAAAATACATATCACAGAAGAATAATAAAGAGGTAATGACAATATTTAGTTGGTGAATAGAGGACTGAAGGAATGTGAAAACTGTCCTCAAATAGTGCATGTCCCATGGCTTTATCAAATGGGCAGATGAAGGGGCCAAAGAGTGAAGAATGGATGAATGAATTTGGCACTAAGTGGAAGCCACATAGAAGGAGTACACAGTGATTTAAATGCTCTCACCTTTGGGAGATGCACACAAATGAAAAGCAAGCACCTTACAGTGTGTCAAGTGCAAGAATGAACCACCTGGTTCTAAGGAACTCCACAGGACTTAAGCAGAGAAAGCATCAATTATTAAAATTAATTTTATGTCTAGTTATTTCCCAAGTCTAAGATTGAAATCTAATTGAATTTGACAAATGTTTATTGAACACCTATTACATACAGGCTACCCACAGTAACATGAAGTATGGGTCTGGGTTGGGTGCCAGATGGGCAACCTGAAGATGATGAGAACATGTACAGTAGCTTGTCCTCTCCTAGGTAGTGATGTTCACATCTGCAAGTGCATTTAGAAGTGTCTCAAGTATGGCACAGTCCAGATGTTAGGTCAGGGTACTCCATGATTTCAACTAGAATAGTGTTTTTCCCCAACCAGTTGGTGATAACTTTGATTTATGTACCTGTTCTTCACTGTGTATTTAACTTTTAGTGAGTAAAGGATTTTGTGAGATGCACATTGGCGTTCATTTCCAATCCAAGAAAGAAGAAAAAAAAATATATATGTATATATACATATATATATGTATATATACATATATATATGTATATATATATATATATATATATATATATTCCTTGTGCATTTTAACTTAGATTTATTCATTAACTTTTTTTTTTCTTTTTTTGGTGTAAGAGATCAAACCCAGGATTGAACCCAGGACCTTGTGCATACAAGGCAAGCACTCTACCAACTGAGCTATATCCCCAGCCCTATCCATTAACATTTGATTGATTTGAATGTCCCATTTAGGGAAGCTGAAGATATCATTGGGGGCAATTCAGTTCCAAGCAAGGTCTAGGTGTTTGCTGAGCAATGACAGTCTTTGGAGTAATAACCCAGCACAAAGCAGTCTGCTCTTGGCAAGACATTTTCAAGAGTTATTTTTACAAATTGGATTGAGCACTGGCTATATTTATACTTTGGGATGCTGGGTTAATTCGTACAGAGGTTAAATTACTTTGCAAAGATTAACAATTTTATATGTTATATTAAGTTTTGTACTTGGGGTTTTCAAAATAGAAAGCTAAAAGACTCAAAGAGGTTTTAAGAAAGTTACAAGATCTGTGGGGCTCAAAAATAAATGTAGTGCAGCAATTAAGCAACCAATATAGAGAATACTGCTGTTTCTTTTTAGTATCCAAACATGGCTACTTTTCTTCTTTTGTTAAACCGATACCTATTATTAGGTAATTAAGCTAGGTGAGAACATAACATTTTTATGTGTTTTTTTTATAAAACAGTTTTATAATTACTGCTTTATGTGTTTTGTAGAAAAATTGAAAAGTATAGAGAAATATGAAAAATAGAACAATAATATTGCCACACTGATCCCATCTATTATGATTGAAAAATTACTTAATTTTCTAGCACAGATTGTTTTATTGGGGCATCTCTGTTGGAAAGAAGAGGAGGTGGAGATAAAAGAAAAAAGCATGCATAAAAATTGTACATCACATGAGGTACCATGTAATGTTTGGATACGTGTATACATTGTATAATGTTCAAGTCACAATAAAATGTCTATATTCTTACATATGGAATCATATCTCATGGTAAAAATGCACCCAAACACTTTATTTTATTGAAAAAAATGCACAGTACAATGTTATCTATAGTTACTCTACTATACAATAACAAACCAGAACTTCTTTCTCCTAACTTAATATCTGTCATACATTTTTTTAATTATTATTCTCTTCACATTCTCCCCAGACTCTGGAAACTATCTTTCTACTATTATCAACCATTATGAGATGAACTCTTTTAAATTCCACATGAGTGAGATCATGCAGTACTTGTCTCTTTGTGCCCTGTTTATTTTATTTAACATATTGATTTTCAATTCATTCATGTTGTCACAAGTGATAGGATTTTATTCCATTTTTGTGGCTGGCTAATCCCCCATTTTGTATAAGTACCACATTTTCTTTGTCTGTTCATCAGTTGATGGACACTTAATTTCCATTTTTTGGTTATTGTCAATAATGTTGCAATAAACATGGGGAAGCAGATATTTCTTCAACATACTGATTTAATTTCCTTTGGTAATATAACAGCAGTGGAATCATATCTCATGGTATGATTGGATAATATGGTAGTTCTATTTTAATTTTTTAAAGGAGCTCCTTGCTGTTTTCCACAATGGCTACATCAATTTATGTTCCCATCAATAATGTATAAGAGTTCCTTTTTCTCCATACCTTTGTCAGTGCTTATTGTCATTTGTCCTTTTGATGATGGCCATTCTTACTATGATACAGCAATATCTTAGAGGTTTGGATTTGCATTTCCCAGATACTTAGTGATAGTGACATTTTCTCATATACCCTTTCACCATTTGTATGTCTTCTTTTATAAAAGAGTCCCTGACTCTGGACACCAGCCCTCTATCTTGGGACACCAGCTGGGGACTGGAAGCTCATCACCAAGGTGAGGTACAGGTAATCTGCATGGACAATACAAGATTATAGATAGAAACTGTAATACCTCAGATCTGCACTGCAAGAAAGGAAGATACATAGACAACATGAAAATAAAAGGGAAGAAAGTGCTTCCAAAAGACCAGGATACTACAGCAATAGAATCCATTGACAGCAGAATTGATGAAATTTCAGAGAAGGAGTTCAGAATGTACATAATTAAAATGATCTGCAAATTAAAGGATGACCTAGTGAGAAAATACAGGCAAAAATTCATTTCTCCAACAAAGATACAAGAGACCAAATACAGGCACCCATGGATTGCACCAACAAAGAGATAAGAGAGCAAATACAGGTAGCAAAAGATTACTTCAAGAAAGAGATACAGATTCTGAAAAACAGAATCAGAAATCTTTGAAATGAAGGAAAAAATAAACTAAATGAAAAATTCAATAGAAAATATCACCAACAGACTAGATCACTTGGAAGACAAAATCTCAGGCAATGAAGACAAAATATACAATCTTAAAAATAAAGTTAACCACACAGTGAAGATATGAAAAAAGCATAAATAGAACTTCCAAGAATTATGGGACAACGTGAAAAGATCAAATCTAAGAATTATCAGAGGAAGGCACAGAGATACAAACAAAAGGAATGCACAATCTCTTCAATGAGATAATATCAGAAAATTTCCCAAACATGAAGAATGAATTGGAAAACCAAATACAAGAGGCTTACAGGACACCAAATATACACAGTTACAACAGACCTATACCAAGGCACATTATAATGAAAATACAGAATAAGGATAGAATCTTAAATGCCACAAAAGAGGAATTGGATAACATATAGAGGGAGACCATTTCAGATGTCATCAGATTTTTCAATCCAGACTCTCAAAGCCAGGAGATCCTGGAACAACATATACCAAGCTCTGAAAGAAAATCAATGCTAACTAAGAATATTATATCCAGAAAAAATAAGTTTTAGAGTAGATGACAAAATAAAAACCTTCCATGATAAACAAAAGTTAAAAGAATTTACAATGAGAAAGCCTGTACTACAGAGCATCCTCAGAAAAATATTTCAGGAGGAGGAAATGAAAAACAACAATGAAAACCAGCAAAGGAAGGAACTACACTAAAGGCCAATCAAAGAAGAAACCAAGTTAAAAACCAAAAATAAATTAAATGAAAGAAATTATAATAATAACCCTGAATGTGATAATAACCCCAAATGTTAATGGCCTAACTCATCAATAAAAAAGACATAAATTGACAGGTTAGATTTTTAAAAATGAAAAAATATGTTGTCTTCAAGAGACTCATCTTATAGGGAAGGATATCCACAGACTGAAGGTAAAGGGTGAGAATAAACATATCATTCACATAGACCATGTAAACAAGCAGGAGTTTCCATCCTCATTTATCAGAGAAAATTGACTTCAAACCAAAGCTACTGAAAATAGATAAAGAAGGACATTTCATACTGCTAAAGGGATTCATATATCATCAAGATATAACAATCATAGATATCTATGACCCAAACAATGAGGCATCTGTTGAAACCCTTCTCAACTACAAGAATAAAATAGACCACAACACAATAATACTGGGTGACTTTAATACACCTCTCTCACCACTGGATATATCTTCCAAACAAAACTAAACAAAGAAACTATAGAATTCAATAAAACAATCAATAATTTAGATTTAACAGACACATACAGAATATTCGATTCATCAACAAGCAAATACACTTTTTTTTTTCTCAGCAGCACATGGATCCTTCTCCAAAATAGATCATATGTTATAGCACAAAGCAAATCTTAACAAATACAAAAACAGAGATTCTACCTTACATTCTATCAGATTATAAACGAATGAAATTAGATATCAATTATAAAATAAATGAAATAGAAGCTACTCCAACTCCTGGAGACTAAACAATACACTATTGAATGACACATGGATAACAGAAGATATCAGGGAGGAGATTAAAACAATTTTTAGAGGTAAATCAGAACTCTGATATAACTTATCAAAATCTCTGGGACACTATGAAGGTGGTGCTAAGAGGAAAATTCATTGCATTAAGCTCATTCATTAAAAGAAGAGAAAGTCGGGGCTGGGGATGTGGCTCAAGCGGTAGCGTGCTCGCCTGGCATGTGTGCGGCCCGGGTTCGATCCTCAGCACCACATACCAACAAAGATGTTGTGTCCGCCAACTAAAAAATCTATTTATTTTTTTCACAAAACAAGCTTTTGTTTTGTCAATTTTATTAATTGTTTCTTTTGTTTCAATTCATAAAATTGACAAAACAAAAGCTTGTTTTGTGAAAAAAATAAATAGATTTGACAAATCCTTACCCACCACAACAAAAAGGAGAGAGAAAACACACCACAACAAAAAGGAGAGGGAAAACACAAACTACTAAAATTTGTGGTGAAAAATGAAATATAATGACAGATACTATTGAAATACAGAAGACAATTAGAGACTATTTTTAAAATTTATACTCCAGTACAACAGAAAATCTCTCGAAGACACTGACAAATTTCTAGAGGCATGTGATCAATCCAAACTAAGTCAGGAGGACATACACAATTTGAACATATCAATTTCAAGCAATGAAATAATAGACACTATCAAAAGCCTACCAATGAAGAAAAGCCCAGGACCAGACAGATTCACAGCTGAGTTCTACAAGACCTACAAAGAAGAATTAATACCAATACTCCTCAAATTATTCCATGAAGGAGAAAAGGAGGGAACCCTTCCAAACTCAGTCTATGAAGCTAGTATCATCCTGATACCAAATCCAGGCAGAGACACACCAAGCAAAGAAATTTCAGACAAATATCCTTGAGAAACATAGATACAAAAATTCTCAATAAAATTTTGGCAAATTGCATACAAAAACATATTTTTAAGAGTGCACTTTGATCAAGTGGGGTTCATTCCAGAGATGCAAGGTTGGTTCAATATACAGAAATCAATAAATGTAATTCATTATATTAGTAGACTTAAAGATAAGAATCATATAAATGTATCAATTGATGCAGAGAAAGCATTGACAAAATACAGTACCCTTTCATATTGAAAACATTGGGTAAACTAGGGATAGTAGGAACATACCTCAACATTGTAAGAACTATCTATGCTAAACCCAAGGTCAACATCATTCTAAATTAAGAAAAAATGGAAGCATTCCCACTAAAAAGTGAAACAAGACAGGGATGCCCTCTTTCATCATTTCTATTTAACATAGTCTTTGAAACTCTAGCCAGAGCAATTAGATGAAAGAAATCAAAAGGATATACATAGGAAAAGAAGAACCCAAACTATCATTATTTGATAATTTGATTCTATACTTAGAGATTCAAAAAACCTCCACCAGAAAACTTCTAGAATTAATTAATGGATTCAGCAATGTAGCATGATATAAAATTAATAGCTATAAATCAAACACATTTCTATACATTAGTGATAAATCCTCTCAAAGTGAAATTAGGAAAACTACCCCATTCACACTAGACTCAAAATAAATAAATAAATAAAGTACTTGGGCATCAACTTAACAAAAGAGGTTAAAGAACTCTACAATAAAAACTATGTAATAATAAAGAGAGAAATTGAAGAAGACATTAGAAGATGGAAAAATCTCTCATAGTACGGATAGGCAAAATTAATATTGTCAAAATGGGCATACTACCCAAAGAACTATATAGATTCAATGTGATTCTAATTAAAATGCAAACATCATTCCCTATAGAAATAGAAAAAGCAATTATGAAATTCATTAGGAAAAATAGACCCAGAATAGCCAAAGCAATCCTTAGCAAGAAGAGTAAAACAGGAAGCATCAGAATACCAGACCTTAAACTATACTACAAAACTATAGTAATAAAATTGATATGGTATTGGCACCAAAATAGGCATGTAAACCAATGGTACAGAATAGAAGACACAGAGACAAACCCACATAAATACATTAATCTCATACTAGATAAAGGTACCAAAAACATATATTGGAGAAAAGATAGTATCTCTAACACATAGTGCTAGGAAAACTGGAAAGCCATATGCAGCAAAGTGAAACTAAACCCCTATCTATCACCATGCACAAAACTCAACTCAAAGTGGATCAAGGACCTAGGAATTAGAACAGAGAACTTGCACATAATAGGGGAAAAAGTAGGCCCAAATGTTCATCACGTTGAATTAGGCCTCAACTTCCTTAAAAAGACTCCTAAAGTGTAAGAAATAAAGTTAAGAATCAATAAATGAGATGACTTCAAGCAAAATAAGCTTATCACCAACAGAAACAATCAATGAGGTGAAGACAGAGCCTACATTTTGGGAACAAATTTTTGCCACACGCATGTCAGATAGAGCACTAATTTCCAGGATATATAAAGAACTCAAAAAACTTAACACCAAAAACATCAAACAACCCAATCAATAAATAGATTAAGCTAAACAAACACATTTCAGAAGATGATATGCAATCAATCAACAAATTTATGAAAAAATGTTCAACATCTCTAGTAAGTAGAAAAATGCAAATCAAAACTACTCTAAAATTTCATTTCATCTCACTCCACTCAGAATGGCAGTTATCAAGAATATAAGCAACAATAAATGTTGGTGAGGATGTGGGGGGAAAGGCACACTCATTCATTGCTGATAGAACTGCAAATTGTTGTGATCAATCTGGAAAGCCGTATGGAGATTCCTTAGAAAAGTTGAAATGAAACCACCATTTGACCCAGCTATCCCACTCCTCTGTCTATATCCAAAGAACTTAAAATCAGTGTACTATAGTAACACAGCCACATCAATGTTTATAGCAGCTCAATTCACAATAGCTAAACCGTGAAGCAACCCAGATGCCCTTCAATAGATGACTGAATAAAGGAATTGTGATACACACACACACACACACACACACACACACACACAATGGAATTTTTCTCAGCATCAAAAGAGAATAAAATTATGGCATTTGCAGGTAAATGGATGGAGAGAGAGAATATCATGCTAAGCAATGTAAGCCAATCTCAAAAAGACCAAAGGACAAATGTTCTGTCTGATTAGTGGATGCTGATCATAATGTAGGAGGGTAGCATGGGAAAAGATGGAGGAACTGTGATTGGGTAAAGTAGAGGGAGGGTTGGGGAGGGGACATGGGGGCAGGAAAGATAGTGGCATGAGATGAACATAATTACCCTAGGTACATGTATGACTGCACGTATGATGTAATGCTACATCATGTACAATCATAGAAATGAAAAGTTGTGCTACAATTGTGTACAATGAATCAAAATGCATTCTGCTGTCATATATACCTAATTAGAATAAATAAATAAGTAATTTTTTAAAAAAGAAAACAACAAGAAGCATACTAGACAAACACATTTACAACTATCCATATTGATAATTAAATTAAACATAAAGGATCAACTCTTTTGCTTACTTATGGATTCAGTAGAGTTAGACCCCTTTAAATGATAGTACTAAACTTTAGTTTTTCTCTTCTCTTTGGAGTTCACTTTCAACCATCCTACTCTTTATTTAAAAAAATGAGAGCTATTCTTATTGACTAGACAGTTGCCCAAGAGTGAAAAAGAAATTCCTTGAAAGAATGTTGTGCCTTTGCATAATTACAGTGAATCTATGGGAGGTATGAACAGCACCAGGGTCATCAGCACCACTTGGCTGAGTTGCCTCCTGTTGAGCTTCCAGTTTATCTTTATGATAGAGAACAAACGACACCCCTCTCCTCTCCAAGCCTCTAGTTCAAAAAAAAAAAAAAAAAAAAAAAACAAAAACAAAAACAAAAAACAAAAAAACAAAAAAACTGAACTCCTAAAAAGAGGGATCATTTTTCTTTTACCCTTGCCTAATTTAAGGACTATTGCTGAACTCTTTCTGATTGTGTCAGAATTGACATTCTTGTAGGATTATTGGCAATGTTTACATAAGGGAGAGACTCATTTCAAGATTATCTCTGCTTATCTAATAAACCAACATAAACCTAGATGCTTAAAACAATATCAATTCATTTTTTTCTTCAATTTTGTGTCTGTGTGGTCTTTCTTGCTTGCTGAATCTGGTTTTACTCAAATGGCTTGGTTATTTGGCTGGAGGCTGGACTTAGATGAGAGCCTGGAATGGCTGGTGTCTCTTTTCCTATGATCTTCTTCAGCAAAGCTGGCCTGGGATTCCTCAATGGTAACCAGAGTGTCTTAAGAGACATCACATACCAAAGCACAAACTGTCATTCTCATCCTGGTTATGTTCACACAGGCAAAAATGTTAAACCATAGGTCATAAAATTTGCAGTGACCCTGTGGTATCATCTAGCTCAGTCCCAATTTTATGAATGAGCCCTGTAGAGTTTAGGTGATTGATGGGATTAAAAATTAAACTAACCGAAGAACCAGATCTAGGTTTGCTGTTTTCCTATTCCTATCAAACTGCTTGTGCAGAGAATTGGCCCAATGTCAGGAGAAAATCTTAGGCAGTTCTAACACCCCTTCTATTTCAGTGTGTGGAATAGGCCACACCTTTATCCACTTTTAACATTAGGGGATCTGACTAGATCATTTCTAAGCTCCTTTATGCTTCAAACCTCTGTGATTTATATATAATGAATTGTAGAAATAATATCCTGGAATTATAATTAAAATCCCAATAAATACCATTAGGAAACATTAATCCTCATTCATATGCCATCAGGTTTTCACATGGAATTTATTAAATGACATCAGAAATGTTCATTCATACTGGGAATTAGAAATTACTGAAAAAGTCATAAAAAACTGGATAATGTGAGCTATCCTGGGTTCTGTATATATTTTTCACCAAAGTTCTGGATTAAATATCTGTCTTGTTTAAAATTAAAAATAATACCATTAAGAATCACAGGTGACCCACTTCAGTCTACCTAACTTAACATCCAAACAATGATTATCAAGGATCGTGAAAATTGTCCAAACGGTTTCTTGTAAAAAAAAAAAAAATGGGGGATGGGCATGGCACACTGGCTAATATATCTCAGCTATGTGAATTCTTAATTGTTTTAACACAGAAAGCACATTCCAAAAGTAGACCACTAAAGTTAGAAAGATGGCACACCTTTTTTTATCTTTGCAAAAGAGTCATAAAACAAATATAATTTTAGAATTGTCATGCTTTCAAATTTAAAGCGTATGAATTCAGTTTTATTTTTCTTTTCCTTTGCTTTTACTTATATTGAGCATTATAAATTCTTACATTTCCACTCCCACAACAGTGATAACATGCTGGTACCTCTCTTCCCAAAACCTTTACCTGCACTTGGCTATTGTGGACATTCATGTCTCATCTCACTGCCTTAGCTGTGGGCTTCAGGCCACCACAGACCTTTGGCCTCTGCCACATTGACAGAATTTCTTCAGTATTGAGATGATTCAAATATCACATCCCACCAGTATCTTTATGAGATTAGGCTGTTCTGAGTTCTTGTTACTTGTCCAATTTCATTCTTGAATCTTTTCTCATTGCTCCCCTATCGGTTTTTTTTCCTTTTTTTTTTTTTTTTTTTTTTTTGCTATATGCTTGTCTTTAACTCAACCTACAAGCCTAACTTTAGTATTTTTGCAATTATGAGTCACAGCTAGACAAGGAACCCATAAATATGTTTTGTCATTGCTGTTGCTGTTTGTGTTTTTATTTTATTAATGTACTGGGGATTGAACCCAGGAAGACTGAGCTATATCCCTAGCCTCACCTTTAAAAAAATCATCATTTATTTATTTTTATTTTGGGATAAGTTCTCACTAAATTGCTTAGGGTCTCACTAAGTTGGTAAGGCTTTCGTTAAATTTGTGATCCTCCTGCCTCAGCCTCCCAAGTCACTGGGATTAGAGGTGTGTGTCACCACACTGGCTGGGATCTGTGTTTGACAAGTAATTCTGATGTCAGTGATCCACAGACCACATATTGGAAAATGCTGATGCAGAACAACTGCCTGTACAAAGCTACTTCCTCACATCTAATTGGGACCAAATTTGATTTGGATTTCTAGGGACTATTACCCAATAAAATTGGTAAAGAAAAACTTCTTTTAAAGATCCTTCATTGTGCTCCCACATCCTTTCCCTGTCTCCTCCAGAATCCTCCAGGTGCCTCATGATGAAACATTGTTCCTTGGCCACAGGAGGTTCCCACTCACATCCCTCTGGAGTTGTCCTATATGCGTCTTTCACTCCTTTTAGCATCCTCATGTCCTTCATTAAATATTGAGTTCTGTGTACTTTTCTTTCAAAGACATTCTAATTTGGGGATATCTCAGTATACTGTATGCATGTAGGCTCTGATGTACAGTAAGCAAATTTCTCTTGTCTATTCATTACAAGTCACATCAGGCAGAAAGATTATCAGGTAGAAACTACATATTCACATTTCGTTAGTCTTGTTTGTGGCTACATATGCAGTTTTAAACACATTAAACTATGAGCATTTGAGAAATATTGTGATTAATTCTCAAAAGGGGGTAATCACCAATTTTAGCCATTTTAATGGAAAGAATAGCAGTTATTTTATTCCTTTTCTGAAGAATTTGGTTTTTGCTTTCTTAAAAGAATCAAATGAGTTTCTAGTATTTTGTGTTTTAATGAAAGGAATATTTTTTCTTTTTACTTTAGGTAGAGAAATCCATAGTTCAGAAGTTATGAGGTAACATGTGTAATGATTTTTTAAACCAGGCTGACAAGTCAAAACTTCTATATCCTGATTTTCTTATTCCTTTCATATCCTTTATACAGAGAGTTTGATAGGAATTTTCTGTCCAACATTAACAAGAATAACATATGAGGATATCTTCCTACAGATTCTGACAAAACACTGTAATGGAACAATGCTGGCTTATAACTTACATGGTGAGCATTGGATTTGATTCCTTTGTGAGAGGTTATAAATGTAGACATCCAAAGGAAGAATCCAGAGTTAATTGGAATAAATACTAAAATTACTGGCCATCAGTGCTCAGAGGTCAACATTACTACATTTGTCAGGAAAGCAAATTGTTCATTGTGTGCACAGGTTAACTGGCCCTCCAACTATATCTGTCTGTCAGTGGAGATCCTAAGTTTCCCTCCAGAAACTTCTTAGGGTTTTTGGACAGTTTGTTAACATGTAAATTATTCATTCATACTCTTTCTTTTTGATCTGAGTAGATATTAACACATACCATATCTATATTGCTTTTGCAATTAAGTGAGCTTATCTATTAAACAGGAAAAGCCTCAAAGAATTATAACAGAATAACACATGTTGAAGGTGAATATCTAGTTTTCATTTTTAATATTTTGATTATGAAAACTTTAAATTTTGCTAAAACTTCTAATTCAATTAGACAGGGACAATGCCCAAATCCTTCAAATTGTAAAAACATTCTTTTGAACCTGGCATAGAAAAACAGGGTGGCAGAGAGAAGTAAGAGCACAGGTTGTGGAATCAAGGGACATCCTTTTGGATCATAACTTTTATTTATATGTTGGTTCAACTTGGGATAGTCTTTTAGTATTTCTGTTCACTATTTTCTCATTATAAATTAGGGATAATCAATAGTACTTGTCTCATCAGACTATTTTGGGAATTAATGTAAAGTACTTAGAATAGTGTCTAGTACACAGAAAGTTATGTGTCTGGTAAAAGGTGAACAGTTGGCGCTCCAAACAGAATCTCTGATTTGTAGTGTTTGCCAATTTCTGTAGTGTAAATACATTCACCATAAATACCCCATCACTGGACAATACTGAATGCTTAACTCCATATGCATAATTGACTCACTAGCCTATGTGAGTCAGCTCCAATACACTATTGATAGTTTACATTAAATAAACATTATTGTTTGTTGCTTTCACAAAAATAAGGGAGTACACTTAAAGACTTTAATTTATTAATCACAGGTGTCACATATTATGATGGTATTTTGATGACATGTTAAGCTTGCAATTTAAAATATAAAAGTCCGATATATGATCTATATTTGCTCTAGTTTCTCTGGGGAAATTAGGTAGGGTTCTGCTATGGACTGAGTTGTGTCTCCCTCAAATTCTTGTGTTGAAGTCCTAACCTCCAATGTGAAGGTGCTTGGAGATGGGGTCTTTAGAAGATATTTAGGCTTAGATTAGGTCAGGAGGGTGGGATCATCATGGTGCAGTTCTTTCATAAGAAGGGGTGTCTCTTCTTGTTTGCTCTCTCTACTATATGGGAACACAGCAAGAAGGAGGATTTCAGAAAGCCAGAAAGAGAGTCCTCATGAGAAACTAAATTAATTAGCTGTTTCCCAGATCATGCCACTTCCCAGGCTCCAAAACTTTGAAAAGTAAATTTCTGTGTTCAAATCATTCAGTCTATCCGTTGTGTTACAGCAGTCCAAGCTAACCAAGACAGGTTCCAAATCTGCATTTTGTATCTATTAGCTTGCAAGATACTCCTCAATTTACATTATCATGTGTATCTAACATTTGCCTCTCCCAACATTGTTTGTTTACATTTTTAATGTGATGCTGGTTCCCCACGGAGTTTTACTTCTTATTTATATTCTCATTGTCAGGCATAATCAGTTTTGAAGAGAGAGAGAAAAAAAAGAGAGATAAATTAAAGGAGCAGCTTGTTAAGGTAATGCCTTCCAGATGGGGCAGCAACCTCCCACTTATTAAGATGTGAGCTCTTGATAGACTTTCCATACAGAACTTCCTTGAAGGCATCTTTTTGCCAATCTCGGGCTGCCTTCCTTCCAGGACTGACTTTTGGAGTCTCTGATAAGTAAAAGAAGAAGGCCTCATTTCATAGAGTAATTTTTTTTAAGTCTGAAAAGGGCAGCCTTACTAATATATCTGTTTAGAACAAGTATTTACACACAGAGAATGCAAAATGTGCTTCAGAAAAATTTAACTTAGGTGCACAAAAGAAACTAGCTTTGAATTGAGATTTGACAGTATATTATATAAATTAATAACAAAGTCCCCTCTATATAATTGTACCATTTTTTTTTCAGAGCAGTTAGAACAAATGATTTATCTAGAGACTCAAATTGTAAATATGAAGGTATATAACTGACACTTCTTTGGAGTTTAGATATACACAGCTGGCTATGACGTTACTATCTTGGCTTGCCTCCTGCCTGAGACTAGAAACTGTATATCATTCAGGTTGTACTTTCATGATTTCCAAAAAAAAATTTATAGTTCAATTAAGTAAAAAGAGTCTCATTAGTAGATTTTGGAGGACGATTTGGAGGGTTTTTGAGAAGTGTGTTAGTTTGCTTTCATGACTCACCAACACTTTATTTTCAGAAACCCAGAGGAGGCTTTTTCAAGACATTTCACCCATCTTAGGCTTCAGGGGCTAGGGCACAGTTGATACAAAGTTTGTTTTTAGATGTTGCTAACAATGTTAGTAGCAGTTATGGAGGTTCTATTATGTTCTGAGTAACTAGTTAAAACTATACACCTCACAACCCTCTCAGATGATGACTAAATTTGCCAATAAGAAAACTCAGGTTAAAATGTCAATTACTGCTTGACCCAGTTTCACATGCCTGTAACCCAGCAGCTCATCAGGAGGATGAGGGAGGAGGATTACAGGTTCAAACCAGCCTCAGCAATTTGGAAGGCTCCAAGCAACTCAGCTAGACCCTGTATCTAAATAAAATATTAAAAAAGGGCTGATAATGTGGCTTAGTTGTTAAGCTCCCTTGAGTTGAAAAAGAAGAAGAAAAAGAAGAGGAGGAGGAGGAGGAGGATGAGGACTACGTCTATTATCTTTCCAATGATTACAGTTACTAATCAGGAAACCCATATTTTATATAACAGTCCCTGCTTCCACAGCCCACTTTCCTCCCTCTGTTATCACACTGCCTTCAGTAAGACCCCGAAAAATAAGACTTCTTTCAGAACTTGCTTTCAAGTATTTTCAAGTTGTAAGTTTTTCTCCTCAAAATATCTCATTAACTTATTTGAGAAGTGATGTCTGTTCTTCAAATTCTTCTGTTATTATTCTCTCTTAGTATTGAGGAAGAAATTTTATCTCAAAGGGCAAAAATGGCAAAGTTGGTGTCATAAGAAAAACATAAATCTAGATATTTAAAAAATTGGAAAATGCCCTCATTATCACAAGAGCACTTGAAGCTGACCTCTATTAATGTGATACTCCTTGAAAGAGTCATGGCTTTCCATGGACACTTGAGCTCCATAAAACACAATATGTAAAGAATAGATATCTCATTTCCTTTAATTTAGTTATAAGTTCAATTATATGTGAAAGAAAAACTATAATTCAGCCAGTGTTGCTTCAATATTATTTAGGAAAACAAAAAGTAACTAATTTGCCACTAGTAAGAAATCAGCTTTTCTATTTTGGAAAAAGACAACTTTAAAAAATTTACATCACTACAACAAACACAGCCTAACAGTCAACCAAGGTAGCTACCATATTCCAGACAATTTAAGATTCTTTTGATTTAAAACATACTCTAAACTTTACTACTGAGAATGGGAATATAAATAATGTCGAATTACAGTACAGCATCTTCATATTTCTTCAGATTCATGTTTTACACTCATTGTAATGTTCTTTTAATACATTAAATACACATTTTTATAATATTTCATTCTTATAAATACATATTTCATTATGTAAGAAACAAGATATATATATGTATATATATGATCTATACATATGATATAATACAATATGTCATTTAAGGAATTCTTACATTTATTTCTGCCTCTTCTGTGACACCTGTTTTTTGTGTCAATTTTTAATCAAACTGTAGATGTGTTTATCCACAAAATTTTCCCCTCTCTGCCATTATGAGCATTTGTGATCCAGTATTTATTAAAAAAAAATGTTATTTCTTTCTCTGGGATTTGATGAAGACTGTTCTCCAGGTTATGATGAGGTCACTTTCTTGCGCTCACTGGAAGCTGTGAAGTGAAGGTTTTCATACAACAACAACTCAGCATCCTTTCTCCAATGGTCCTTCAATGGCTATGTCTGAACCAGGGAGAGTTGCACTTTTCCTGACAAATCATCATCAGTGACAAGGAAAGCCTGGTATTGCCGGGTTGAGATGTCTCCAGCATGAATGGAGTCTGACTGTCAAGGAACATAAGGTGTCCTTGTTGTGACAGATGGTCCAACTTTAGAATGATAAAATGTGCAATATGTGTTTTAGAATCAGCAAAATTCAGTATTAAAGGTGCAAAAATGAAATTTGAAAAGGTAGATTTTCTCATATAATTATGGCAAATACTAGCTAGAAATGTTTGTTTGTTGTCTATAAAAATATTCTTAAAGTCAATTAGAATATAGTTTTTGTCATCTGTAACTCACCACAAAATGGAGTTAATTGCCACATAGGTGCCTTAAAATTTCTGAAGGTTTTGCAAATACTCTTATGCTGTAAGAATAAATCTCCAGTTCTTATGGCCTCTTTCTTTAGCATACCTATTAAATGATCTCAGAACACAGGGACATTACAACATAAGTTAGGGGTGACTTATTCTCAAAATTCTTCCCACATTACAAAGAATAAACTTTAGAAAGGAAATACATTTTAGCGTAGGGAACAAAAGGAATACTTACTAGGAGAGGTTCCTCCCTTCTCAGAGGTAGGTAGAAATTAGCAATAAAGTCTGATAAACCTTTGAGACTACGCCATCAGAAAAACCACCTGATATTTTACATCACTCTTTTGTCTTATATTCTAGAATAAAACTATTCTCCAAAAATTAGTCAAATAGTTCTGTACTATGTATGAATCTAAACATTTTTCATGTATTTTACAAATCAGCACCAAAAATAAGAAAAGCTAGCAATGCATGGTTATAAGAGCAAAAGTCTAATGTGAGTGAACTTGATAGATTCCAAAAGAAGCTGGAACAATTCAGTGTTCACATTAATTAAAATAAATTAAATTTAAAAAAATTAAATGAAAATTAATTAAATTAAAATTAATTAAAATAAAAACAGTATCTGGTGATTATTATTTATCATTGAAAAGAGTAGACTGAATAACAATGACCACCAAATCATAATCAAAATTCATTTTAATTTGTATTAGAATGGAATTTGAGCCATTTAAAAGAATGCTATCAATTCATATTTATTTACCATATATTTGAGAGGAGGATGCAAGTTAAAGAATAAGACTATATAATTACAGATACAACAACTCTTTAACTGACATACATTTATTTATTTATTTATTTATTTATTTATTTATTTATTTATTTGTGGTGCTAGGGATCAGACCAAGGGCCTGTGCATGCTAGGCCTCAGCATGAATGGCTTTTCTTTTTCTTTTTTTTTTTAAGTCGTAGTTGAGCACACTTACCTATTTATTTTTATGCGGTTCTGAGGATCGAACCCAGAGCCTCACACATGCTAGGCAAGCACTCTACCACTAAGCCACAACCCCAGCCCCATGAATGAGCTTCTAATAAAGAAAAATATCAGGGAAAATCAGGATGAATTTTAAATCAAATAAAAATAAAATTCAAATAAAATAAATTTCAAGTTATCTTACAAAAGAATATCTAATAACAACTTCAAAATAATAAATTGTTGTTTTGAGTTGAATTTATATATTTGTAAATCATTGGGGGAGGTCATGATGTTGATGAAATAAAATAGAGGAACAGAATATTGGAGCATCTTGAAGCTGATTGATTTAAACTTTTATTTTTTTTTTGCTAAGAACTATGGCTTGGTAAGGGAAAATAAATCTTTTTCTTTTATCAGAAGTTCATGCCTAAGCTCTCTATAACAAAAGATAGATTAAGAAGAGAAAAACAGCCAGGCATGGTGGTAGATGCCTGTAATTCCAGTAACTCAGGAGGCTGAGGTAGGAGGTACAAAGCCAGCCTTAGCAACTTAGTGAGACCCTAAGCAACTTAGCAAGATCCTGTCTCTAAGTAAAAAAATAAAAAGGCTGTGGATGTAGCTCAAAGATCCACATCCCCTGAGTTCAATCCTTGGTGTATAGTGTGTATACTGTAAGAGTCTAGTCTAACAAATAGTATATAACAATTCAGAAATTTCAAAGCTGAAAATGTGGAACAGAACACTACAGTTTTTTGTTTGTTTCATTTTGTCAAATAATCCCAACCTTGTACTTGAGAACAAGGATTTAGCAGGTCTTGGTGGAAAGACCTTGGCAGCAATACTTCTCCTGAGATGTGACTTTAAATGCTTTTTATAAATGTAGTGAATTTTTTTTTTTTTTTGTGGAGAGATTGAACCCAGGGGTACTTAAACAGTAAGCCACATCTCCAGCCCCCTATTTTTTAAAAAAATAGAAACAGAGTCTCTTTGAGTTGCTCAGAGCCTTGCTAAATTGCTGAGGCTGGCTTTGAACACACAATCCTCCTGCCTCAGCCTCCTGAACCACTGGATTACAGGCATGTATCACCGTGCTCAGCTTAAATGTAGTGATTTTTATCAATGGTAAAAACAAAACAAAACAACAACAACAACCTTATAATTTTGGATACTTTTTCAGAACAATTTAAAAATTCAATATGTCTACTGAATTTTCCTTGACAATCAGCTGTAGATCTAATGGCAGACTCGATGGATTTCTCTTTAAATTTCTTTTTCTTAAAAAAAAAGCCATTATTCATACTATTCATACTTGCTAACTTTGTTATTGTTGTTCCTCTTGGGCTTAGGTCTCTGGACCCTAGCTAATTTGCAAGGATGGATTACAAATTTCTGATAAATTGACAGCAGTTTCCTGAATATCTAACATTTCCATCTTTCTCTAACATCTTTTAAAAGCAATTTTAAACTCAATTTGTATCCCTAGAACAAACAGAATTTTTGAAAATTCCTATCATTGTAAAATGTCAAGAAAGTGGGTACATGGAATAACAGGTAATTCTGCATATCAGGTTAACTGATAAATAAGGTACCAACTTTTTCTTTCTAGGGATAGTAGTGTTATTCACTCTTATTTAGTTGAAATATATTAAATAAATATCTATCCCCAGTAGAGTCCTGAAAGTCCTGAGCTTAATTTAAGCTTATCCCCCTAACACTTCATTACATAATGTCTAGTATTGCCTGTCAATTTATTCTGTCCAAGTCTTGGCTTCCCTGGAAAATCACAAGCTTCTTAAGGATAAGAACTTGGTCTTACATTACAGTCATACTTTCATAGCATGTAACACTGAATCTTGGATCTCTGATATGCTGTGGTTTGGTATGATTCCATTTTGAATTTTTCATAGAGCATTCTGTATAGCAAATTGTATTTTTTATACTTTGAATAAGATCCATCTTCTACACAAAATGTCCACAAACTATAGCCTAAACCAGGTCACTCTCCACTTTTCTGGATAAATTTGGTTTTAGCAGCAACATACCTATTAATCATGTGCTGTCTTTAGCTGCTTCTGTTCCACTATGGCAGAGCTGCGGAGTTGAGACAGAGACCTTGTGGCCCATTAAGTCAAAGTATTTAGTAATTGGCATTTATGCAATTAGGGCTGGGATGTAGCTGAGTGGCAAAGCAAAAAGAGAGAGAGAAAAAAATAATAGAGCATGTACACTGGTTTTTACTATAATTACTGTATTTCTGATTAAGAATAGAACTTATCCTAAAAATGCAGTTTGGTGTGTGGCCAGGATAAACCTTCATTAAAAGCCAAAATTCTCTTTAAATTAAAAGGTTGAACCAATCACATGATATTAGAGAAAATATACAGCTGCCTTAAAAGAGGATTGAATTGGCTGGTTGTTGTGAGCTGCCTTTTGAGGCTTCCAATCTACTCGATGTGTATTCATAAAACACACTTAGCTGGAGAAATAATGGTTTGCTTAGTGATCTTAAGAATACAGTTATTTCACTGTTATGATAATTTTGCGAGACAATTTTCCTGTTTAAAAGGTGAAGAACAGTCTCCTGACATTCTCTGTTGATTTAAAATAAGATGTTGAAGAAAATTAAAATGCCTCTTCATTGTTAATTATTGTTTCAGATGACTATAATAAACAGCTTCTGTGTAATGCCACTTTAGAACTCAAGAATAATGCCACTAAGTATTTTAAATAGAATACATTTTATTTAAATATTTTTAAAAACAGTGATATGATGTTTAGGCATTGATCTACATCAATTATATAGTGGCTCAGAGTTCCTTGAGTTTTGGACTTTTTCTGTCTTATGTCACAGTGCTTGTCAGTGATAAAGGACAGTGGAAAATTGAAGCATCAAACCTCTAGTTTTCCCCAAGAAAGAAACTTTAAAGCAGACATGAAAGGCCAAGCAAGAGAACTTGATTATAAGCAAAAGTTTAGCGAAAGTAAATTAAGTCTCAAGCAAAAACACTCATGGGAAAGAGTGGGTCATTTCTAAGCAGAGACTGACAAAGGAAACACTGCTGCTTCCAAATTTATTGCTGTCAATCAGGTGTTCAATTCCTCCTTCCTGTGGGTGGGGGAGTTTTTAACCTATCTGGTCTTCTCTGGAATTGTCATGATGGCCAACCTATTTAGTGATATTTCATCTACAAGTCAGTCCTATGTTAATGTGGGTATTTGGGTCAGTGATTGGACAGAATTTACCTTAGTGTCCCTGTGCTACTGATAAAATTTCCATTCTGAAATACATTGGGAAACCCATGACTAGAAATCCTAAATTTACTATGACCTCAGTAGACCCTGTCAGAAGTTAGCTCCACTGATCTTTCCCTTTTGACATATTTTTTAATCAACTGCCTTTGTTTCCACCTATTTATTCTCAGGGTTAGTACACCTATTATTATTCTACAGGCTACTTGGTTGTTTATTAAAAGCAATTACAAAGAAACTCCATATCCTTGCTGTTTTTGGTTTACATTTTACTGCTCATAACTAACTACTACCTAACAATCAGTAGATATTTAGAAGGGGACATATATTTCCCTTATTTTTTTATTCATTTATTTTTTAAATTTAAATTTGTTATATATGATAGCAGAATGTATTACAATTCATATTACACATACAGAGCACACTTTTTCATATCTCTGTTTGCACACAAAGTAGAGTCACACCATTCATGTCTTCATACATGTACTTAGGGTAGTGATGTCCATCTCATTCCATGGTCTCTTCTACACCCATGTCCCCTCCCGTCCCCTCCTCCCTGTTTGACCTATCTATAGTTCATCTAATCCTCCCATGTCCCCCACCCCTAACCTCATTAGGAATAAGCATCCTTAAATCAGAGAAAACATTCGGCATTTGTTTTTTGGGGATTGGCTAACTTAGCATTATTTTCTCCAACTCCATCCATTTACCAGTAAATGCCATGATTTTATTCTCTTTTAATGCTGAATAATATTCCATTGTGTATATATATCACATTTTCTTTATTCATTTATCTACTGAAGGGCATCTAGTTTGGTTCCACAGTTTAGCTATTGTGAATTGTGCTGATATAAACATTGATGTGGCTGTGTCCCTACAGTATGCTATTTTTAAGTCCTTTGGGGATGGACCAAGAAGCGGGATAGCTAGGTCAAATAGAGGTTCCATTTCAAGTTTTCCAAGGATTCCCCATACTGTTTCTATATTGGCTGCACCAATTTGCAGTCCCACCAGCCAAGTATGAGTATGCATTTTCCCCTACATCCTCTACAACATTTATTGTTGTTTGTATTCTTAATAGCTCCCATTCTGACTGGAGTGAGATGAAATCTTGTTCTTGGATAGGCAGAATTAATATTGTCAAATGACCATAATATCAAAAGCACTATACATATTTAATGCAATTCCAGTCAAAATCCTAATAACACTCCTCATAATAATAGAAAAAGCAGTCATGAAATTCATCTGGAAAAATAAGAGACTCAGAATAGCTAAAGCAATCCTTAGCAAGAAGAGTGAAGCAGGTGGCAACACTATACCAGACCTTAAAGTATACTACAGAACAATAGTGACAAAAACAGCATGGTATTGGCACCAAAACAGACTTGTAGACCAATGGTACAGAACAGAGGACACAGAGACAAACCCATATAAATATGGTTATGTAGTATAAACAAAGGTACCAAAAACATTCACTGGAGAAAAGATAGCCTCTTTAACAAATGGTGCTGGGAAAACTGGAAATCTACAGGCAAAAAAAAAAAAAAAATGAAATTAAACCCCTTTCTCTCACAAGGCACAAAACTCAACTCAAAGTGGACCAGGAACCTAAGAATTAAACCAGAGATGCTGTACCTATTAGAAGAAAAAGTAGGCCCAAGTCTCCAACATATATTTTCCTTTTATGATTGAGAAAACATACAAGGATTTTTCTTTATTGTAATAGAAAATTCTTTCTTTCTTCCTTCTTTTTTATTTTGTATATTTATTTGTTGGTATCTTGGATTGAGCCCTCGGCACTTAACTACTGAGCCACATCCTCAACACTATTTTTTTCTTTTTGAGACAGTGTCACAAAGTTGTTTGTGCTGACCTTGAACTTAGGATTCTTCTGCCTCAGCATACTGAGTTGAAGATTACATGCATGTGCTACTATGTCCTACCAGCTAGATTAAAAAACAACACTAAAGTCAGATAATAAAGAGAGTTTAATGTGTCATAACACTCAGAATAATTGTAGTATATGGGACATTTTCTATTATGTTGATATTCAGTAATCATTATTATAGATTATTTTTGTGGAGCAACAGTTGAATGTAGAAATCAGTATTCGGATTCTACAAATGAGGTTTAAAGATGTTAAGTTATTTGCTCAAATTTGTACAATTAATAAGATATAGAGCTGAACCAGGTCTGTCTGACAATGCAGTGGTTGTTAATTACAGTGTCTTCCTGGAAGGATGGAGTACAAAAGGGCCCTTCTACTATTAGACAGGGCTGGGAAAGGTCACATTGTCATGGAACATACTAAAATATAGTAATGGTTAGTGGAAAGTTGGAGAAAATGGTTGTATTACATTAAGTTCTCTTCTTGTATCTAACTTTCCTTGAGGATTTTATGTTCTTTGCATATTTAGTGCTTCACATTTATCTCATACATTGGCTTTTATAGCTGTTCAAGGATTATACTATTATTTATCTCATTCCATAGATGATAATAATATGACTTCAAAGTTAAGTATCCTGGCCAATTTCAGTTTTTAGAACTGATGTAGACAGCATTAAAACCTGTGTCTGTCTGTTGCCACATTTTTTTTCATAAGTCACTATGTTCTGTGACTTACAAAATCAAAAATATAAATTGCAATCTATATAGACTCTGTTGATGAGATTTTAATTTGGGGAGAGTTCACAGAATCTCAGCAGCATTCAGAATCTGGAGATTCAGTGTTTAGGCAGATACAGAAGAACAGTTTGTTCTATTTTCCTTTGGCATATATGCAAATAATTAAAAAATAAAATTCTATTTTTGAAAAATATTTACATGAATTCTTTCAATATTGGAATCACCCATCTTCACATGCTGGCTATATGGAAGAGTTTTAATTATTATGGAAAGACAAGAGTCTCATCCTGATCACTAAAGCTCTGTTTAATTTGAGAAAAAATGTATTTCATAAAAAGATGAATCTGTAACTGATGGAAATGTGACTCAATAGCAAAGTGCTTGCCATTGAGATCAAACTTGGCAATATGAACTGAGGTTTGCTAGTGCTGTATGGAATCTACTCCTTCCAGCTCCTCCACCAAGAACAGTCTTTATTAACTAAGGAGAGATTTATTTGCCACAGGGAAGGTATCACCTTAAAGCATCTAGAAAAAGCACATAGATTTGCTGACTTTAAAACACAGAGCTTTTTAATTTACAAAATATGACATTTTTGAGAGAAAAAAGATTTTTTTAGTGATTATGTTGAATGTTGAATAGCAAGGAAGAAACCCATTTCTTCCCTGTTTATTTCATAAATAACACAATTTAGAAGACTGATAATCTGAGAACAGTTTCCTACCCCAAAAGGAGATGAAGGCATCCACGGTAGAAAGAAACAGGTAATTTTAAAAACGATGGCTGACCCTTGCTAAGGACCCAGCACCATACTTACCCATGCCTAGTACTGTGGGGAGAGGTTAGATCCCAGGGTGATTGTGAAACCTCATCCAGCTTCCCTTCAGGAAACTGGTGGAACCTGCAAGTCTTGTACAGAATCCCTGCAACCTACCTGGTAACTAGTAGCAACATTTGAATGAAGTATCTTATTATTGGGCCTGAAAGTTACCTCAAGAGCCCTCTGCTCTTTTCACTTGATGTTGAAGGGAATTCTAAGAGGATCATGTATTTTCAAGAGGGATGTGGACATGGCTGGGATACAGAGTCCTGCAGAAGCTTCATAGTAAGAATGTTGAGGGAGCAAAGTGCCCACACAGACTTGGTATTTTGAAGGCAAACAGTGATGAACCCGGAGAATATATGGAAAACTGAAGACTCTACATCCCAGTGGAAGTTGTCCTGAATAAATGCTCATCCCCATGGTCCAGGTTTCTCCCTCTAATGGCAGGTTGACAGATAAACTCCACAAGAACTTGGAGTACACATGAGCTGAAGGCAAAGTAAAGGTGGAGTGGTGGGTTGATAAGGAGGGGCAAGAATTGGATTTTAGAATTGTGAAGTAATTAAATATATAAACACCAAAAATGGAAGCACTGAATTGGAAAAATACTTTAAAAATTATATACTTAAGTAATCTTAATGCCTTTTTCTTGGGGGCTTGGGGTGAGAAATCAAACCCACATATAGTAGACAAATGGTCTTCCACTGAGTTACATCCCAGCTCTAAATTTTGCCTTCTGAATTTTGTACTTACCATATAATCAACCTTGTGGGAATGGAAATATGTTGTTTTCTAGCCTGTTTTTTATTTTTATTTTTCATACCACATTTGCAGTAGCAAATTCTCCATATCAGGACATGAGGATGTTCAACATCCTTTGTAATAGGTATCCAATATTCATTGTATATTTGTTTAATCAGTCATCAATGTAGGTAATTTAATCTACTTCAGCATATTATTTACTTTCAATACAACTCCAAGAAGGATTCTCTTTGAAGTTGCAGAAGCGAGAACTTTTATAGTTTGTATGTGGGATGTCCCCTCAAGGCTCCTGTGTTAATGCAGGGATGTTCAGAGGTGAAATGATTTGATTACAAGAATTGTGACCTATTCGTAAATAGAATATATGGCATCTTTTGTATTTTGAGAATTGTGAGAAACACATTTCCATGGTTTATATACCACCTGGTTCATGGCATCCATCAATCCATCTTCATTTGAATGGACAAATGGGGTGGTAACTGTAGGCATGTTGGGCATGATAGAGGAGGTGGGTCTCTGGGGGCATGCCCTCACAGGGTTTGCTCTCCCTGTATCCACTGATCCTTGCTCTCTCTGCTTCCTGGCTGCCTGAGGTGAGCAGCATTCCTCTGCCATGCCCTTCCTCCATGATGTTCTGCCTCACCTTGGTTCCAAGGACTCAGCCAACCATGGACTCAACCTCTAAAACTGTGAGCCAAAACAACCATTTTCTCTTCTAAGTTGTTTATGTCAGTTATTTTGGTCACAGTGACATAAAGCTAACTAACATAGGAGTTTTTTTTAGTTTGTTCTTCTTATTTATACATGACAATTTAGAGTGTATTTTAACATTTTATATGTATGTGGATTACAACTTCCCATTCTTGTAATTGTACATGATGTGCAGTTACACTGGTCATGTATTCAGATATGAACACAAGAAAGTTATGTCTTATTCATTCTACTGTCTTTCTTATTTCTATCCCTCATCCCTTCTCTTCATTCTCCTTTGTATAATCCAATGAATTAGGTTTTATAATTTTCTGACTTAATTGTAAATTTTTTTATTTATTCTACTTCAATAAATTTAAATGCTTTGAGAAACCTTTCACAAACTAGAAATTGTGGCTAGACCTTTCCTTATTGTTTAGCCATGATATCATACTCTTTACATATATTTCATGTTAACTTATCTTCATCTTTACAGATCATGTAAGTATGTGATCACCAATGCTATTTTCATCGTAGTTCCATATTTCCTTAAACAAACCTAATGAGAAGTAGAGTTCTGCCATGCAGTTTCAAATAAAACATCATAGCCCATTTAATTCATATTATTTTATTTTTATTGTTATAAAACTTAACTAAAATTTAAAACGTGAGGAAAATAAGTCATGTTTTTCACTATGGTATGGAAGGAGTTTGATTGTACTACCTTTGGGAAATAGGTTACAGTGCTTATAATACATAACTCACATACTTAGGTTTGGATGATTTCATAAAATAGAATATATGGCATCTACTGTATTTTGAGAAATGTGAGAAACACATTTCCATGGTTTATAAGCCACCTAGTTCATGGCATTTTGTTATAGCAGCTCAAATGTACAGAGGCATATACACATTGTAAAAAATATGTCATGGGGAATAAATGAATGACATCTAGATAAATTACATATAAAAATATAAAAATGGAAAATTACATATGAAATATTAAAATGACTCAGGAGGTAAAAATCTAAAGGATTCACTATAACTTATTATTATTATGCCTAAAATGGGCTTCATGTGGCAATAGCACCTATTTCTTAAAAATGAATTATTTGCACACATCACTGTACCTTCCCACAGAGAGGTAGCTCTTAGGAGCAAATGAAATCCTGGAAGATGCTAATAAATATAATTGCTATCTGTGTGATTTTATTCACTAAATTGTGTGATTTTTTTCACTAAATTACCCAGTATGACATGATGTTTTTTGTCACTGTAACCAACATTAACAACAATAACAACATAGAGGAAGAAACATGTATTTGGTGCACACAGTTTCAGGGCTCTCAGCCCATGGATGGCTAACTCCATTTCTCTGGGCCCAAAGTGGGTCCAAACATCATGGGTGAGGAAGATGCATGTTTCTAGGGCACATGCCTAGTGACCCACCTTTTCCAGCCATGCCCCCCACCTGCCTATAGTTACTATCCAGTCAGTCTATCCACAATAGAATGAACCAATTAGATTTCAGATTTCATAACCTAGTCATTTTACCTCTGTGTATTATTCCATTAACAGGAGATTTTGGGGAACTCCTCATATTCAAACCATAACAGATGCCATAATAGAATATTAACCAATTTGTCCTTCTTCTTTTCCTTTTGTGGTCACATAAATAGTAATCACTGGGACCTATCCCCTTTAGCTACTAGAAATTAAGCCTATTTCTACAGAAACTGCTTATCACAATGCAACTAGAAAAGATCGATTTGGGGCAAAAATCAGAAAGGTTTATAACTTACTTTTGAGTGATTATTGCTCTATATATTTCTGCTGTAACAACTTATTACAAACTCAGTGGCTAAAGAAAGCAGAAATTTACTCCTTTACATTCCTGAGGGTTGGGAGTCCAGGATGGGTTACTAGGGCTGCTTTTCATCAGATGTTCCTTGTGGGAGGAATCGGTTTCCTTCCATTTCAAATATTTAGATCCTTCCTGCATTCCTTAGCTAAGGGCTCTTCTTCAGTCTTTAAAATCATCAGTGCAGCATCATCAGATCTCTGTTACTGTCTCTAATCTTCCTAATTTCTCTTATAAGAACCTTGGTATGTGTTGATTTTATATCCTGCCACTTTGCTGAATTCATTTATTCAAAATGGATCAAGGACCTGGATATCAAATCAGAGACTCTGCGTATGATAGAAGAAAAAGTTGGTTCTGATCTACATATTGTGGGGTCGGGCTCCAAATTCCTTAACAGGACATCCATAGCACAAGAGTTAATAGCAAGAATCAACAAATGGGACTTACTTAAACTAAAAAGTTTTTTCACAGCAAGAGAAACAATAA
The DNA here is from genome assembly GCF_052094955.1 of Ictidomys tridecemlineatus. Classification (NCBI taxonomy): domain Eukaryota; kingdom Metazoa; phylum Chordata; class Mammalia; order Rodentia; family Sciuridae; genus Ictidomys; species Ictidomys tridecemlineatus. The sequence goes on from NC_135477.1 coordinate 105,295,451, forward strand.
GAGAAGTAAATAGGGAGCCTACATCATGGGAACAAATATTTACCCCTCACACTTCAGATAGAGCCCTAATATTCAGAATATACAAAGAACTCAAAAAATTAGACAATAAGATAACAAATAACCCAATCAACAAATGGGCCAAGGACCTGAACAGACACTTCTCAGAGGAGGACATACAATCAATCAACAAGTACATGGAAAAATGCTCACCTTCTCTAGCAGTCAGAGAAATGCAAATCAAAACCACCCTAAGATACCATCTCACTCCAGTAAGATTGGCAGCCATTAGGAAGTCAAACAACAACAAGTGCTGGAGAGGATGTGGGGAAAAGGGTACTCTTGTACATTGCTGGTGGGACTGCAAATTGGTTCGACCAATTTGGAAAGCAGTATGGAGATTCCTGGGAAAGCTGGGAATGGAACCACCATTTGATCCAGCTATTGCCCTTCTCGGACTATTCCCTGAAGACCTTAAAAGAGCGTACTACAGGGATACTGCCACATGGATGTTCACAGCAGCACAATTCACAATAGCTAGACTGTGGAACCAACCAGATGCCCTTCAATAGATGAATGGATTAAAAAAATGTGGCATTTATACACCATGGAGTATTACTCTGCATTAAAAAATGACAAAATCATGGAATTCGCAGGGAAATGGATGGCACTAGAACAGATTATGCTTAGTGAAGCTAGCCAATCCCTAAAAAACAAATACCAAATGTCTTCTTTGATATAATGAGAGCAACTAAGAACAGAGCAGGGAGGAAGAGCAGGAAGAAAATATTAACATTAAACAGAGACACGAGGTGGGAGGGAAAGGGAGAGAAAAGGGGAATTGCATGGAAGTGGAAAGAGACTCTCATTGTTATAAAAAACTACATATAAGAGGTTGTGAGGGGAAAAGGGGAAAAAAAAAACAAAAACAAGGAGAGAAACGAATTATAGTAGACGGGATAAAAAGAGAAGATGGGGGGGAGGGGGGATAGTAGAGGATAGGAAAGATAGCAGAATACAACAGTTACTAGTATGGCATTATGTAAAAATGTGTATGTGTAACCAATGTGATTCTGCAATCTGTATTTGGGGTAAAAATGGGAGTTCATAACTCACTTGAAACCAATGTTTGAAATATGATATGTTAAGAGCCTTGTAATGTTTTGAACAACCAATAAAAAAAAAGAATACAAACAAACAAACAAAAAAAAAAGAACTGTGATAATGACCTTGACCCACCTATTAATCTATGATAATCTCATCTCACAGCTTTTAATTTAATCACAGTTGTAAAGCTCTTTTGCTATGTAATGTAACATTCACAGGTTGTATGGACTAGAATGTGGATATCTGTGGTATCATTATTCGGTCTACCTTATCTACTATATACAAAATCTTTGAGATGGTTATGAGAGGAAAGTTAATAGAAACTTGAATTTTCTGTTCATTAGGCCTTTAAGAAAACTCTTCACTCCCAACCCATTTCAAGTTATATATGAAATCAGGAAACGCTGGGCACCAGAGAGTATAAAACATGTTCTCATTTCTTGTATGGAGCTCAGAAAGGTACAAATTCTTGCACTAGTTTTGTTCATCTCTAGTGGAGTTAAGGGAGAGAATTGGCATTTTAGGTGTAAATATTTGGGCAGCAATGCAATCTTTGATTTTCCAGTATCCCTAAGAAGGCAAAGGAGAGTACCAAGAAATTCTCTATGATACATGATGTTGTTTAGAGGCAGGTGAGAAAAGGTAAACTATTCTCACTGGACCTTATGAGTAGAGCACAGAGAACTGAATCCTTTGACCAACCATCTGAGCTAAGATTACTGTGTTCTTTTTGGTAGGTAGGACCATTGGGAAGTACAGACCAGGCAATGTTCATCCAATAATTATCATCATGAGAAATGATGATGACCATTTCAATGTTGTTCATCAATGCCATGATACTACGTGAGCTCTCCTAGAGTTAGATGTCTGTTCGTAGAATGTCAAAAAAAATGTTGAATCAACTATGTAGAGACTTGAAAATATTAAATTTATCCAGAAACAAGTTTTATCCAGAAATAAGTTTTTATACATTTTATGCCATCTGGCAGAATGGAAGCCCAAAATAAAGCTTAAACTATATTATATTATAAAGTTAATTTTTGGTGTTTATACAATTGAGTTATGTGACTTAAACATTTTTTTTTACCTCTAAATTCTTAAGAACTCTTTAAAGTTTTAGGTATAACCTTACATAGTTCCTAGGAAAAATTGTGTTATCAGTAAAGTTTCTTTAGCTCTAATTAATTCTTCTCATATTCTGTTCCCTTCTTAATCCTCTGTCCAAATAACCCCTTGAATGATGTTTATTAAAAATTCAGGACTTTAAAAGTTGGCTCAAGCAACAAGAGATTTATTGAAATAAGCCAATGACACAACTAGAAAATCCTGTGGGAATATGGGGATTTAAATATTAACAACTTGGATAGTGTTATTGAAGGACCAGTGCCACTTCTCTGTGTTTCTGTTAGTGCTGCCCTCCTCTGTAGATTCATCTTGTCACTGGGGCGGGTTATCTCATGACTGCAAGAAGGCTACCAGCTAGAGGAGCCACAGATACTGGTTTTTCATTCAGATCTAGGGTGAGACAGAGATTTATTTTTTCTTCTGACCATGAAATTAAAAATACAACTCTCTTCCTTACTGTGACTAGACTAATTTGGTTATAATGAGACTCCACATTTGCATTGGCTTATGCCTAAGTAGGATGTGAATGGATGAACCCCAAAATGACTTGTATGGCTTGGATCCATCAGAATCCATCTATAGAGTTGGAATGGATCATTCTCTTCCATACCACCTAGCTGCTATACAAAGAGGAAGGGGTAGAATAGTTTCTTTCCTTATAGTTAGTTGCCCTTACTTGCAAGTACCCTCTGTGTTACTCCTCATTAAACTATGTATCAATTTTGTAAATTTGATAAACTAAATTTTATCCTTGAGAGTACTCCCAAGAAAATACATGGCTCTTGGAGCCAATGTACTACTTTTATTGTACTATAAAAAATTGGCACAATTTCAGACATAGGGTAGATAAAATCAGCTCTATGGAAGACCAGCAGAGAACATCTTTGGGGTGCCACAAATTAAATAGCTCTTGACAAATGACTGAATCTTTAAAAAGTTTTGCATTTTTAAAGGCTGGAAGGAGAGGGGCTATATCAATCAATGAGAAGTTCTTATTGGCTTTGATTTAAGGGTTTTTTTTTTGATAAGATGAGTCATTGATGAACTAAAAGAAAATGACTCATATCTTTGTATATTGAGAGACTTTTAACATATACACTATGAATCCTAAAATGTGATTTAATTCTGTCTTTGAAAGTCAAATTGAGGGCCTTTTTTTTTTTGCAAGCATATTTGACACAATAAGCTACAATGAGTGTCTTAGGCTTCTTGGGTCCCACACTACCCATAAAATTATTCATTGTAATGGTTCCTTTGGAACAGAGACTGGACTTGATGTAAATGTTTGTTAAGAACAGTTGGCTTTCCTGAGTATATTTCCAATGATGACAAATAAAAGCTTAAGGGAGGGCAAGAATTTTAGAGGTAAGACATTTTGTTATCAGGAGATGACAAGACTACAAGTCAGAAAAGAGTCATTGATTCAGAGTACATTCTGTTTTTAGAGCATGAGAGATTTTATACATATGGATTTTATTTGGCACAATGTGCATCATGTTTTCCATAGACTGTAATGTACATACACTTGCAATGTAAAAGGATATTGATAATATAGGACATGAAATTATGTAAATAATTTTATTCAGTTTTTAAAACCAAATATTTGTTGTATGAATTAAGTAGTACGCTATTTACTTGCTAACTTTTCATGAATATTTAGAGCAAATTAGTGCTTCTGAAATATGTTCATATTTACTCCTAAAGACATTAAGTCATAGTTTACTAACTTCTATTACTATGATTTAGCCAGTTTTATATTTAACTTATTTTCTGAGTAGTGATAAAGAGTAGGCTTTCTCAAGAACATTTTGTTTCCATTTAAGAACATAATAGAGATTTACTGAATTATTTGGCAACCATGTGCTTGAAATAAACATAATTAAGAATATTTGAAGACAAGACAATACTGCATTTAAGATCAAGTTATACAGGATTGGAATGTAGCTCAGTGCTACAACATTTGTCCAGCATATGTAAGGCCTTGTGTTCTATCCCCAGCTTTGGAAAAAAAAAAAAAGAATCTTGGGCTATACAAACAATGTTATGGTATGTTCTCATAACTAACCTACCATTTTCCTACCCTTGTATGAGACAGACTTAAATTTTTTTTTCTCCTTTTGTCCTAAACTGTTACCTTGTGAAAGAATGTAGAGGTGCAAGTTAAAAGTACTAAAATCTCATTAATAGCAGCCCCTGAGTACTCTTGATGTTAACAGGATTTAAGAACTGCTAGTGTTAATAAAATGAACTTTCTTATCATACGTAAGAAAGCTCAAGCAGGTGACTTTAGTTATTCTTGAGCTCCCAGTTGCTTAATAGAAAAATTGTTCCTTTTGGCTATCATAGCCATTTTAGAACTTTCTCTGTGGTATTACAGCTAGAACTTGTATCAAGATTTGGATTTATGGCCCTCTAGCACAGTCCTACTATATATATATATATAGTTATTAAAAGAGAAATAGTTGTAAAGTGTAAAGAAATCCCTAAGTGTTCTGATATTTTGCATAATATTTTGCTTACAGTTTCAATTTGTATGTGACATTTCTATTCAAAAAAACAAGACAACATTTATTAAGTAACTACTAAGAATTGTGAATAAACATGAAAATAATAAGTAAATATTTAATACTGTGTGCCATACAATGTTCTAAAGTTTTACATGAATTCTTATATTATATTTGGAAATTATCTTATGCACAAGTTATTTTGTCCCACTGTTAAGATAAGAAAACTACAGGACAAAATTATTTAATAAAAATATGAGTTTTTGGAAGATCCCCTCATACTATTTTATCAGAGCCTACTCCTTAGTGAATCAAACATGTGACATCAAGCACACTGATTATAAATATCTCTGGATATTCTTCACATGGAAGGTTAGTCATAAATTTTTAATACTCCTGGAAAAAGGCAAAAAACTCATATTTTTTATTAAATATTTTTTTCATTACTATATATATATATAGTAAGAACCAAATTTGCTTCTAAGTTTCATATCTTCCACCACTGAAAGGAAGTCATTTTAGAAAAATGGCTAAATCCAGGGTCAAGGCAGGAAAAATGCAAGATGATCTTCAAAATGTTGTACCAGAGGTGAGGAAATGCTCAAGAATTGATAGGATTTATATCAAAAGAACATAAAAATAGCTTCAAGAAAATCTAATTGGTCAACTATTAGACAAAGTATGAAAATAAATAATGATACTATTGGATTATATCTCATTTGACACAATTTACAAAATTCATATTACTAATAAAGATGAATGAACTAACAAAATAACAGGGAAAGAATTGCTGTTTTATAGCAGAATGTCAATAAATACAAAACTAGTGATCATGTATAAAATCACCATTTCCAACCTTTGTAGTTATAATAGGTTGAGGTAGAAACCCTTAAAGGAGTAAAGTCTTTTGGTAAAAGATTATGGAGGGTCAGAATCATTGCATAATGTCACTGTTTCCTCCTTAAGCTTCTGTGTTGCTGTGACCAAAATATCTGATAAGAACAATTTCAAGGAGGAAGAGTTTATTTTGGCTCATGGTTTCAAAGTTTCAGTTCATGGTTGGCTAACTCCATAGCACTATGGAGAAGGATATTAGAAGGATACATTATGACAGAAGGATATTGAGAAGGACATGTCAGCTAGGAAGCAGAATAAGTTCTTGTCACCCAGGACAAAACATAAACCCCAAAGGCATATCCCCAGTCACCTACTTCCTCCAGTCACATTCTACCTGCCTATAGTTACCACCTAGTTAATCCATATCAATTGATTAATCCATTGATTAGGTTACACATCGCATAATCTGATCATTTCACCTCTGAAAATTCTTGCATTATCTCATACATGAATTTCTGGGGGACACCTCATATCTAAACCATAGTGTCCTCATATTATTGCTACTTAATTGAAAAGAGAAATAAAAATTTTCTTTACATTGTAGAAGTATGACAGACAAAAAAGCAATCAAAGCTAACATTGCCATTCATGGTATGTAGCAGACCTTGTGGTGTGCTGCTCTGTTCCCCTTCAGGACTGCCGGCTGTATTTTCACAGCCAGAGTACTTTAAACAGAGAACCCCCATTTGGCAGTGCTCTTTAGAATTGCTTTTGACTCAAGAGCCTGCCCTCTTTCCAGTGACTGGCTGAGGCAAGTATCTAAAGAACCAGCACCTTTGCCCCAGCGCTAGATGATTCTTAAGGGTCATTTTGCAGCATTGTTCCTTCCTGTGGCATCCGCTGGGGTTTTCACTAAGATTGCCTCAGCTCACTTTCTCTGTGGAGTCCTTCTCCCTTTCTGCCTCTCCACAGCTGCTGGTCTCAAGAGCATTTCTTGTAAGATCCCCTCATACTATCCTATCAGAGCCCACTTCTTAGTGAATCAAACATGTAACATCAAGCACACTGATTATAAATATCTCTGATATTCTTCACATGGAAGGGTATTTGTAAATTTTGTAATACTCCTGGAAAAAGGCAAAAACTGTATCAAATTGTGAGGCAGCATTCAAATAATCCTAAGGGAGATATTCTATAAAACTGGTCTATACTCTTCAAAATATTTATTTTGTTTTGCTTTGTTTCCATTTTTCCTTTATTGATCATTAATTACTAGACCAAAAAAAGGTGTGTGTGTGTGTGTGTTAAAATCCCATTCCCTTTAGCAGTACAAACAGTATATAAATGCAGATAGATGATGTAAATGCTGACAGCAAATAGCATATACTTCTAATATACTACAAGGTTCTACTTGAAGGGAGGGATTCTTTTAGAGAATAATTGTTTAGGCAGTTTGCATAAGTGGTAAATTTTAAAGTATCTCTAGAGATATTGAAACAAGGACTTGAAAAAACAATGAATCAATGGGCAAACGATAAATTAGAAATATTCCTCTTCTTGTAACAATGATATAACTCGAGTGAATTTAAAACTGTTATCCAGAACAACCTTAATTATAGAGCAAAGACAATGCTTGATGCTGGGGTCCAGAAAATATAATTACATACACATAAGTTTCTGTCTGAAGAAGGGAAAATATCTATCAACTAAGGTCCTGGTCAGGATTTGAAACCATATGCTTCCCTTTATTGTAACTAGAAAAAAATATATGGCCTAGAAAGAGTATCAGGTGTTGAAATCAGAGATTTGCTCTGTGTGTGTGTGTGTGTGTGTGTGTGTGTGTGTGTGAGAGAGAGAGAGAGAGAGAGAGAGAGAGAGAGAGAGAGAGAGAGAGAGAGAGATAGAAAGAGAAATCAGAAATATTCATCTTTTTGTAGCAATGATATAACCCAATATAATTTTAGAATAATCCCCTGATACGCGCTCCAGAATTGCTAGAGGAGCAAACCTCCTTAACCATTTCTGGCATACTTTCCTTAAATCATAATTTGAGTAAATAAATAGGTAACAGGTTAAAATTAATGGTTTCTGAATAAGAAAATAACATTACGATGGAGTTTCAGTTAGGAGCAATGTGAAACGATGTGGGGGGAATGAGCAGAATACCGTTTATAAGCTATTGTATAAAGTTATATAAATACTCTTAACTGATCTGCTTTTAAATAAGTTTAGCTTAATAAATGCTTTCAGTCCCCTATCTGCAACCCAATGACAGCCACAGTATGTTGAATAATTGTGGCTAACACAGTATTTTTGGTAAGCTAGCCTCTTCCAACATTTTAGCTCTAAGCTCATGAAGGGTCTGTGGGCACTAAGTTACAGTTAGATCAGAGCTAGAAATTCTGGGGTGCTTTTGGATTGTAGGATGACTGTAAATAATAGTAACATACATTTTGAAAAGCTCAAAGAAAGAATTTTGAGATTTTATACCACCATGAAATGACTAATGTTTGAAGAGATAGATCATGTTTAATCTGATATGAACATTACACAATTAAACGTGTATCAAAACAAAACAACATCATATTTTACCCCATTATATGTACAATGTTTATGTTTTATATATCAATTAAAATTAATTTTAATTTTTTTCAAAACCTTTACTCAAATGAGAAAAATGTCAATTATGTTTGTGACCAAATATGATTATACAAGTAAAACTTTTAAAATAATTTGATAAAATATGAGTGTGAATAAAGAGTTGTAGTTGCTAGGAAAGGCAATAGATTTTAGGGAAATAAATAAAATTGAACTGCTAAAAATAAATTGGGCAAGACAATTATAGAGATTTTAAAAAGTGAAAAATAAAAAATAAAGCAACTCTGCATTCAGATTCCATTACAAGTGTCCTAAGTTTTTACTTCATGTAAACAAAAGCAATTGAAAAGTCACAGGGACTTATTATTATGTATGGCTTTGCTCGTGATGAGGCTTCCATGAGGAGACTCACTCCAAGACAAGGCCTTTATCCACCAACAATCAACAAATTGAGGTATGTTGCTATATTTTCAATTGTGACAAATTGTTTGATGTGTATGCCATTGTTTTATAGGAGTGAATTCCTTTTTAACAGAATGTTTTGATTAAATAAGCCATCAAGTTGTGTTGATAAAGGGATTGCACCTCCCAGGTAACATAATTCCCATTCAAGATGTGGGCTCAAGTTTTTAATCTAAATTTTTAATGTTTATCAATTTTAAAATTCACTGTCATTTCAAATGTCACTAGTAGGTATTTGGCCTTTGTAGAACCCTAGAGATAATAAAAGTTTGCTCTTGGACAGGAAAACATGATGAGGAGCACCTGTTAGAAATGGTTGGTCTCAGCTCCTTTCTAGGACCTGCCAGGCTGCAATGATTGCCTGATACAATGGTGACTGACTATACCCTCATAACAAAAGGGAGAGAAGAAGCCTGTGAGCTGTCTTTGAGAGTTTTGTGCAGCAGCAGTGCCTCATATTGTGTGGTCTACATATCCTTCAAATTTGAGCCACTGTTTTATTTAGGATCATAAAAATCCATAATCCTGTACATCAAACATACTGCAGAAAGTCTAGCTTCTCTCTCAGTATTTTTGCAAAGTGTTTGTGTTATGTGAGTCTTGTCATAACTACAGTTTAATGCTCCTGACTCAATACCTTAACCCTGCTCACTGGCTTCCTTCCTGCAGTTGGTGTCAGGTGAAAATTGGAGTGAAGGGAACCAGAAACAGGGCTGTGGACCAGAACTTAGGCTTCACTTCAGCCCTTCCTCACTACCATAACTGGTTGCTGGAGGAACAATCCGTACTGCTGAAGGCAGCTGCCATTACTTGGCAAACTCCTCCCTATATTCCTCTTTCCTTTCTTTACATAAGCAATTTTAGAACAAAAGTTTTAAAGTGCAACTGAACTATGTAAGAACTTAGTAATAAAAGAATAGCAAATAAGAAATTCATCATAGTTCTTCAGGCCCCTGCCTTCACTGTGACATTGTCTATCATTCAGTGGCCACACTTCAATCACAATATGTAATACAGATATTTCTTATAATTTTCTCCTTCCTAATTTTCAATAAATATTCATCATTTGAACTAATTAAAGATTTTTAAAAGATTATTTCTGAGAATGGAAATTCCATAGAAAGACAGAGACTGACAACAGATACTAAAATGAAGCCATGAAGTACTAAAAACAGGCATATGGAGAAAGAGGGTCATGGCAACAAAAGTATGCCTGATTCTCTGGAGTTCCTGTAGCATCCAGAAGGAGGTCTGCTTTATCCACTCCTGAGGTCTTTTCTAAGGCTTGTTACCTCCTCAGATGCACTTAATCATAAAACCCCCAAATTTGAGGAAACCAGATCCTGATTTTGTTGACAACTAAAGAGAATTTAACCTACATGTTTTACTCATCTTTCAAATTCCTTCACTATTTAACAGACTGAAAATAATGTAAGCACATACTCCTTTGTAAGAGTAGAACTAAATATTTTAACTCTTCACTAAATCATATGCTGTTCATGGGAAGCAAACACACACACACACACACACACACACCAGTCTCTGTGGAAAAGGAAGATGATTGTGGTGCTTGATTCACCTTTCTGTTGCATATGGAACAGGCGATTCCTTACTGACTTCTGTGAACAACTTCCTGAAAATGAACTATGGGTTTAATCATACATAAAATGCCCAGCGATACCTCAGTGTGTCCTTTTCAGATTATAACAACTTCTATACCTTCCCGCTTTCAATTCCCTGGCAGTCACTCTATAAATTGAACAAGATAATTCACTCTCCCAAGGACTTAAAGAGATGTAGGCCAACTGTGTATAACGGAATGATTTAGTTATTGTTAACAGGGACTCCCTTAGAAACAAATTGTTTATTTTCTGATGTATCCAAAAAAAAAAAAAATGAAGAAAGGAAATTCAATACCAAGCCAAACAAAAGTTAATCTCCAAACAAAAACCTGTAAAAAATAAGACTCCATAAATTTGTAATTCTTATAAATGTTTCTGCTGTCCATGTTTTAGAAAATGTTTCTTGATTTTTTTCACAGCCCTTATACTGTTCCTGCTGACATTTATTTTTCTGAGATTGGTTCATTATAGCTCTTCTAAGGTTATGCTATGAGGAAGCAATTTCAGTATGAATACCAAAGCATTTATAGGGCAACCAGGGCCATTTTCAATCATACTGTTGGATTTTGAAAAGCCTTTCATTTTTGCTGTGAAAATAAAGAGGATAAAGCTAGGTGGTACTACAAGATTTCTTTCTTTCTTTCTTTTTTCTTTCAATAATTTGAAAGGACAAAACAAACCCTAGAATCATTGGATAAACACCTAATCCTCACACTTGGTTAAGCTTGGACATTCTTTATGTCTAATATTGCTAGTAAATTGGATTGTGCCACACACTTTTAAAAAGCTGACTACCACAGGTAGTTTTTCTTAGATGAGAATTAATCTATTGTAGTATACTAAAGCATTTAGGAACACCCAAGATCTTATGGGCTTAAAACTAAATGAAGTAATTTGGGCACAGGTAATAACGGTCCATAAATCTTAATTTGGTTGCCATACTTAAGTGGGAATGGAAAGGAACTGAAATTGTTTAGGGTTCTCCATACTTATTGTTCAACTCCCTTTTCTTCACACTGGCAATGAGTCTTTTTGTTTGGTTTTTTTTTACTTTTTATTATATATATATATATATATATATATATATATATATATAATTTAAAAGATAAAGCAGTTTTTTGACTAACTTAACTGCAAAAACATACCACGTTGGGTAAAATGGGACTGGAAGTCCTCAGAGAGGTTTATTTTGTACCAATAAAAGAATTTCATTAGAGCATCCAAGAGTATTCCTCCAGATGGAAGACATTTCTTTCTTACAGTGATGTGAATGATGCTCATATAGGTAAAAGTAACAGGAAGACATGTTCAAACAAAAGCAATCTTAAGGCATGCCTTTCCTTAAAAACAAAAGTCTGTATTTATCACCAATACCAAACAAAAGCAAAATGCAAAGGTCTAATGGAACAATCCTAGGTACACAAAAATGAAGACCTTAATATATCCACATTGAAGGAGATATGCAACATACATTTTCCAAAAGCAATCCAAAGATGCTGAAGATGAATGAAATGATTAAGACATGACCTTTGCTCCATCTGAAACACTTGAAAGATTGGGGACACCAAGACACTGATGCCATGTTTAGAATTTGCAGAGACACAACATGTTCTTCTGTATCCAATAGGCATTATGCTCTCTGACAAATGTTGATACAACTGCATTTGTGGTGTTTGCCAGGTAACAGTGCATGTCACAGGAGAGGAGGACATAAATTTGAGTGCATATTTCAAACTAAGTTCTTTCTTTCTGTGTTGCTATCCTCAAAAATCCTCAATGTTTCCAAAATCCTGCTAAGTTCTAGAGTGATTGGTCAGCATTGGATAAGAAAGAAGACTTAAAATCTTTAGATTACTTGGTATTCATTCTCATGAGACTGAGATATTAGTAAAAATGTAAAACAGCTTGTAAAACAGGAGAACCATTATGTTTTTGTTTCAGTGATAATTTGAAGAAAAAATTTATATGCTTAATTTATGTTTTAGAACAGGAGGAGAAGAGCACTGAAGAGAGGCCCACGTTTTAAGCTTAGATTCTTTTCAGAAGAATGCCAATAAGAAAATCACATGTGTTTTATACAACTAAAATGATAATATCCAGGGCATATTTGAAAAGTGACGACATGGGAATAGTTTCCTGTTCTTTTATTGGTCACATTCATACAACACTTTTCAGTAAGCAAGGTGTATATATGCATATTATTCTTGAAACAACCTCAAAATTGGGGGGCTTTTATTGTGCAGAATCTACAATTGGGGAAATTGAGGCTCAAAGACCTAAAGTGAGTTGCCCCATAGCATAGGACAGAGAGTCCGTTGCTGGGGATCACCTTAAATGCTAGTCTCTGTGAAGGACTTTCTCCAGAGGAACTTTCCTTTTAATTTGATCTTCCTTCCCCTGTGGAGTAATATGTGGGATATAAATGCAGATCCCCATATAAAGTCAGATAAGAATGCAATTTTGTTAATGGAAGAAAGATAGAGACACTAACTGCCAGAGGGAATCAAGGAAGGCTCTAAAACAAGTAGGTATTTTTGCAGATGGAGCAATGGAAAGATGCAATTCAAAGCAGAAGAATCAACGTATGCAAAAGACATTGCTAAATAAAAGGAAGCTAGCTCGACTTGGGTGTCAACAGACTTTATATACAAACAGAGAAATAAAAAATTGTGGTATATATGGGTATTAAGAATTGTAATGCAAAAAAAAGTACATGTATAAAGGCATGAATTGGCATGAACATAACTTTATATACAGAGATATGAAATATTATGCTCTGTATATGTAATAAAAATTGTAATGTATTCCACTGCTGTTGTGTATTTAAAAAAATAAAATCAATAAAAGATTAAAAAATGAAATATGCAATACACTATTATTAACCATACTCATGATGTTATGCAATAAACATATTAAATAAATAAATAAATAATAAATAGAAGGAAGATAGGTGCTTTTGGATGAAGGAGTTTGCCAAGTTGAAACAAAGGATCCTAGAGTATGGAGAAAGGAGGTGGGACTATAAGAGGTTACCAAGGGATGACCCTGCAAAGGTGGGAGGAGACTGGATAATGGGGAATCTTATACATCTTGCTCCAATTTTACCACCTGAATCACATAAGTTTTGGGAATACAGACAGAAGTAAATGCAAACTTAATTTTTGGAGATGGTGCTCAAGCTTAGAATAAACAATTTATTTTGACTTATGAGTTCTGTAACAGGTAATTTTATTTAGTAGAAGCCCTTTCACTTTTATGTTGTCTTTAACTTCCAACATTAATAGAGAAATCATGACATTTAATCTGAGCCTTTGAACTAAAACATGAATTTGTAAGTATCAAAGTTACATCCTTATTTTATTAGGAGATATTTTTAATGGTTTAATTTACTTGATACCAGGAAATACCTGTGGCAATATTCACTTCCAGTTGATCAGAAATCAGAGAAATAACATTAAATAAATTTTGTTGAAAGAGCTAATTATAAAAGTGCGCATATCAGAGGACTCTTCGTAACTCTGTTATGTGAATAGCTGTCTGTCATGTTGGGCAAGAGTCTGTAATGTTCATTCATCTCTCAGATAGTTCAATGGCAGCCAGCAGACTGCTGCCCCATTACCCATTGTTTTAGCTGTTCCACCCTGTCAGATGTTGTCTGTTACCCCTTCTTTTGTAAAAACAAGGAATGTCAGAAAAATTCAAGCAACTGATTTGTTCACTAAATTAACTTTACCATCTTACTCCTGCCAGTTAGATCTTCTCTGGGTCTTCTTTCCTCTTCTATAGCACTCCCATTATAGCTCTGATTTTCTTTCTTTTCTCTTATACTATATGATCACATTGCCTGGGTCTTGCTCACATCATGATTATTTAAACCTGTGTTTTTTGGTCACTCGGAATTCATGGTGATCAGAAACAATAAGTAATACACAAATGTATGAGACATAATTCTTTTGTATAATAAGCATCCGGCTGGTGAGAGACTGGGGAGGCTTATTATAAGTGAAATTGAGACTGAGCCAATCATGAATAGTGCATAAAAGGGATAAATAAATCTTAAACTTTCAATAAGAAAACACAGACCTCATTTCACTTAAGTAGAGAGATCTCAAATCCCATGCTGGAGGTGTATAAAATGATAGGTTATTAAATCTCCCAGCTAGCTCTGCCCCTCGTTTCTCTGGGGACTGAAACCAATGATTGCTATGCAGAAAATGTGCATCTATTGTGACAAGAGATGATCTGCAGGGAGGAATGTAGCAGCCACTTTCTCTTTACTGAAATGCATTCAGAGAAAACAGGGTCCTGAGGCTTTGTTCAGCAAGCAGATAAGAATTTAATACAATTTCCTAAGTGAGAAATCCTTAGATGCTGTCTCACTGCCCTTCTGTCTTTCTGGTTTAAATTGAACAGGATGTGCATCTTATTAGTGAAGGAAAACTGAAAATTGCCCACAAGATGAATTGGGGAATAGGAAAGTCAAGCAAAAACAATAGCAATCAAATTGTTCAAGCACATGCTTAGGGACCATTCACTGCTTAGCTGACACTCCACTGCCTTTTGAAAGTTGTGAGACTTTAGATCCTATGTCAAGAAGATAATTTATTTGCAGTGTTAAAAAAATAATAGCTTTTCCTGACTCTTTAAAGTCTGGTTTAGTGCTTTCCAAATTTTTTGCTTCATGAATTGTACCTATTTTCTTGCCGCCCCCACTTTTTGGCATGGCAGGCAGATTTCAGCTCTGTTCTCACTGGAAATGCCAGATCATAGTGCTGTGGCTACAAGTGCTGTCTCTGGATGCTTCCAAGGATGCCACCCCCACAAATTCTTGTAACCCATGACTATTTCTCATAATTTCCTGCTCCTCTAAAGGGCAGGGCAGATGGCCAGGCCCCAGAGCACACCGTGCCGACCGTGGCTCTTGGTCTGAAGCTGTCAGAAGGACCTGCTCATAAAAACAACATGCATTTTGAATTTAGATGTTCACATCAATCCTATTCTTAAGAATGGAAGATTGCAAACTGGTACTGTACTTTTCTATTTTTTCTAAATCAGTCTCTTCTATAATTCTCACAAGTGATATTCACTGAGACTATTTCCAACATAATGTATTACAAATATTGCATTCAAACATAAGCTCTGCTTCCTCATCTTTTTTTTTTTTCTTTTTTCTTTCCAGTGCTGGAGATTAAACCTTACTTGGGCTCTCTAAGCAAGTGCTCTACCACTGAGATATGGCCCCTGTCCATGATTTATTTTTTTCTCTTTTTCTTTTTTATGATGCTAGAGATCAAAGATAGGACTCCATGCATGCTAGACAAGTGCTCTATCAGTGAGCTACATCCCAGCCTGAAGACCTCATTTTTCTTGTTTATAAAATTAAAGAGGCAGGTTTCAAGGTGGTGGTTGCTGTTGTTTTTTTCCTCTAGAGTCATGATAATGAAACTGACAGCACATGGACATCTGTAGTTTAAAAGAGAAAATGGTATTTATGCATTCAAGTTTTATCTGCGTTCATTTATTCCTTCACATATTTAAGATATTGGTATACACACCTTCTATAGGAACAGACACTATGCTTAGTGTGTAAGGGGTACACATATAAATGAGATAAGTGTCTTTCCTGGTGGCCTAACTGTGAAGATATTCATTCAAATTACCAGCAGGATTCCAGGGGGATAAATGCTATACGTACTAGCAATCTGAGGAAGGTATAGTGGGACATAGGCCAGAGTACAATTGATTCTGCCAGTGGAATTTAGCACTAGAAAAGCTCTTGAAATTTTAAGTTTTGTCATTAAAACAAGGAGGCTGAATTAAACTCTTTTGGGTACAAGGCAATTGTATTGGTTTGGCTATTTTTAATACTATTACAATGCAAAATAATTAACTTCTAAATGTTCATACAGAATATATCATGAAAAACCAGAGAAATTATCAAGTTTGCTTCTCCAACTGCATAACCATTAAATTAACTAAGTTGAATTAGATGGAACATAAGTAGAATAGGTAGATTTATTTTTCTTTGATGTCTCAACTATTAAAAATATTCTCTTTAATTTCTTTTTCTTTTCCTTTGAAAACTTGGGATGCATGCAAATATCACAGCTTTCAGTCATATTCAGCTGTAAACACAGTCTCATTTGATAATGAACACCACTTTTAAAGATATAAAATTCTATTCCAATCTTAATTAGAATTTCAACTCCCATTCCAATGTAAATTAGGGGCTTGAGACCCAAGTCCATTTGTATGACCATGTCCAAAGTCTCTAGTGTTTTTTTCTTGGAGTTGTTCTGTTCTCTTGGTGGGTAATGACAGTGAGAAGCAACCAAGAGAGGTATAATTCTTCTTTTAGAGAATTCACTGATATAGAAGGTGGAAGGGGAAGGATGGAAGTGAAGGTGGAAGGACCAGTTTGGCTACCACAGAGACATCTGTTGAAAAGCTGAGACTATCTAGCTTATTGGGGTTCTCTATTTAGAATGTAGAAACATATTTTATTGCACTCTGTTTTGAGGTTTTGCTTAAAATTATGAGAAACAGGGAAAAGCCCCATTCTATATTTTGTGACAAATGCTTCTGTATTTTTCTAGTGTGCTTTTTCCCCCTCCTTACTATTTTTTAATGTTCATTTTGAGAATTTCAGGTTATCTTGCTGGGATAATGGGAGCTAATGAAAGCCTAGAATTATTTTTTAAAAAATGGAGCAACATCCTCCTGGGAGCCAACAGGTACAAAGGCAATATTAATCAAGGTGAAAACTCAAAAAGATAAGGCAACTTGGGGATATTGGTTTGAGCTACACCCACAAACATCTTTCCCCATTTAGACAGTGGTACCCAGAGCTTTCTTATTCCAGGTCTGCATTGTTTTATCAAAAGGGAACTTCTAAAACATGACAATATAGTCATTTCTATTTTGTACATCTTATAATATTTTGCTATAATAAAGCCCTACTTATCTACTCTAATTCTAGGTTTCATAAGGATTTCAAATTTATTAAAACAAAATTTTATTAAAGTAATTCACAGGTTAATAACTTGTAATAATTATGTGTCACATCCTGATGTCAATTGAGGAATATGGCAACAGTTGGACAACTTACCAATCATTTGCTGGGGGTGAAGGGATGACCAGTAGCCATGTTGTCTTCACCAACAGGTGATTTCAATTTGGAGAGTTGTATTTCATGTGAGGCTGATATGTTTATTGAGTCACTGATGAGACTGTCTCACAAGCTGGTATGTTTCTGAGTGTGTAGTGCAATATGAATGATCTTTGATAAAGAAGAAGACAGGGAGAAGGGCTCAGAGAGTAAGTGCAACTGAATTTAACAATTCAAATAGATTTTGATCAGATGATATTTAGAAACCATTTAACACCTTATAAGTTGTCTTTACCTAAAAGATAGAGGGCGTGGGAACAATGCTGGTTTGAGCTCCTGCTGCAGTCACAGTTCTCTACCCAGAGCCAGGTGCAGACTCTTCCCTTGAAGTCTCCAACTTTGTGATGGATTTTTGTAATCACATTTGGATGTGAGAGCAAAGGAGACGTTGCTCACCGCAGTGCCAGATGTGCACAGAAATCAGTTTACTCATATTGTAGTTAGTGTGGGGATATTAGAAGAGTTGCTGGCTATGTGTTTGGCATTGACTTTATTGAGGTTTAGGCTCCAACTTGACTCTTATGGATGAGACTCATCTTATTTAGCATTTACTCAAATGAAAGGTGATTTTCAATGCGAGTCCCTTGATTCTCAAGTGATGTGGACCAGGTGCAGTTTAATTCTAAAGAAGTTATTTAGGCATGACATTTTGACTAGAAAAGAAATCAATTTCTCTCCTCTGCCTGCTCTCCTTTCTTCCTTGTTCCCTGTAGCAGTGCTGTAAGCTTACAGAAGTGGAAATTTTAGAGCCAAATTGGACTAGAGTCTAATCCTGACCATGCCACTTGCCTCTTGGTTATTTTAATAAATTACTTGACCTCTTTAAATGTCATATCCACTTCTCTAAAGTGGGAAACACAGTAATAGGCATTATTTAATTCTTGTGGACTGTGAACACACAGCATCATAAACTCACAGAAATTTTATGAAGTTAGTACTATTTTATGGAAGGGGAAACAAAGTAAATTACTTGTCAAGGTCACACAGCTTGTAAATAAAATTATAATTCAAACTCCTGTCTGTCTCTCTCCAAAACCATTGTTCTTACTATGTTTCACAGCCTGAATGCCTCTTTTAAAAATAAAGATAATTTGTATGTAATATATCCATGATGAAATTATGTAAGAGACGCTATTTTTCAGTAGGGCTTATTTTGTGGAAAAATGATTGTGAACCAATTCAAACTCGCTAAAAAATAGAAAGGATTATCAGATGACAAGTAGAAAACTTGCTGGTTGGATAACTACAGGTCTTTGATCAAGTATGAGGAACAAAGCCCTAGACAATGTGAGCACTCCTATCAGTCCCTTATCTTTGCTGGTCTTTAGCCAGATTTAGTATTTAAGTACTCTCTAAGAGGTGGGAAGCATGGCACCTGATACCGCTAGAGATACCCCTTTATTACCCCTAATAGAGGAGAGTGCTTCCATGATGCTTCAGTCACGTACCCTGGGAAACCTAATTGGGCTACCTCAGATCACATGCTCAATTTCTGTCTACTCACTTGGATCAGTGGCACTGGCTTATTAAGGTTTCACCAAAAGGGGGTCATTTGCTTACCCTGCAACTAGGGAAATGAACTCTACTTTCAGAAGTAGGAAGGAGAAGCTGTATTGGATAACACCCCCAGCAATCACAAGTTGTAAGTAAAGTTACTGATGATTTAGTTAAACATTTCATTTTTTTCCCTAAAAATCTAAAGAATTTGAAAATTTTTTCTTTTTTATTCTTAACCTCCTTTTTAGTAGGAACAAATTACAGAAGACATCCTTCTTATTATGTAATTGATAGTTTTATTTTATTCACCTTAAATTAAACAATGCATCCGCTTATTTGTGTAACTGAAAATGTCCTGGAGAAATGTCTTTTCAGTTTTGGCCACAGTGAAAAGAGCACTTACACACATGGTGTAGTCATTCCAAATGTCCAAAACAGAAGGACATTATGGGGGCTGGTGCTGTTTGTTTCCTGTTGTAATGTCATACATTTAATTGGCAGAGAATAGGAGAAGCTGGCAAGCTATCGAAACAGCCTCATTGTGTGGTACCTAGGAGAGTTAATAAAAAATCATATAATTTATTGAAGTAGATATATTCACAACAGCACAAAATACTTCAAACAGCAAATGAATCTAATATGCCCAACTACTAAGGTGAACAAAAATCAATATTTAAATAAGGAAATGCAAACATTCTATCTTCATATTAGCTGTCTTGAGCAAGAAACAGCTGTTACATTAGTTATCACCTTGTAGAACCAACAGGATTGTAATTTAATTTCTTGGACCCATGGTTGCTTGGCTGCAGCATTGCCACATGATTTAAACCCTGCAAAATTTGGCTTTAACACTAACTCCAGGTGCAAAATTTTACACTAAACCTCTATTCCCGTTTGCATTGAGATTCTTCCCAACTAAAGGTTATTTTCAGGCAACTGAAGATTTAAGACACAGAACTTCTTAGTGAATTTCACTTGCTATTTCATGAACTTCTATGTACAGAGATTTGAAATGTACTGATTGTCTTAGACCAGGAAGCTAGTGTATATCTGCAGTCTCTACTTTCATTATCATTCTATATTATACTTTAACACGTGTGCTTTTTTTTCCAACCATGAATAGTCTAATATTATTGAACCAAGATGATTTTTAGTTATACACAGTCACTGACAAGGTCTCAAAAATATTACAGTAGACAAAGTATGCAATGTACACACACATACACACACACACACACGCACACACGCACACACGCACACACACACACAAAAAAAAAACATATACACTGATTACTTTGGGATGTTCTTTGTCAGTAAAAACAAAATAAAACAAAACACTATCCAAGAAATGCTTCCCAGTTTATTTGTAAAACCCACCTTAATTTTAGTATTTTAGATCAAGCTCTTAGATGATTAACTATACACAGAAATCATAGAATCTGGTGGAAAAGCTATCAGCACCCTCCCTATCATGATCTCCACAACTATGGAAATTGGTGTTAACTGTGGAATCAAAGATTTCTTCTCTCTAACATGTTCTGTTCTCTAAAATCAACTCTTACCTCCATGCCTAAACATCAACACCAAGACTCATACAAAAAGTTAACAGTCCCACTATTTAAAATACTTCACAGATGCTAGGAATTCATTCAGTCAGTCTAAAAATAATTATTGAATATTTGTGTTGTTGGTATAGCTGTGAAAAAGGCAGGTGAGTCTCCTGAACCCTAGGAACTTGAGGTGGGGGCAGTGGGGGCAGAAGCACATTAACAAAAAAAGTAAATAAGTAAGTTTATAAATACATATTTCAGAGAATTCTAAGCACTATGAAAATAACTGATGTGTTTTATAACCCTGGAGACTATTTTCATTTAAAATAGTCACATGCTAAATTAATTGATTCTTGAGTACTTAGAACTTATGTGGAGATTGCTGCCTAACATTTCATTCCATGAAATCCTGTTTGTCACTGTATTTTGTTTCCAGTAGTCAGATATTTCTTTTAATCTGTCTTATAAAGGGAAGGGTGTGAGTTACTTGACTAAAAGGTCCAATAGAAACAGAACTACTGGTACAAAGGGAGCCAGCAACTTGTGGGTGTCTAATGTGTTTTGTAGTAACTTTTTCCTTCCATGTACCAGGTAAATGTAGGCAGTAGTAACAGAGAGGGGGACGAGTGGAAGATTGTGCTGGGGGAGAGAAGGAGCTGGCCTAAAAGCAGACTTCTCATGTGGAGCTGAAACTGTTCTTTAACCAGCTGTGGCTTCCATGCATGGTGGGGTTAAAAGTTTAATCTTTGCAGAACTTGATGTTGTAGTCATTTGTGCAAATGCTTGTCTTGCCAGATTATTTTAAGTTTTATCTACTTAGCTTGGTAGAATTAAGAAAGGACTTTGGGATATCAGTTCCCAGTGGGCAGCTGCACTATCCTATGAGTAATACTTGTGCTTTTCTATACTTGGAGTATATTGAAAGATGAATTTTATTTTTTTACATATTTTAACAAATGCATAATAATAATAATAATAATAATACATATTTATGGTATACAACATGGCATTTTAGTACATGAATGCAATGCATAATATTCAAATTAGGGCAATTGGCAATCTATCAGCTCAGACATACATAATTTCTTTGTGTTGGGAACATTCAAAATTCTATTAGTTATTTTCAAATATTCAAGTAATTGTTGTCAACCACAAGAAAGATGAATTTTATGTAATACTACAAATAGTTTTACTCTTTTGTGTATTTGAATTTCTTAACATACATTTTTAACTTCAGATTGTACGTAGTTGATGTCCCTGCTGTGACGTTTGTATGTTTATGGAGAGGAGTGTGGTGTGTTTTTCCCCACTATACACCCTGCACAAATAGGTATAGCTCTCTACTTCATAATTAGAGCTCATAACCAATATTTTCAAGCCAGTGCTTTGCCAGAGGGAATGCTATGAAAAGCATCTTCATAGATAGGGAAGGTTCCCAGTGAGTGGAGACATCCTGAGGAAACCTCTCAACTGCAGAATTAGTTCCAGTATGGAGATGGTATGGGAGGTCCAACTGCAGGCAAGGGAGGCCAAGGAAAGAATCATGAGAAGCATGTGCCTTAGCTGGAACTTAACCAGAGGTAGGGACTATCCAGAACAAAGATAGGACAGGAAAAAGAGAATGGTGAGAAAGGGCTTTAATCAGGAGAATTACCTGGTAAATTCTGCTTTTCAGAAAGCTTTCCCACCTTTATAGGTGTTTGAAGATCTGAGGGGAATCAGAAAAACTGGGTCAAGTGTCACTTCAGTCATCTATATAGAAATGACATCTCCTTGACTGAGGGCAGCTGAACTGAAGAGGGATGCAGATAAAGAACCTATAAAAAGTTATCAGACTCGGGTGTGGATGGGATGGATTAGGTTGGAAGAGAATGTGGAAAAGTGGGAAATAGCAGGAATAGTTTACAGGTCCCTTGCTAATGTGTTTGATTGACCTACCTGAGAAAGAATTCAGGTGGAGATAAATGTTTGGAGGAAGGAGGTAGGTTCAATTTTAGGTATGTGGAGTTTGAGTATATCCAATTAGCAATGGCCAAGAAACATCAAGTATATGAATCCGATGTTTGGAAGAGATCTGTGTTAAAAAGACAAGCTGGGCAGACAATCATACATAGTAGCATTAAAACCCTGAGAGTAGTGTGGTTGCCATGGGAGAGTGAATGGAGGAAAGCCTGGTGGAGATAGGGGAGTTGGGGGAAGGGGGGAAAGAGAGAGACAGGCAGGCACCAGGAAAGAGCATCACAGAGATAACACAGAAGAACATTCCAAGAAAGCAAGAATAATCAACAATGCTAAATGAATTGAAGGAACCCCAAAAGACAAGTGTGGACTTGATTCTGTGAAGTCACTGATGACTCTGTCAAGAGCAATTGCTGTAGAATGATGTTGGCAGAAGCTGTATTTTCATGTGTTAAGTCATCTCTGAGGAAGTGGATTGGGAAATCAAAGTCTACTTGTGAAGTTTTAGTATTCTCTGAAGAAGTCTTCAGAGATACAAGATTTAATGAAAAGGCAAGAGGGGGAACAAGGTATAGTATACCTACAGGGTTACCTTGCACAGTAAGAGGAAGGCATTTTCCTTTGAGGCTAGAGGACAGCTGAGAAGGATGGATTTGGCTGTAGACATAAGTAGTTATAATGACTGAGCAGAGATCTTACCAGATGGCCTCGAGAATATGCGAGATCATCATTTATCCACAGGAGGAACAAGGTTGATTTTGAAGCTTAACAATATTGGGAGAGGTTTGGAATAACAACTAAATATATTAGGAGAGGGAATTTATCTACTAAGATTAGAGACTGTAATTTTTAGTGAGTGGCACAAATCTCTATTGTTCCTTAGTTTTCTCCCTAAATGTTCATCCTCTTGGGTTTGAGGGCTGAGAGGCCTTTTTGAAGCATTGACCCCAGGGTTACAATTTTCCAAGTGAGGAAATGGAAGGAAAATACAGATTATGGATTTAATAAGAATGGTAATAGTGTGGCTTAGATGATTTACCCTAGTGTCCATGCTAGAAGGGGAAGGATAAGAAAACAAATGTTCTATAAATAGAGGATCATGTGTCCTGGATTTCTTTCTAACATCAAAGATCAGGTAAGATTTGAATAAATGCTTGAGAAAGTTGAAGAATAGGTTATAGTGAGCAGCATTTGTAATATTTGCAAAAATGTTGAGTATGCAGATCATGACAACAATGTAACTCTGAGAATGAGTATTAGAAGTGGATTTGAAGAGGACAAGAATTGGTGAGGAGGAAATGGTATGGGAGAGAATTTCAAATGAATATAGAAGTTCAAAGAGCTTTCTAAAGACAGAAATATAACAATGGAAACAAACTTTTCAGATACAGTGGAAAGAGTTCAAAGTAAGATCTATAGATGGAAGTGCCTATATAGCACATATAAGGAGGCTGAGGTGGGCTTACACTGAAGACTAGCTTTAGGAATGAAAGTCATGCTTGTATGTTACTAACCCTGAATTCAGAAAAAATAATAACTTTCAAGACCCAGACTCTTGAAAGTCCAAGGAAACATTGTGCTATTCTCCAAAAGTTAGTGAGGACTCGAACTCAGTTTTTGGTAGTAAGTGATGATTATTCAGTCTTGGGTGGCTTCTCTGTGTTATATTAATTAACTCTTTGTATCTAGGTCCAGGATTCCTAACTGTCAGAATTCATAATAAGGTACATATAAGCTCTGGCCCAGTGTGATGGCATATGCCTGTAATCCCAACATGCGGGAGGCTGAGGCAGGAGGATTATGTGTTTGAGACCAGTCTTAGCAATTTCATGAGACCCTAATAAACTTAGTGAGATTCTATCTGTCTCAAAATAAAAAATAAAGGAACTAGGGATTCAGTTCAGTGATAAAGTGTTTCTGGTTTCAATCCCCAGTATAAGACAAAAAAATGTATACTTTTTTGGTATAATTTTGGAAGGAAGGAAATGACAATCATCTATTTCTTGCTGCTTCTCTATTCTCTTTATGCTTGGGAAGGGATATACCATGTGAATTTTGAAATCCTTTTTTCTACAGGTATTCACTTACATTGGAGAAGATAAATTATAGTGGAAAAATACAGCTTTTAGAAGCTTTCAACTGAGATTGCTAATGGGTTTTGAGATATCTTTCTTATAAAAAAAAAATGCTTGCTTCTCTTCCATTTGGAAACCACACCATGGTAAATAAGAAAGTGATTTTTGTCTGTGATTATTGATGCACACAATGGTTGATGCCTACAGAGAAGCACTCACGTCAGACCCCTGAAGATTACATGCCAATCTCATGGTCATGGGCTCCAACCTAGAGTAAATCACTTAATTACTGTGCATTTCAATTTGCCAGTTGTAAGTGTGAGGCTGCATGGTTTAGCAAACAGAAGACCAAAAGAGAATGAAGAGAATTGCTTGAATATTAGTCTACCACTGATATTAATGACTCTGGACAAGTCAATTATTCTCAAAAAGACCATTACTTCATGAAAAAAAAAATCCACTTCCACTTCCTCAAGAAAATTGTAAGGTTTCAGGTACACAACAAGTAAAGGTATTTACACTATATCTACATGATGGCTAACGCATTTCCAAGGAATAAGTAAATAAATGAGGATATAAAAAAAAAAGTGTCAATGTGAAGACTGAATCCCTGTCTCCCACTGTGCAATTTTACTACCCAATTTTTGCCCTTGTATCACTTATTTGATTACATAAATATAACATAATTCTAGAGTCAAAGTAAATTAGTTACAAATGAATAGTATTTGTTCCTATTTGCATACTCTTTTCACAGGAATTTTCTTATGTTAAAGAATATATCTCAGGCCTGGGGCTGTGGCTCAGTGGTAGAGTGCTCACCTGGGTTCAATCCTCAGCACCACATAAAAATAAATAAATAAAAATATTATGAAAAATATATTTTAATTAGGATTTATGTTTGACTAATAGCTGTTGAAAATAAATCATGCACTGGGAAATGTGCAAGAACATGAAGATTCAAAAATAATAGAATGACCCAAGAATAATGGTACACACCTATAATCCCAGAAATGTGGAAGGCTGAGGAAGATTGCAAGTTCAAAGCCAGCCTCAGCAACATAAAAAAGGCCCTAATTAATTCAGCAAGACCCTGCTTCAAATTAAAAAATAAAAAGGACTGAAGATGTTGTTCAGTGGTTAAGTACCCTTGGGTTCAATCCCCAGTACCAAAAATATATAAAAAACTAGAATAATATGATACTTAATCTTTATAAGTTCATCATCTAGAGATATCAGTTCATAAATCTACATATTTTAATATGAATAGTATGAGATATTAATGAAATATTATGAAATGTATTTTATATGTTTGAATAAGGCATAAACCTTTGAAACTTTAGACTTTACACTTTTTTAGAGCAGTCACAGGTTCACAGCAACATTGAGTGGAAAGTATAGAGATTTCTCATATATTCCTAAACCTATACATCGACAGTCCTCCCCACTATTAACATCCCACACTCGAGTCAACGTTTTGCAATGTGTCAGCATTGACACATCATTATCACCTACAGTCCATAGTTTATATTAGAGGTCACTTTTGGTGTTGTATGTTCTATGGATTTTGACAGATGATATGAACCTACCATTGCAGTATTATTCAGGGTGTTTTTACTGTCCTAAGAACTTTCTTTTCTCCACCTATTCATTTCTCCCTATACTCTAACTCTTGGCAATCACTGATATTTTCACTGGCCCTTTAGGTTTGCTTTTTTCAGAATGAAACTGTATAGTTTGTAGCTTTCTACATAAGGTCCTTTTACTTAATGATACACATTTAAGTTTCCTTCATGTCTCTTAATTTCAGTACATGAGATTGAGCCCAGGAGCACTGAGATACATCCAAGTCCATTTTACTTCTTATTTTGAGACAGATTTTTGCAAAGTTGGCTTCACACTTGCCATCTTCCCACTTCAGCCTCTGAAGTAGCTGTGATTACAGGTCCCTCCATGACTTTTCGTGACTTGATGACTCATTTCTTTTTATTGCTGAATAATATTTGATTTTCCAGACATGCTACAGTTTATTTATTCATTCACTACCAACAGACACCTCAGTGGATTCCAGGTTTTGGAAATTATGAATGAAGATGTAAATATCTGTGTGAAGCTATATTCATGTACATACATTTTCAGTTCATTGGCTAAATACCAAGAAGTAAATTGCTTAATTATATGATAAGAATATGTTTAGTTTTGTAAGAAACAGAAAAATTATCTTCCAAAGTGGTTTTATGATTTACTTTTTCCACTATCAATGAATGTGAGCTCCCAGTGATCTATGTACTTGCCAACATTTGTTGTTTCTGTGGTTTTGAATTTTGGCCCTTCTCATAGATGTGTAGTGGTACCTGATTGTTGTTTTAATCTATTTGGACTTTTGACTGATATCTACCTTCTTTATATTATGTCACAATGTGTTATAATCAAGGTAGAGATAGAAGGAATGTAGATAATTCTAGATGGACAATGAAGGATGCATAAGAAGGAGGAATACAGTAGGATGTCCCAGGCATGGAAAGCCATTTTGAGTAAGCTGATGGGTAAAAGAGGAGAGAACAAATAATAAGTAGTTGGAGATGTGCCACAGAACAAGTGAGCGAAAGTATTAGGATAAGGGGACTTTCATCTAGTTAGAGGCCAAATTTTGAAAATGCGTATGACTTATGTTGGATTGTATTTTTATGAAAAATAGGAAGACTTAAATAATGGAGTCATCAAATATTTTCAATTATAGAAACTTAATTAAATCACATTGGTACACGGACCCACCCCAAACAAAGAAACAACAAAAAAAAACAAATATATAATGTTTTTTTTAAGAATGTATACTTGATTTTTAGGATTTGTTTAAAAACACTTCAGAAATAAGAAGAAATTTTAAAATTAAGATCAGATAGAATGTGACAAAATTTTGTTAATTATATTATTGGAATCATAAACACAAAGGTTTGTCATACTTTCTCTCAGGTTTCATGTATGTTTGAGAAATTTTCTAATAATCACAGCTTTAAAAATCATAAGTACAATCATTAGACTATCCAGGAATGGCAATATTTATAAAGCGTGACATAATTTGGTTTACATGTAAGAAAGATTATTTATGTGACCAAACTGACAAGGATCTGGAAGGTGACTATGACTAGTTAGGACTACACTGCAGTAGTCCAGGTAAGACATGATGAGGACCTTAATTGAAGAGTTATAAATATAGAGAAGACATTTAAAACTATGGCATTTATCAACTCCCAAAACCAAAGGTTGAATGTTCTCTCTGATATGTGGATGCTAAGGCAAAACAAGGGGGAGGGATAAAATTTCACTGGGTTATACATAGGGGATAGAAGGGAAGGGAGGAGGATTAGGAATATGAAAGACATATAGAATAAATCTGACATAACTTTCTGTGATATGAATATGCCACAGTGAGTCTCAACATTGTGTATATTCACAAGACTGAGATCGTTATTAGAATAGGAAATACTCCATGTTTGTGTAAATATTTCAAAATATACTTGACTTTCATGCATAACTAAAAACAATAAATAAAAATTAAAAAACAAACAACAACAACAACAAAACTATGGCATTTATGACATCTCCCAAGCTTACAGCATAGAGAAAAAAATAAAAGGCATTCAAGGACTGAACTCTAGAAAAATGGAAACAAAAGGCAAGTCCTGGAGAGAACAAGGGAGGCTACAGAAGGATCTGAGATGGAGTAGCTGAAGAGGTGGGAGAAGAATGAAGAGACAACAATGCTGTTACTGGGTGAAATGCATATTGCATTTGTTGATTAAATATTACCACTGTAAATATCTTGCTATGGAATCTGGGCATTTGCTACAGGTTATAGACAAAGTCTGAAAAAAGTATAACTAATGACAAATAATTTTTTTATTAGAGTTAATATTTCTTTCTTGTTCAGAATGATTTTTTGATTGTCATAATATGGTATTCTTCCAAGTGAAAACTCCTAATTTGTTTATTTGTTGGGTAAGAGTGGATTTTGGGGGGTCATAACTTAATAAAAAAATCCTTGGATTGAAATGAGGAGGTCTAGTCTTTGTGTCACTTTTGGAACTCTTATCGTTTACCAATAAACAGACTGTAATTGAAATATGCTTCTAAATCAAAGCTAACAAAATCAGATTGATGTGACTATTTATCCGGTACTTGATTATCAGATGAATCAAACCTGTTTCCCCACTGAAATGTAATTTTAGGTAGGTTGAAAATTAGAAAACTAATAAATAATCAAACAAATAACAATTAAACTCAGGTTAAAGTCCCTTTTATTTATTAAGTGTATAGTGGATATTTGTCGCTAATCCAAGCACCATTCATGATTCATCTCATTTAATCCTCAAACCTTTTCTATAAGGATGGTAATATTTATGCCCAAATGATAATGAAGATCTTTAAATTCAGCGAGATTAAATAATTTGCTGAAACTCAGGTAGCAAGTTGTTTAGCATGAATTTGGACTCAGGTGATATGATTATTAGGCTCCCAGTCATTCTCTTTGAATTTGTGTTTCAGAATATTCCAACTATAAGACATTGCAACAAATATAGTATTATATATTGCTTTGTCTCCTGGGGCCAGGCATTAAGTACACTCCATCACAGGACTCTAGACTGAATCTTGGGATGCCTAATCATTCAGTATATAACAGGAGAGAATATACTGATGTCATCAGGTGCATGAAGATTGTTTCCTTTTGGAACCTTTGGGGAGTAATGCTATAACTAGGTTCTTAGCTAGCATTCATGAATGAAAATAATAGATATTTCACAAATATAATAGGGTTTTAGTAAAAATTTTATAACTTATGAGAAACAAAAATTATGGGAATATTGTAAAGTGAGTTATTTGAAAGTGAAAATTAAAAAGACCTGTATGTTCAACCTTTTTAATAGCATGGAAAAAAAATTAATGAGTTCAATGTTCATAAATCTTTGAGGCAGGTTGGCAGTCTCCCAAGAGCTTTAAAGAAACCCAGGATTAAATTAGAGAAGTAATAGTTAGAATGTGTAGCAATAGTTCACTCTACCTGCATTTTGACAAGCTGGTGTGTGTGTGTGTGTGTGTGTGTGTGTGTGTGTGTGTGTGTGTATGCGTGTGTGTTTTAGTAGCAGCAACAAGAGGAGGGGTCCAGGAAACTTGGATACATAACTATCAAATATAGTGTCAATGGAAGTAAGGATTCTGATCAATATGTTTTACTCCCTCTTGTCAAGTTCACTGCCTGCTTCTGGGAAGTCCCAAAATATCTAGAAGCTCATGCCCAAAGATGAAGTTCACTGTACAACCATGCTCTGTGCCAGGTAACTATACTGGGCTAATCATGGATGACTGGTTCAGAAATGGATCCTGAAGAAACAGATACAAGGAGAAACCTAAAACCACAGGAAGAGGAGGAGGAGATCCACGGGCACTAGCACAACTACAGAATAATGCCTGCCCCCAACTCCTCCCCAATATGAATCTATGTATGTGTGCATGTTTGTGTGGGGAGAAAGATTTCAAAAGAGAGTTATCTTTATATTGTTTATGCCCCTTCTCAAAATAAAGGTTGTCTTTTTCATTTCTATTTTTTTCAAGTCTTCCTCATTTTTGGAAGCCGATCCAATTCTACTTATCAATGTAGTGTGCAACAATTTTTAGATGTATAAAAATTGTCTTAAATGTGACACGTCACAATCATTTTCTAATCTACTCTCATCTCCCCAAAGAAAGTTCTTCTCACAGTCTTTCAATCTAGGTGTTTGAGATTCCATTATTCTATTTTCCCAGGCTCCCAACCTTGAGAATAAGCTTTAATGACTCTCTTATATCCATATCCAACCAACCATAAGTTCATTCTTCAAATATTGAGGATGCAGCTATGCTATTATCTCAATGTTCATGTCCTTCCAAAATTATTATGTTGAAATCTGGATACTCAAGATCAGGAGATGAACATTTGAGAGGTGCTTAGATCACGAAGATGAAGTCATCAAAAATGGTATTAGTGCCATTAAAGTTGAGGCCCTAGACAGACCCTTTCACTGCTTCCACTATGTGAGACCCAAGCTAAAAAAATGACCATGTAGCAAATGAGCCCTCATTTGACACTGGATCTTTCAGTGTCATAATCTTGAACTTCTCAACCTCCACAACCATGAGAAATGAATTCCTGTTGTTTCTACTCTGTCATGTTTGTAGTATTTTTGTTTTAGCAGCTTGAATAGACTAAATCATGCTTCTTCTTACCACTTCCACTGCCATCACTTCAATCAAAGCCTGAATAATTTCCTATCTGAAGACTATAATACCTTCCTGACTAGTATTTCTCTTTTTTTTCCCATTACTCCCTTCAACAGCCAATTTGGTTGAGTTAAAATAAAAGTTAGAGCATGTGGGGGTCCTGTCATTTTCCTGTTTCGTACCATTCAAAGTTTTCCTAGTGAGAGTAAATGTTGAAGACCTTACAATGGTCAATAAGGCTGTAGATGATTTGCTTCTTCACACCTACTACTTAGCTCTCTTAATTTAATCCTTTCTCTATTTCTTAAATCTTTGCTCTAACCACACTGATTTCTTTTGTATCATGTGTCAGGCATGATAATTTATCTGGGACTGTTTTACTCCCTTGGCTTGGCCTCTTTGGGTCATTTTCCAGGCCCCTTTCTCATGACAATTTCCCCACTGCCCCACTTGGCAACACAGCATACATCACAATCTCTAAGCCTACATGTCCTCTCCTCCTCCTTTCCGGCATTATTTTTCTCCATAGCACTTTTACCATCATAGTTTGTAATTTGCTGAGTGTCTCTAAATAGTGGAATCATGGGTGATTTAAATTTTTATTTTTGACATTTTCTCAGTACGGAACATTGAGTATATTCAGGAAATAGGGCTGTTGAGTCCTGAAAGTTGGGGAAAATTTTGCAGAGAAAGGCTTGTCCTGAAAGCTTCTTCAGCTGGGCTAAAAGGCATTCTACGCCATGATGACACATGCACAAAGGGTGGAGGCCACCACCTAAAGGGCCTGTCTTAAAGGCAGCAAGAAAAGCAGCCAGTTTCTTTATCTCTAAAATGTTGCCTGGCCAATAGGAAACAGACTACATGGGATGAAGGGGTGTGATTTTAATCAGGTTTATCTCAAGCAGAATTACTCCCATAAATTCTTCTCATGTTTTCCTTTCATTTTTTTTTTATTGTTGGTCGTTCAAAACATTACATAGTTCTTAATACATCATATTTCACAGTTTGATTCAAGCGGGTTATGAACTCCCAACTTTACCCCGTATACAGATTGCTGTATCACATCAGTTACCCTTCCATTGTTTGACATATTGCTTTTCTAGTGTCTGATGTATTCTGCTGTCAGTCCTCTTCTCTACTATCCCCCCTCCCCTCCCCTCCCCTCCCCTTTTCTCTCTCTATCCTTTCTACTGTAAATCATTTCTTCCATTTGTATTATCTTGTCTTACCCCTCCTTTCCTCTTATATATCATTTTGTATAACCCTGAGGATCGCCTTCCATTTCCGTGCGATTTCCCTTCTCACTCCCTTTCCCTCCCACCTCTCATCCCTGTTTAATGTTAATCTTCTTCTCAAGCTCTTCGTCCCTACCCTGTCCTTGTTTACTCCCCTTATATCAAAGGGGTCATTTGGTATTTGTTTTTTAACGATTGACTAGCTTCACTTAGCATAATCTGCTCTAATGCCATCCATTTCCCTCCAAATTCTATGATTTTGTCATTTTTTAATGCAGAGTAATACTCCATTGTGTATAAATGCCACATTTTTTTTATCCATTCATCTATTGAAGGGCATCTAGGTTGGTTCCACAGTCTTGCTATCGTGAATTGTGCTGCTATGAACATCGATGCAGCAGTGTCCCTGTAGCATGCTCTTTTTAAGTCTTTAGGGAATAGACCGAGAAGGGGTATAGCTGGGTCAAATGGTGGTTCCATTCCCAGCTTTCCAAGAAATCTCCATACTGCTTTCCAAATTGGCCGCACCAATTTGCAGTCCCACCAGCAATGAACAAGAGTGCCCTTTTCCCCGCATCCTCTCCAGCACTTATTGTTGTTTGACTTCCTAATGGCTGCCAATCTTACTGGAGTGAGATGGTATCTTACGGTAGTTTTGATTTGCATTTCTCTGACTGCTAGCGATGGTGAGCATTTTTTCATGTACTTATTGATTGATTGTATGTCCTCCTCTGAGAAGTGTCTGTTCAGGTCCTTGGCCCATTTATTGATTGGGTTATTTGTTATCTTATTGTCTAATTTTTTGAGTTCTTTGTATATTCTGGTTACTAGGGCTCTATCTGAAGTGTATGGATTAAAGATTTGTTCCCAGGACGTAGGCTCCCTGTTTATCTCTCTTATTGTTTCTTTTGCTGAGAAAAAACTTTTTAGTTTCAGTAAGTCCCATTTGTTGATTCTAGTTGTTAACTCTTGCGCTATGGGTGTCCTATTGAGGAATTTGGGGCCCGATCCCACAGTATGTAGATCATAACCAACTTTTTCTTCTATCAGATGCCGTGTCTCTGATTTAATATCAAGCTCCTTGATCCATTTTGAGTTAACTTTTGTGCATGGCGAGAGATAGGGATTCAGATTCATTTTGATGCAAATGGATTTCCAGTTTTCCCAGCACCATTTGTTGAAGATGCTATCCTTCCTCCATTGCATGCTTTTAGCCCCTTTATCAAATATAAGATAGTTGTAGTTTTGTGGATTGGTTACTGTGTCCTCTATTCTGTACCATTGGTCCACCTGCCTGTTTTGGTACCAGTACCATGCTGTTTTTGTTACTATTGCTCTGTAGTATAGTTTGAAGTCTGGTATCGCTATACCGCCTGATTCACACTTCCTGCTTAGCATTGTTTTTGCTATTCTGGGTCTTTTATTATTCCATATGAATTTCATGATTCTTTTATCTATTTCTACAAGAAATGCTTTTGGGATTTTGATTGGTATTGCATTGAACTTATAGAGAACTTTTGGTAATATCACCATTTTGATGATGTTAGTTCTGCCTATCCGTGAGCAGGGTATATTTTTCCATCTTCTAAGGTCTTCTTCTATATCTTTCTTTAGGGTTCTGTAATTTTCATTATATAAATCTTTCACCTCTTTTGTTAGGTTGATTCCCAAGTATTTTATTTTCATTCCCAAGTAGTCCTTAGTTCCTTAAAGACAGTATATGTGCATCTTTCAGAATTTTACAGTTCTGAGTAACTCTCATTTTATGCTATAGAAAAATCTATTTCAATGAAGTGTCATCATCATCTGTTTTTATGAAGATCTGATTTTCTGGCCATTTCCTGTGGAGTTTTTTCCCCAATATTTTTAAATTTGAGGGGAGAAAATTAATATGACATGTATAAATCTACAAATTAAACTTTTCAGACCTAGAAATGTAAATAGTTAACACTTTTGTTTTATTTGATTAAAATATCAAAGAATATCAATAATGTTTATTTTTATTTTTCTCAGTCTCATTTCGATCACTTGTGTAACTGTAAGTACAAGATACAACCTTTAAGGTGTGGCTTGGTGGCAGAGCACTTGCCTTGCACATGTGAAACACTGAGTTCACCCCTAAGCACCACATAAAAACAAATAAACAATACAAAATATTGTGTCCATGTATAACTAAAAATATATTTAAAAAATATACTACCTTTAAAATTTATTTGTCATTTATGACTAAAACATCCTTCCCATGCGTGGAACATGGCTATGACTTCAGCACATGGATATGCTATTCAAGGCAGACCAGCACTTCATATTAGAAGGAGGATGAGACACACATACCTCATACATCTACCCTGCCTACCCTAACCTTTTTGAGAAGGGATACCAGATGTGACAAAAAGCTTGAGAGTGGTCAATTTGTATCAGGAGACAATATGATTTAAGAAAAGACTATCTCAAACACTGTGTGGTAGAACATGCAAAGCATTTTCAATGTCAGATTTACAGATTATTGGGTGGCAGGGTCATCATTTTCGGCATTAAAAAAATAGAGAAGGATACAAGCACAAACCCAAATAACACAGAATATCTCTGACTGCAGAATGGTTTGCGATCTTTTTCTTTTATTGAAAGCTCAACCTATTCATAATGTTTGTAATGAATTTTTGTGAGTGCCTTCATGCAGAGAGCTCAGCAATTTCCAGTGTAAGATGTACACTTCTGCCCTTTGGATTTCTGGAATGGAATATGAACTAAATGTGAATTTAATGGACTT
Organism: Ictidomys tridecemlineatus; assembly: GCF_052094955.1. Classification (NCBI taxonomy): domain Eukaryota; kingdom Metazoa; phylum Chordata; class Mammalia; order Rodentia; family Sciuridae; genus Ictidomys; species Ictidomys tridecemlineatus. The sequence goes on from NC_135477.1 coordinate 105,330,209, forward strand.
ATTTGCATATCTGAAAGCTGCTTCCTTTTGAATATAACATAGAGTACAAACATGAGTATAATAATCAAACCACTTTAATGTAAGGTGATAGAGTCCCAATTTAAAAGTAAAACATTTCATAAAAATGTAAACAAGAAGAAAAATGAAAAGAAAATCAGCTTATGGGAAGGATTGTTTTATAGCATTCATTTTTTAATTGCATGGAACTATGGGGCTAGCAACGAAGTATCAGACTGAGTGTAGGAGCTCAATTTACACTTAGGTCCAGTGGATCAGAGAAATGACCAGTGGTCAGGTGCTTTGGTTTCCCTGAATTCTTCTGCAACAACAGAACAAACTGCGGATGCAAATGGATATGGCAATTGCTCAAGATTTTTCACCTTTTACTTTGGGAGTATGAGTGGTAGAATTTTTGTCACTAGCATTTCTCCCTCCCCTTCTTCCTTTCCAGCCTCTCATCCTTTACCCAATCCTCTCTTTCAACTACACTTCACCCTCTCCAATTCTTTAGTAGTTCTTTTACTCTCTTGACCCTACATCCTCACTTTAGCTATCCTTATTTATCCTGTGTTCCCAACTTAGACTGAGTAGCTGAATACTGACATGCAATGTTTCTGGATCTGTCAAATATTGCCTCCTGTTGCTGATTTCTGCTAAAGCTGGAAAGTGGCCCTTCATTTGCACCCTAACTTGCTTGACCCTGAACACAGGATATCAGCACCATTTGCCTGTTTTCTCTTTGTGACAAGACAGAGACTTCATTCTTCCCCACTGAGAACACCTGGTGGATACTGACACACCACCAACAGTACATCCACAACAAACAAATGCCACACACACAGGCCTAATATCTTCTATAAATAGTCACAAAAATACATTTCTAAATGTATGAGAGTAATATTTAAATATATATTACATTTTTTCTAATATTGTTATTAGTTATGACAATTTCATTATTTGAGTAGCTAAGACAGATCATTTTTAGAAAAATAAGTTAGTATTCTCATCAGTGGAAGAATAAAAAATGAATCTGTTACAGAAAAGATAAATCAAAAGGAAAAAAAGTAAATATTTGGCTTTTGAGTTTGAAGATACCTATTTTGTGGCACATGGAAGATATATACATTTATATTTTAGGAGCCTAGGACAAAAGAACTTAAGCATTCTCCTTGGGATAATAAAGAGACAGAATACATTGTTTTCAGATTAAGTAAACTCTATGTACATGGGGGATGGAATAGCAGATGAAAGTCCTGGAGAAGTTTGGAAAGCTGAGACCAGAGGTTTGAATCCTTGCTTTATTTTAAGATAAACCTGTGACTTCCCCAACCTGTGTGGAACCTACTACCCAAAGAGTACCCAGATTCTCTTAGAAGGATGACAATATCATTTAGTCATCAAAAGCAGGACATTTTTGAGTATGCTAATGGTCTGGGCAAGTGATCAATCTGATTAGAAACCTGAGTAATAGGTGTCAATCAGGATGGTCCCAGGTAAACTAGGACAATAACCCACAGCTACTCTGAGGTAGCATAAAAATTGTCATTAATGTAGACAGAAAGAGAATTACAGTAATAGAGACTGGAGCACGGTAGGTAATGAGGATGGATGTGTGTGTGTGTGTGTGTGTGTGTGTGTGTGTGTGTGTGTATGTGTCTGCCATTCTTTTCTTTTCAGAGAATGTACTTTATGATTTCATTCCTTATATGTTATTTATATGCTTTTTAAAAATTTCAGTCCTGTAGAAACATTCTGTTCATCATTTTATGCTGTGTTACACATACATATATACACATATATACATATGTATACACATATATGTAATAATATTTATGTTTTACACACACATAGTCTATGAGTGAGAGGAACACTTAACAACTTAGCATTGCATGTTATGTATGTTTTCCTGTTTTGAAGGAAGACCAAACAGGATTGTGCCAAATGATGCTATTTAACATACTTATTAAGCTATAACAACATACCTCTCTTCTCCCAGAATAACAAAGAACAGACTTGAATAACAAAGAAACAGACTTGAATGCTTGCTTTATTTTAAGATAAACAATGTTCTTTGAGCTGCTCAGATTTTTCTTTTACTTAAGGAAAACAAGGAGCTAGCAGGATATTTTCAGTACCAAGAACTCCATTTTTTTTTATCCTCTTCATAACAATTCTGTGAGCTCCTTTTTGTGCCCACCTCTCCCCTGACACAGTTTATGTGCATCCATTCTGAACACCAGAAATGGACTGCAAGATTTAATGTCAACACTACTCTTATGCATTTTTGACACAGAGGTTGGTTTTGGAATGCAAAACTAGGCCAGTCATTCATAGTACGCTACTAGAAACTGTTTAATTTATAAGCGGGTGTGTGACCCAATTCAAGTCAATGAGAAAAGTCAGCTGGGGACATCTTGAAAGAGGTTCCAATGTCTGAAAAGAGTGTCCTTGGACAAAAATTCTTTCTGCCTCTGGAAACAATGATGAGTGATCCTCAGAGCTAGAACTGCCACTGTCTTCAGACACTAAGAGAATGGAGCTAAAACAAAGAGAATAGTGAGCCAAAAATGCCACAGAGAAGTTGGACAGAGGCCTCTGGACCATAGCAGACATTAGTCACCCAGCTTCTGGACTGAGTTTATACATTCCTTGATGCTTAAATAACTTTGAATTCTGTCCTCCGTTACTTATAGCCACAAGTATACAACTGAAACTGCACTTCTAGGAGAGGAACTTTCAGATGGAATAAATTGCTCTCAAATAGTTTACCTGTAAGATTAGAGAAGAAGTGCATGAAGTTATGTCCAAAGCACAGTCTCGGCCTAATACACTATGTGGCCTTTGGTGAGGTAATAAATAGACATTACTCTGTGTTATCATTGTAAAATGAGGAAACCGTTCTGAATCTTTGAGCTGCTCTCTACGGAAGACCTGAATCAAAATGTGAATTTAGAATCTCAAGTTAGAAAAATGAATATGCACTCTGTTCATACCATTACCAATGGTATGTATTTTTTGAAAAAATACATATGCTAATCTTATACAACATTTTGTCAATAATTCTATGAATGTTCTTTTAATCCACATGCTAGACTTACCCATCTATACTGTCATCTCACTTTATTTTGGGATAGTAACAACTTACCAACAAAGTTTTGCTTCTTACAGAAAAGGGTGCTAACCCTTCAACTCAGATGCCTTATTCAGCAAGAGAAAGGAATTATATGCAGAGTTCTAATTAGGTGTGAATTCTGCATTTCTTTCTCCTATTTGCTGTTGCTCTGAGACCACAATATTCTGAATTGATCATAACTATATGAAGGGGTGCAGCTTAAAACAGTATGTTGTTTCAATTTAATTAATTTAATTTAATTACATGGGTTGGCAAACAGTGGATTTACATTTAAACTAAAATTTGCCCTTTGGGTGGTCTTTAGAGGTATTGTGAATATATCAGAGATTTGAAATTAACTCCATATTCTCAAGTTGGTTGTGGGGAATAAAAACAACTTTGAATTCCATTTGGCAGCTCCTGTTCAATATAAAAGTCTAGCAAAAAGCTTTTCATGAAGCTAGAAAATAGTGTGTATTGGATAAATGAAAGAGCATGGCAACTGCTGTCAGTGAATGATTCAATTTCATATACATACAAAACTAACAAAACTTCTGCCATTCTTTTCTTCTTAGACAATATAGCTTGTAATTTCATTCCATATATACTATATATATCCTTTTGTAAAAGTTTCAGTCTTGTAGAAACTTATTGCATTCATCATTTGGGTTGTTTCATCACTAGGCAAACTACACAAATACACCAAGGTAAGCATTTCTTTTTCGACTGTGCTTTATTTCTTTTTCAGTCATGAGTTGGCTTGTTTTTTGTTTTTAATTTAGTGGAATAAAGGGTAACACATATCTGGTTTAGAAAGGGTCTTAAAGTCAGCATGTTTTATTTCACACCTCACAGGAATCCTCCTTAAATGGCCAGTGCAAAGGATTTGGCATTTTCATTTTGCTACTTAATGGCTACACCACTTGGGGCACACGTGGCTTGTAGAAATGTGAGTTTCTTATCCATATAACAGGGGTAATATTATTGATATTATGAATTTGATAAAAGATGTTATTTGGATTTTATTTTTTTCACTTACAATTAACAAATTTGATAAGTATATTTCCAAAGAAATAAAATTAATGTAATTATTAATAAAAGTATCCAGTATAGTGTAACAATAAAAAATTATTACTTGACTTACAGCTGACTTGAGGCTAATAGCAAGAAAAAGGGATTAGTTGGCTTCTACTCTTTTTCTCCCCTCAGAAATAATATTTAAAATAATATTTTAAACTGAGTTAGAAAACAGTCACTCTGTTGGATCCCCACCCCAACCTCTCTACAGGGCTGCCATGGTGGTATTCCTCCACCAGGGTGTATAGGGAGGCAAAGGCCACAACTCTGGCCACAGGCTTCACATCTCTTCTTTTGCCATTTTCCATCTCTGCTCACAGCCTTCTCAGCCTAGTTCATAGGCAGTTGATTCTCCCACATCTTTTTGGTTATTCTGGCTTGGGTAGCTCAGCCTATATCCTTGTATCAAGGCTGGCAGCTGTTTCCTGGAAAACCATCATCCTGACACTGGAGTTCTATCTTTATAACCCATACTAACGACTACCTTTTAGTCCATTACAGGAGGTTGATTTCTACACCTAAGTATCTGATCATTTTAATACCCATGATACCTGCTAGTGTATCTAGACCTCCCCAAGTAAAAATATTATTCATACTGTCATTCTCACATGATATAGTTTAGATTTGGGGTTCTCCCAAAAGCTCATGTGTGAGACTATATGAGAACATCCAGAGATGAAATGATCAGGTTATGAGAGGCTTAACCTAGTCAATGTGTTAATCCTTCCAATGGGTTAACTGCATGGTGACTGCAGGCAGGTAGGTTGTGGCTGGAGGAGATTGGTCACTGGGGGACATGCCTTTGGAGTTTATATCTGGTCCCTGGTAAATCAAGTCTCTCTCTTCCTCCTGATTGTTCTCTTGAGCTGCTCTCGTCTCTCGAAACCTTCTGCCATAATGTTCTGCCTTACCTTGGGCCTGGAGCTATGAAGTCGGTCATCAAGACCTCTGAAGCGGTCAGTGCCAAATAAACTTTTCCTTTTCTAAAATTTTTCTTGTCTATCTTTTGGTTACTGTGATAAAAAAGCTGAGTAAAACATCACATAATATTTTAAAAAAAGAAAAAGAAAAAGAAGGCTAGTGATAAAATAGGGCAAGAAGAAAAAGTCAGGGCCCTAAGAGAGGGACAAGGTGAAGAAATAGGAAGAAGCAGGATTTAGAACATGGGGTAGAAGCCCCCATAACTCATTGTAGAAGCTCCCATAAGCTCTTGTCAATAAATAGGAATCATCCCTGCCCAATTCCTTAAATGGGCAGTGCATTTGATAAATAATTATTTTTGGTTTTAGTCCTGCAAGTTTTATTGAAAAATAGATTTATGTTATCATTTTAGAACTCTTTCCATATAATATGGCATAATTTAGCAATCTTAATTCAGGCCAGAACAGAGTTTGCAATGGAAGGATGGCATGGTAGAAACAATGTATTTCTGTCTCCAAATTATGCCATTTATGAGCTGGTTGGTTTCAAAACTGAGGCTCCACATCAATGGTCTCAAGCTCCTCATTCCTAAAATAAGAAAGGTGACTTTCTTATTCTGCTCTTGTAGAAAATATGAGATGACATGAGATAGGATTTGGAATTTGTAAACCATAAAGATATTACAAAGATTTGTCAATGACCTGTCAGCACCTAAGGAACACTTGGACGTTTCTAATTAATCTCCTCTGATCTTTTTTTCCCCCTTTGGAGACAATGCCCATACTTTTGTTTTTATTCAAATGTAATATCTTGTGTCAATTTTATCCTGCATTTTTCTGGATGAAAAGCAACTACTCAGTAAATTTTATTTCTTTTTTTTTCATATCTTCTCATAAGATAGGAAGTATATGTGATCTTTGGAAATGTATATTCTTTTGTGATAACATTGTCAGGATTCTTTCTTTTCAAATAGAGAACAGAAGGTAAGCCTGGGCAGGGAACTTGCTTCTTCATATTCTCATATTTCTTGCATTCAATATTGTTCACATGGAAATCATTTTCTTTCTTGCCTAATTCCATGAAAATGATGTCAACTGTTCCCTTATTGTCTGTCTAAGCTCAGATCCTCAATTGAGTAAGTTGCATATTGTGACTTCATTTCCTCATTTAACTTAATTTTATTGATGAAAAACAATAGGAATAACAAAATAGTTCCAGTGTCAATAGTAATTACCAAACAAGCAGAAAGGTAATAAAGTTGCATTATTACTTTGAATACACCCTTCCCTCTTCATTCATTGGGAAAAACAATCTAATCTTGAGCGAAAACATAGAATGTGATTTTGTGCCAGCAGTAATTATTGGGAATGGCTTGATGAGAAACAGTGATGGGAGAATCGATGACAAACATCAATAAAGTCAAGTCCAAATAAGACTTCTGTTTTTCATATTAGGACTTTACACACTGACTTAACCAAATGATTGAGAAATAGAATTCTTGATTCCAAACATGGTGCCATAAATAGATTATAAATTATTTCAATCTTTTTAAAATATGTCAAGTTTTTATACTTTCCCAAGAGAGTATACTACAGGGTTTTATAATCAATAATATCTCCCAATTAACTACTACAGTTGATTCACGAAATATAATCATAAAATGACGTTTTAAATTTGCAGAAAATTAGGAACTGAATGAAACATTCAAAAAAATTTTTTATAATTTTTGCATACTCAGATCTTCCCTATATTTAGAATCATGTGAAAGAGAGTATTTAAAATTTTTTGTTTGCCTTAAATTAACAAATTTTCACTTGAGTTGATCTCAGTTTCTTCTCTTCCCTCTCTCAATGCCATAAATGAGAGGTCCAGGGTTACAGCCAATAGCATTTTCTGATGCTTTTACATATTGTTAGAAACAATTCCTACTAGCTGAAACATAAGGTGTTTTCCACCTGGCCCTATAGATATTTGGGACTGGGTAGTTCTTTGTCATGGGGAAGTCTCTTGTGCATCCTTCAGTATTAGCAGCATCCTTGGCTTCCACTAGATGCCAGAAGCACTTGCAAATTGTGATTATCAAATGTACATGTAAACATATATCCTGGGGGTGGGGTGAGGAATTACCTCTGACTGAGAATTAGTTCCTTATTTGGAGACCTCCTGTGCATTACAGATGAAAAGCATAGAACTAATTTGATACACAATTATGAGGCAAAAGGAAGAAGTCTAAAAGGGATAGGAGATTAGACTACAGCAGAAGATAGGAGTTCTTAGACATGATGTGCTTTAAAAACATGAAAGGAGATTTAACAAAAGAAATACTGACTCACACAACACCCAGATCAGTTGACTGAGGATCTATAGTCAAAGGACTGAGACTAGTTGCTAAAAGGAAGGTAGGTTGCCCCGTGAATTTGGTATGCTGTCTTTAGGGGCAAGCATATACCTTCTTTTCTTCAGGGTTCCTTATCTTTTCCTGAAGATGTTTCTATTGGCTGTAAATTTCCTGTGTGTGCTAGTTAGCTTCTTATGACAGTAACAAAATATAAACAACTTCAAGTTGAAGAGATTTATTTTGGCTCATGGTTTCAGAGGTTTTAGTCCATCGTTAACTGGCTCCATTGCTTTTAGCAGGAGGCAAGGCAAAACATCATTGTGGTTTGACAAAGGAAAGATGCTCACCTCACAGCAGCTGTGAAGCAGAGACAAGAGGCCAGGGATATCATATATTGTTCAAGGACACACCCCCACAGACCTGTTTCCTCCCACTAGGCCTCACCTCCTAAAGTTTCCAATAACTTCCAGTAATTCCATCAAGTGGTGTGTCTATCTATGGATTAATCCCCTCATGAGGTTTACACCCTCATGATCCAATATCCTCCCCCAAAGCCCCACCTCTGGACATTGCTGCACTGGGGAAAAGCCTTCAACACATGAGTCTTTGGGGGACACTCCAGATCCCAACCACAAGACTGGCACAGAGGTGTGACAAGTTTATGCTAGTTGGAAGTATTTCATGTGTAAATATATAATAAATTCAAGCAAAGTCAAGACAATTCATTTCACTTGCACCACTTTTCAGAATATACACCAACAGAGGAATATAAAAAGCGAAATATTTGATAATGAGCAGCACCAGCATGACCTAGGAACTTTTTAGAAATGCAAAATTTGGACAGCTTCAAAACTACTGAACTAAAAATTCTGTATGTGAAGTCCATGAATTTTAATCTAAATAAGGCTATACTGAGGAGTACTAAATTTTGAGAGGCATGCACCAGACATTTTCCATGTTCACTTACATAATTTAACAGTGTTTTAACCATGCACCCTGACCAATCCACATTTCACAAATCTACATTATTGGTAAGTATTTTCACTAAATCTTTTGAGAACTCTTCCTTAGGATTTCATTCCTTCAGAAATATTCATGGTTGAATTGATAACTTATAAGTTATATAATTCTACAGTAGTGGAAGAGTGTAAGTAAAAGAGGTCAAGGGGAAGCAGAGGGCACTCATTGAACACAGGCCAGTCTCAGGTGAATGAGCACAGATACTTTTCCAAATCTATTGGCTGCACTCTGTGCTCATTCCGATATTTGACAACCTCCATAGATAATATTTAACAATTATGGTAGTGGGAAATTATTTCCTAGAGGCAGAAAAACTCGAAAATGATGCAAGAGAGAATCATTTATGACTGGGAAATGAAGGACATGAAGGCCTACACTTTCCATACTACATGTATTGTAAGTGACCCACACTTACACTCTACACCACACAATTCAGTAGCTCAACTATTATAGGCCAATAATGGAGGTAGGCTCCTATATTACCAAGTAATACTTAGTTGACCAGAACATGGAACTTACTTCCTAGTGAAAAATATCATTGTAATTTAATATAGATGCCAGACCACAAAGGAACAAGTAAAAAAAATGAGTTCAAATATGTAAGAAAAAATGCTGTTGCAACTGACTAGGAGAATAGAGGTGGAGATAGTATGATGTTAGTCTCAAGATCTAGAATGAAGATAGAATCTTAAGATTTACTGAAGAATTTTATTTTAAGAGAGGAATTAAAGATGACTGCTAGGTTTTTACATAATCATCCAACTATATATGAAATACTTGAAAATGAGAAATTTTACAAGAAGCAGTTTTGAAAAGAGGAATTAAGTTGTCTGTTTTGACCACATTAATTCTTTTTTAATTTTTTGAGAGAGAGAGAGAGAGAGAGAGAGAGAGAGAGAGAGAGAGAGAGAGAGAGAGAGAGAATTTTTTAATATTTATTTTTTAGTTTTCAGTGGACTCAACATCTTTTTTTTTATTTTTATGTGGTGCTGAGGATCGAATCAAGTGCCCGGTGCATGCCAGGCAAGCACACTACCACTTGAGCCACATTCCCAGCCCAACCACATTAATTCTTAAGCTTCTATGACACATTGAAATGAAGATGCTAACAAAGCAGAATAAGTCTAGAGCACAGGAGAATGAGATTTTGTTTGAGATCAAAATATGGAAATCTTCTAGATTTTACTAGATCTATAAAACCCTGGGAGTTGATAAAATCACTCTTCAAGAGAGAAGCCATCCCTGAAGACTGGATTGGTATTCTTTTAGCTTAGTAGTCTATGTTATTTCGGTCATAAATTTCCTTGCATTTAATGTGACTATATCTTTATGTTGTTCATTTCAAGTTTTTTTTCCACGATTTTTAATCAAGTAGTTAAATTAAAGCAGTTTACTGGCAATAGCTTCTCTGCTATCATCATTGTATTGCAGCTTCCCACAGGGGTTGACAGGGCTGGTGGTCGAGTAACCAACATTCTACTGAGTCCATGAGCAAGCATTTAGGGCAGCACAGTAATGCAGTGCGAGTCACAAAGAATGACTTTCTAAAGTCAAGTCTTTAAAATTTCCTATTTTGGGGGGTTTGGGGGTGGGGTGGGGGCCTCTTTCTGTTTAATTGTCTTATCAGCTTTTCTAAGCCATGACAGGCATCTAAGAACAAACAGAAAAAATAAACCAGGAAAACAATCACCATTCTTTAATAGGCTATTTATGAAAACTGGAAATGAAGGGAGAATATTTATTGGTATAAGATAAGTTTCATTTTGTAGTTAAAAGATATCTCACTACAAAATGATGGGGATTTGTAGAATTATGAGTTGAGTGCTTTTGGTAAGTGCATTGTTGCCTTCACGTAGACAAGCATGAAGAGACTGCATTATTTTTCACCAATAAATTTTATGGTTTGTATATGGAGTAAAGGCTCATTGTTAATCTGATCCCTGAAGTTGAAGTACAATGCTTTGTAAGCTGGACTAACTCCATGGTTTCCCATTTGGGCTGTAAAGGAATCAACACTGGTTTAGAGTTCCTGAGGGCAGCATTTGGAAGATTTAACTTGTCCATCTGGGCCACTTAATATTGCTTATCTATCTTTTGCAATTCCTTGGGGTGTCTTCCTTAGCCTTGGTGCTCAAGAAAGCTTTGGTGGAAGGCTTTCTGCAGATAACATACTTGGCTCTGACAGGCCAAGAAATCCAATCTGGAGCCAAAATAAACCCAAGGTTCATTTTGACATTCATTTATTAACACAGCCAATGTGATTAGTCTTTAGAGATTATTCTAAAAGCAGCTTCACATAATTGATTGAACTTTCACCCTGATGCTAGTTATGAATTTACTTTTATTTTCTTTTATCTGTTGGTAATGGCTCAGAAAATAAGTGAGTAGAAATATTGTACTTCTTTTGCATCTCTGAATTCACTAATAATGAAGGATCTATTTTCTTGCCAATGGAGAAGATTCTGTAATATTGACCTTTTATTAAATGAATAAGTATATTGCCAAGAAGAAAATAAAGAAGGGCATGTTGAGTTTAGAGAGGCATCTGTTGAAGCTTCAATACAAAATTCATTTTGCTCTGAACCTATCTAAAGAAGTACTACAAGAAAAATAAATATTTGGAAGATGCTGGTTTCTCGCATTTTTTTCTGTGTAGAATTCTATGTGAAAATTCATTTCTTTTGATGCAGATGCTGGTATTTGAAGAGCTACAGGGACAAGAGAAAGTAATGTAGATGTCTTACCTTATTAATACAAACTAATAAAAACAAATGCTTGCTTGAACTTCACAGAGCACAAGTCATTAATTCAACATTTACTGGGTGTCTATTATTGCAGGATCTGGGTTCTAAGCTGGGGATATGAATATCAGTGAGATGCAGGCAGTCCTTGTAAAGAACACACCATCTTTAGCCTTTTCTCTAAAATTAAGTACTATTTCAATGCTCCTGTAGTGCTTATACTTTTCCTGTAGTGTTATCTACTTCTGATGGCTAATTTTATTTGTCACCTTCACTGGGACATAGGGTACTCAGATACATTTAGTTAACCATTATTCTGGATGTGTTTGTGAGTGTGTTTCTGGATAGGATTAACATTTGAATTGGTTGACTGAGTAAAAGAGTTTGTCCATTATAATATAAGTGGGCATTATCTAGTCCATCAGAGGCCCAAGTGGAACAAAAGTTGGGGGAAGGGAATATTTGCTCTCTGAATGACTGTTTTTGAACTGGGACATTATTCTTTTCATATACTCAGACTTAAATTATACCACTGGTTCTTTGGATCTCCAGTTTGCAGACAGAAGATCATGAGACTTTTTCAGCCCACAATCGTGTGAGTCAATTTATTATAACAAATCTTATTTATATGAACATATGTAATACATATATGCATACATATATGTGCACATGCATACATAAATGTAAGAGTATATTTGTGTACCCTATTGATTCTATTTCTCTGAAGAACCCTGACTAATACAATAAATGCACTCTAGGAGTATGTACAGAGAGACAAAGTAGGTTCACTCCTTAGAGGAACCCATTGTGCAAATCTTTGGATCTCATTATCCTTGTGAAATATATCAGGCATTTCAGCTCTATGGACCTTAAAGCAACAATCTTGGCTCACTTTTGGGAATGTATCCTTGAAAATTAAGCTATAGCTGGGTATGGTGGCATGTACTTGTAATCCCAGCGGATCCAGAGGCAGGAGGATTATAAATTCAAAGCCAGCCTCAGCAATTTAGAGAGGGTCTAAGTAACTCAGTGAGACCCTGTCTCTTAAAAAAACATAGATAAAGGCTGAGGATGTGGTCAGTTGTCAAACGCCCCTGGATTCACTCCCAGTACAAAAACAAACAAACAAACAAACAGAAAAAGAAAGAAAAAAAATAAGCTACAAATTTCTCAATGTAAAATTACAAAATGTAGATATTACAAACTAAGAATAGATCTACCACAGAGAAAAACATGATCAAAACTGAACTTTTAATAAAAGGAAATAAAATTTTTTGGCAGGAGATGTTTCTAATTTGCAAAGGGATATGAACCAGGGCTCAAAATCAAAGGAACAAAGAATGGAGCTATAACACTCATAGTTATTTTCTTAGCTTTTTGATATAAAATCTTCAAGCTTTCTGTACACCTGCTATAGTGAGCTAGGGTTTGTCAAAGGTCACTGACAAAGCGGGTTTTCATTTAGTGACACACAAGTAGATGCTTGATTAAATTTCATGTAATATACAGCCATCCTACAGTAGAAAATCTACAAAAGGATCAACTGAAAAAAGCAAAACATAGGATTATTGTGATTTTTTAAAAACAATAGTCAACTAGAACAACTAACCACAGGTGCACTACATTGCTCTGCTTTTGTGAGAGCTTAATTTTTTTAAACTTTTATATTCTTAATTCCTCACATAAGAGGATGGAAAAAAATCATGATGTGGAGGTATTTGAGCCCACTGTCTCAGGGTGTGCTTAGGAATCACCAGCAGTGGAAATCTATCAGAATTTATCCATAGTAGTTTTCTAGTCAGCACAAGAACACCACAGAAAGTTCTGGGAGATTTTGTGAAGGATATATTTTTTTTCCTACCAATTAGATAAAAACTGTGGGTCTTAGTATGTTCTGGTTGTGGATTAATTCCCCAATTTTAGCTCCAGGTATGAATTTCTTTTAATTACCAGTAGAAATACAACATGGGTCTACAACAACCACTATCATTTACTCACAAGTCATTTCACAAAGAAAAAGACAAAAAAAATAGCAACTTTTAAGAACAAAAATTACTTCCTCAAACATTCTTTGATATTTATTTATTTACTTTTTAAATTTATTTTCATGAAAGGACCTTGCTCAGTTGTTCAGGCAGGTCTTAACTTGTAATCCTCCTGTTTCAGCCTCCAAAGCTGTGTACCACACACCAGACTGCTTCGAAGAACATTTTACATGACAGTATTATCTCCAACCATTCTTCTAATCTCCTTGTGGCTTATGTCACTGGCCACCTTATAGAATATCTTATAAGCAACATACATCTAAGTAGTTTTAGTATAAGAATAATACAGGACTAGTTGTTAATGTGTTCCACTAATATATTAACACTGTGTTTAGCTTCTGTGTTCTCTTCAACTGTAATATTGTGGTAATATGCCTTCTTTGTAGTATTGTTGTAGAAGTTAAAATAATACAATACACATGTCTAGTGTTGTCTGGCGTGCCTACAATACTTAATTTTTTGGTTATTCTACAAATATTTGTAAGCATCTCCTATTTGCTTGTCACTGATATAATTACCAAGAAACAGGTGAAAAAGACTGATCAGAATTCCTACTGAAGTTAAGTGATGTCTTCAGTGATTTATAAACTTTTTTTCTACAATTTTTCATGTAAATTAACAGAGCAGAAATAAAGGGGCATGCTTATTTTCATCACTATAATGTCAAAATGAATTATATTCATAAAAAGAAGCTTATAATCTAATTTGAGAGAACAGATATTTGTCCAATGACCATAATATAAGACAGAAGATGGTAAGCACTAGAAAAAGCTCTAGAAGATTTTGAGGAACTTATTCCTATGATGGAGATACAGAAGCACAGAATAATGAGACTTGGCACAGGAGGAAGTTTTTTTTAGCTAGAAATGGAGAATTGACCAGGTTTGACATCTGAGGGTTGGAGAAGAGATTCTTGCTTCAGAAAACAGAAACAGAGCAGTCCAAGGTAGGGAATTATTAAAGAATAGATAGAACCATGGGAAGTTGGGTGGAGAAATCAAGAAGAAAATGACATTTGATTCAACCAAAACCTTCTGGAATAAAGTTTAGTATATACTAGTAGCAGTTAATATATTCCACTAATATAGTCACACTGTGGTTGTTTAGCTTCTATGTGTCTGTTCTCTTCAACATTCTGTCTGGCAAAGTGAATTAAATGGTATACTTTAAATGGTTGTGAATGTCAGGCTGTAATTTGGATTTGCTCGGTCAATAGACGAAGCCTACCAGTCAATCGGCTAACGCTGCAACTTTTCACCTCATAAGTCAACATACTTCAGGCTTCTAAATCTCAAAAATGATGAACATTTGGGGTTGGCTAACTCTTTGTTGTAATGTGGCTGTCTTATGCATTATCAGATGTTCAGCAGAATTGTTGGCTTCTTTCCACTAGATAATATTAACATCAAGCTTGTATAACAGCCAAAAATGTCTCCAGACATTGCCAAATACCCTTTAGGAGTCAAAATTTCCTCCATTTGGGAAACAGTGGCATACATGATAGCATGGCAAAGCTAATTTTGGCAACAATTAAAATTGTTGTCTTTCTCACTTCCCTTCTACACATGTGGATCATTTCTCAGCTCTTTAATCTCACAAGGGGGTTTGTTGTGATGTAAGAAACTACATGATTCATTTTTGTTTCTCTATTTTCTTTTCAAAATCTTGTTAGTGAAGAGATTATACAGTGTGTCCTTGAGGCAGAGAAGAGCTTCTGTGAAAACCTGAACAGAGAGAGAAGGATTTGTCCCAGCTAAGAATAATTACATAAAGACAAGAAGATTGTGGGATTGTGAAGCAGTGGGGGTTGCTATCCTGTCCCATAGCAAATACCTGGTGACATGGGAACATTCTGTGAAGAAGGCTGCATGAGTCCCATCTTTTCCAGAACAGATGGCCCACTCAAAAGGGGTCACTAAAGAGGTCTATGAAAGAATAATATATATTTTCATGGGCAAGATTAAGAAAAAAAAAGAAGAAATGATAAAGTGCTTCCAGGAAGCAATAGGGAAAGCAGTCCTAAAGTCACATAGAACTGGTTATTAGGACCTGTCACAGCAACTGTTTTCCTAGGAGAGTGTCACTGAAAGAAAAACTGGGCCATTGTTAGAGTACATTCTCTCTCAACACAGAGGAAGATAGCAAAGGAGATAAATATTCCAATGTCTGCCTCTCTTCCTGTCATCGCATCTGTCCTCTCTACCTCTTATTGGCTGAACCCAAGGTCATGAGAGCTAGACTGATCAGTATGTAGATGGTGATGCAATATGTTAGGACTTACTTAATATCTAACAATGTTGAGCATCTTTTGGTGTTATTAGCCATAAATATATAATTTTGGATAGATGACTACTTAAATGCTTCACTCATTTTAAAATTGGGTTATTTTGTCAATTTTTATTGGTGTATAAGAATTTAGTATATATTCTGGATACAAAAATCTATCAGATACATTATTCACAAATATTTTCTCCCAATATGTGTTTTGTCTTTTCACTTCCTTCCTAGTGTCCTTTGATGTGCATACATTTTGAATTTTGCTGAAGTTAACTTTTCAGTCTTCTCTTTTATTACACACAGGCTTTGGGCTGTGGTGTAGCTCAGTGGAGAGCACTTTCCTAGCATACTTGAAGCTCTGAGTTCAATTCCCAGCACTGAAAAAATAAATAAACAAATAAGCAAATAAATATTACACATGATTTTTGTGTTCAGTCCAGAAATTCTTTGAGTAACTTGGGTCCAAACTTACCCCTGTGTTTTCTCTGAAGAGTTTTATAGTGGAAGTTCTTAAATTTGAATCTATGATATACATAGATTCAAATTTAAGAGTTAATTGGTTATACTACAACTAAGGGTCCAAATTCATGCATTTGTAGGTGAATATTCAGTTTTCCCTGTACCAAGTTTTGAAAATGATTCTTTTCCCCATTGATTTTCCTTGGCCTACCTGTCAAGGATTAATTTACCATAAATATTAAGGTTTTCTTCTAGACTCTCAACTCTGCTCTGATGATGTAGAAGTCTAACTGTATCTCAGTGCCAACTATCTTGATTACTATAGTTTTTAGAAAGTTTTTAAATCAGGAAGAGTGTGTGCTCCAACTTTGTTTTTCCTTCTTCTTTTCTTTTTCTTGTTTTTAACTATTCTCGGTGTTCTATCTAATCACATAGATTTTAATATTAGCTTATCAATGTATGCATATAAACCAGGTTAAATTTTGATGGGGATTGTGTTGAATTTGAAAATTATTGTGGGAATTTTGATAGTTTAACAATAGTAATTTTCTTAAAATCTGCAAACATATGATATCTTTTCATTTGTTTATATCCTCTTGATTTTTCATCAATGTTTTAAAATTTTCAGTGTATACATATTATTTTGTTAAATTTGTTTCTTAGTATTTTATTCTTTTTGATACTATTCTAAGTGGAATTGTATTTAACATTTGAATTGTTTACAGCTAGTATGTAGAAAAATTTTTTTTTATTTTGGATATAGACCTTTTGTTCAGCCGACTTTCTGAATTCATTTGCTAATTCCATTTCTTGTGTATGTGTGTGTGAGTGTGTGTGTGTGTGTGTGTGTGTGTGTGTGTGTATTCCTCAGAATTTTCTAAAGGCTAGATTTTTTTTTCTGAAGGCATGATTTTATTTATTCTTTTCAAATATGGATGATATATAGTTTTAATTGTCCTGTCTAGATATTCTAATATAATGTTGAATAGAAGTGGCAAGAGTGAATACCTTTGTCTTATCCCCACTCTTAGGGGGAAAGCACCTGGTGTTTTACTACTCTGTATGATGTTAGCTGTAGATTTTTCAAGCATGAGTTTATCAGATTAAAAAAAAAACATTCTAGTCTTAATTTGAGTGTTTGTATCATGATAGGGGACTGGATTTTGTCAAATGTTCTTCCTGCATTTATTAAAAGCATTGTACAATTTGTGCCATCTATTCTCTCAGTATCTATTACAGTGATTTTCATATGACAAAACCACTCTTAATGTTTTTGAAAAGTCTCATTTGCACAGAATGTATAATCATTTATATATGTTCTTATTCTTGTTTTTCTAGTATTTTATTTAGAGTTCCTGTACCTATATTCCTAAAGGATATTTGTCTGTAGTTTGCTTATAATTTCTTTGTATCATTTTGGTGTCAAATAATATTAGTCTCAAATAATAAATTGGAAAGTATTCTGTCATCTTTCGTTTTCTGGAAGAGTTTTTCATGAATTAATGTTAACTTCTCTTTAAATGTTTTATATAATTCACCCATAAAACCATCTTGGCCTGGAATTTTCTTGTGGAAAGTTTGAAAAAGAATAATTAAATATATTCACTCACCATAGATCTGTTCACTTTTTCTAGTTATTCTTGTTCAGTTGCAATAATTGTTGTCTTTCTAGGATTTTTTTTTACTTCATGTAAGTTATTTTAATTTTCTTCTTCTTCTTTAAAAATAATATATATTCTAAAATAATCATATATTATTTAAATTATATATATGTGTATATATATCATGTATATATGTGTGAACATATACAGCATGTATATTTGTATATATTTCATATGCTTCAGAGTGCTCTGAAATACTGGGTCCTCTTCATGTTGGCCTGTGGGAAACATTTCCAAGTAATGTGCTTGGGAAATGGATCAATGAGTATAGTAAATAGAATTCCAAATGGGAGAGTGAACACTGGTAAAGATATGGATGCAGAAAATTATGGAATTGTATGTAATAGTTTTATGAAGTTATGACATTCATGGGTAGCAAGAAATAAGCTTAGAAAAAGCACATGATGTGGTAGAGTTTGATCAACCATGAAAATTTTATTTAAAGTTATTTGGTAGGAGAGACAAATAGCCAAAGACTTTGAATAGGTATAATTTCTGTTTTTTTTTTTTTTACAGATTACTATTACAGCCACGTCCCTGAGGGATTAGACAGAGATGAGATTGAGATAGAAAATCAATTAGTAGGCTATTACAATATAAGTGAGAAATAATTGTGTCCTTGAATTGGCTTTGTGGCAATGGAGACTGAGTAAACAAGCATGAAAGGCTTTACGCTGGTAGAACAACAATTCAACTGTAGCAATGTTAGGTAGAAACACTGTCTGTTGTGAATACCACTATATTTTTATAAATAGCACAATGCCTGGCACATGCTAGAGATATAGCAAATATAGCAGAATGAGAAGTTGAATGAAACAATTAGCAAGAATTCTAACACAGGAAAGGAAGAATAAAACATTGCTTCTACTTGTT
This sequence comes from Ictidomys tridecemlineatus, assembly GCF_052094955.1. Taxonomy (NCBI): domain Eukaryota; kingdom Metazoa; phylum Chordata; class Mammalia; order Rodentia; family Sciuridae; genus Ictidomys; species Ictidomys tridecemlineatus. The sequence goes on from NC_135477.1 coordinate 105,348,733, forward strand.
TTAACAAAAAGAATGCTGTGTAATAAAGAGATATGGGAAATATTAGATGAAGAACAGATTTTAAGAGCATAATAATGAGTTTATTCATCAACACGTTGAATTCAGTAGTTCTGTGGATCAACACAGATGGTGTTGCCAGCAAGCAGTTGGGACTGAGAATCACCAGTCTGGAAATTTTTTTAAGCTGATAACGATCAGCATCAAAGCATCACTGAATGAGAAACAATGTGGAGGGGAAAATGTGAAAGAGAAGAGCAGAAAGGCCAGAGCTGAGAAAGGAACTTTGGGTTATACCCAGTCCTGGCTCAAGAGCAGAAAGAAGTTCATGAAGATGGAGAAACAGCAGTCAGGGAGATAAAACAAAGCAAGCTTATCTCAGCATTTCAGTTGCTAGTAAGGTTGATTGTTTAAAAAGTGAAATGATAATTTTCTGTGCTAACTCTTCAGTAGGGTTTAGGAGAAGAGATATAGAAAATGGTCATTAGAAGATTATAGATTTATTTTTGAGAGATTAAATCCCCTAGAGTGGTGATAGGAAAAGACAGGTTTAGAGATCCAAGAAATGAGTAGCATCATGATCACTTTGAGAATATGAGAGATTTTTTTTCAAAATATTTAAAGGCATATTACACTTTGAGCTAAAAAGGTACTTGTTTTTAGAAAGAAATGAAGTCTGAGTATTTTTGCTTGCTAAGATCTAAATTCATAAAACAGATTAAGTAGATACATATGTAATATTCTGTGGGTAGGCTAAAATTGTCAGTGATGGATCTGAGAAAAACCAAGATGCCTGGAGAATGAGCACAGGCTACTCAAATACAAATTCTGTCTTGTCTACTTAATTTTGAAGATGCATTTTGGCTGAAAAGTGTGAACAAAAAAATCAACAAAAATACTCTTCTGGACTGAGACAAAATTAGTTCATTTTATTTCTTTTTTCTTTTTGTATGTATGTAGCTTTCCATTTATGTTGATGTGAGTTAACATTTTCCAGAACTCATCACCATGCTGTAAGTATGGTTTTAGTTTGGGAACATGAGAGCAAATAAATAATAGAAAAAACTGATATGGTCACTCACTCTGCAGAGTTCTCTTCTTAGGAAACATAATGTCTCAGTTGTTTCTACTTTTGCACAAGACAAGAATACCAGGTGCCAGGAATAAGCTAGGTAAGCTGCCACATCGTTGTGTGCTCTGTGTGAATAAAAACTGAGATATAAAAGGAAGCACTGGGGCTGGGGTTGTGGCTCAGCAGTAGAGCGCTTGCCTAGCACATGAGAGGCCCTGGGTTCAATCCTCAATATCACATAAAAAACAAATAAATAAAATAAAGTATTATGTCCAACTACAACTAAAAATATTTTTAAAAAGACTATAAAAAAGGAAGCACTGAATCAGAGAGATGTTCATTTCCAGAAAAACCTCTATCACCAGAATTTAGTGAAACATTTTAAAGAATGCATTTCTTTAAAAACAACTGAATTCAAATTCAAAGAGGAAAAAGAAAATCCAGTATTTGAAAGCTTCAGTTTAAAAACAAAATAGAATATCTAACCTGATTTTAGCATGAATAACATTCAAATACTCAACTCATGCAAATTGCTTCTGCTTGTTGGCTGCATGCTGTTACTATAAGGTAATAGACAACTGGCTGAGGGCCTGGGGCCAGGTAATGCAAGCTCAGAGATAAGTGGCTGCTTTTCTGGGAATCTAGGCGCATCCATAAGATCATAAGAGAAGACTAATACATTTAAATGCTGGTTACAACTTTGTCTCATAAACTAGTATAGATTCATTCATGTTAATCAGATTGTGTTTGTTTCTGGGACAGCTGAAAAATTAAAAAATTTTGGATCTTTTCTGTGTGTATGTGTTGGACGGGGGGTGTTTTACTGGAGATTGGACCCAGGGGTGTTCTACAACTGAGCTACACCCCCAGCTCTTTTTATTTTTGACACAGGCTCTTGCTATATTGCCCAGGCTGGCCTCAAACTTGTGATCCTCCCACCTCAGGCTTCTGAGTCACTGGAATTACAGGCATGTGTCACTATATCTGGCTAGCTTTTTGTCTTCTTGTAAAGCTTTTAAGGAGACATGTCAATCTTAAGGACAGTTTCACGTGTGTTAAGCTTATTCTAGATGGGTAACCTGTAGACATAGAGTGAATAGGAGGACCCTATTTATAAGTCTAAGAAGGTTCTAATATTCCTCAAATAATTGGTAGAAGCTGACATAGTAAAGAGCTATAATCAACTCCATTTGGCAGATATTTTAAAAAATGATATTTTTAATGCCTTGAGAAATTATGCTTCTTTCCTAGTCTAAGCAAGTTTGGCTTTTCCAGCCCATGACCTTGTGGAAGTTGTATGGTGATAGGATATAATTTATTAAGGTAAAGTTACACTAATTGTTGAAGACTTTAACTTCCTGGGTTTTAAAAAAATATTTTTTTAGTTGTAGATGAATATAATAACTTTATTTTATTTAGGTTTTTTATTTTATGTTGTTCTGAGGATCAAACCCTGCACCTCCCATGTGCTAGGCAAGCACTTTACCACTGAGCCACAACCCCAGCCAACTTGTTAGAAGTACAGTGGAGACTTGTGGACTCAGAGACATATCTGCCAACATATGTATCTAAACACCAGCCAATTCTATAACTTTGGTGCTAGGGGAAAGGTCTAAGAGGAGGTACCAGGAAAGGAGAGGAGTAATATGTTTTGCAACTACTATGTTTATTATAGGGGAAAGCATGTGGGTAATGCTGTCATATCTTTTGAACAGTCTAGATTTGTAAGGTATGGGAAGAGTGGAGGTCCCCTTGGGATTGCTTTAGCTTGTCAACATGCTACAGAAAGAAGATGAACATTATCAGACAGTATCTATTGACCACATAAGAGCAAAAGGTTGGAACTTAGAAGTGATTGCAGGTGTCTGTGATGTGCCTTTGTATTGCCCTTTATTCAGTCAAGAAATATTCACTGAGCACCTATGTGTAGGCTCTGTGGCAAGTTAAGGAAACAATGAATTTCACCTGGCTATTGACATTCTGGTGAGGACATTGGGCACAAGAGAGTAAACAGCCCATGACAATAATGTATACTGTGTGCAAGAATAGGAATGCATCTAGAGTAATTGTTCTTGCATGTGAAAAATCAAGGAAGCTTTTTTTTTTTATCTATGGGTCTCTATTTAAATCTAAAGAACAAAAGTTGGACAGGAATATGCCACAAGAAGAAATAGAAAACAGTCTTCAAGCCCACAAAGAATCTAGTGTGCTTAAGCAATAACTAAGGAGTTTGAGCCAAGGCATGGTAGGGGGTTTGGAGTGCAAGGAACAAAGAGGAGTGAGAACACTGAAGAATTTGGACTTTGTCTCTCTCTGAGGAAGAAACAAGGGGCCACTGGAGTTTTCAGCAGAGGAATTATGTCCTAAAATCATTCTGGTTGTAGCTGGGAAGTATTCAGAAGAATCTGGACATGGAGAAAACTGACAAGAGAGAATATATGGATAAAGGTGAGTGATGGCTACAGCTTCAGCTGAAATAAGATAGCATTGATGAGCAGAAGCGGATTAATTCTGGAATTAATATGCAAGCTTCGCTTTCACCCATGGAGGATCTGTTTACCACTTTCTGCTCCAGATTCTGCAGAAACTGTCTCCACTTTAGGCCCTCCTTCCCACATGGCCCAACTTACCCCAAGGTTTCCAGCCATATGGTGGCCTGGTCATGAAAAACGATGAGTGAGACCAGTGAAAATCTTAATTTTAAAGTTATAGAAATTGAGACAAAAAAATTGGGGACAATGAACATTGGGATTTTGATCCAAAATGAACTGTTTATGAATAAGCAGGAAAAAAAAAACAAACCTCCATCTGATCCTCAAAGGAAGGGAAATGAAATAGATTATGGCAGAGACAAGAGGGAGTGTGCACTCAAGAGCTTTCTACAACAACCATACCATTCTGTATGTTTGAGAATGGGTTTTATTTGTCTTATCTCCTGCCCTCTTAGCGTTATTGCAGGACTCTATTACATAATTTAGGATTCATGCAGAGTTAATTGAATGAATAGATTTGACATCTCTGAGCCTTTAGACAGTCTCTTACCTAATTTATATTTGCCTCAATTTATGCATTTGAAAATAAGGATTTCCCTTTCCATCTCCATCATAGATTCAGTACTGCAGGTCTATGTTGAGCCAATGCATTTGTTAACTCCCTGGAAATCTTTATTTCCTTTAACAAAAAGTTTATGAGATGAAAGGAAAAAAAAATTATGAGGTTGACTAAAGTATGGCCACATAGCCTATTTGGAGCCTTGTGATAAGACAAGTTAATATGTTTTATTAAAGTCACATCATGTTGGCACTAATCATACTGTCATTTTGGATGCTGCTTTGGTTGTAGGGTAGAACATGACAAGTGGCTGCTCCATTTGACAGTAAGCTTAAAAGCAAGAGGGTGCTCAGAATTAATGTCCAAACTCCAGTCTTTTCAGAACAAATAGGCTCCTACAATTTGAAGACTCCGAAGCTAGTAAATGGAACTGAAAGCATCTTAGAGCTCCATGTTGACACCACATGGTCATAAACCCTTCAGACTCTACAAAGAGGTCGTAAAGCAAATTGCTTCTTCACAAGTAAACCGATTAAAGGGAGACAGAGCTTAGACATCTTGGAGCCTAATGAGGGTGTTTCAGGGAAATGATGCTCCTTTTCTAGAACAAATAATAAATTTTTGTTATGTGTGAGAAACAGAATTGCTCATAGGAATAAAGTCCAGGGACAGAGAAGGCATTATGTTCTATTTTCAGTAACACTGGGCTGAGAATCCAGAGTCCTAGGGTTGATGTTAACTGATTGATCCAGGGCAAGTAAGCTAACCACTCTGCTTGCCTTTTCTTATTTGTAAATTAAAAAGTCCATACATTCAAGAGACATTTGTTGAGTAAATGATATTAGCCAGCTACTTTTACATTTGTTTTCTGTCTTTCTTCTCACAAGAATCCCATGAGAAGAGCATTATTATTAATTCATAGTAACAAGTGCTCTCATGCTCTACAAATTTAAGTGACATGCCTGAGGTTGTGTAGCTGCTGGATTCAGCCCCAGTGTTTTCCAAATCTAGTTGTTATTACTGCCATAGTAAGCTCCCTTTTATATTGTTCAATTACATTTATTAATGCATGTAGTTGCATTTATAATGTTTACTATTTCATAGGTGTTATTACCCAATTTCCTAAGTGTATGTTTATTGTTTCAGAGAAACCATATCTCCAAAGACAAGGATACCAATGTTTATATCTTTGGGATAACTTCTTTACTTTCCACAATACAAAATATTGACTTTCATTCATTGATTCATTACTTAACCAAATTTGAATTAAGTGCCTATTATGTGTAAGGCATTATTCTTGGTGCTTAAACTATACTAATGAACAAAACAGATTATATTACTGGCCTCATTCGCTGATGTACTAACGGATGGAGAATTAAATAATTCATGTGATGCATGACAACACTCCAGTTAAGAAAGAAACACATAAACAACAGTGGTCCAATAAGATTATAACAGAGCTAGAAAGCTCTTATTGCCTAGTGACAATGTCGCTATCATAGTATGATAGCACAACAGAACTACTTTATGATGGCATAAATAGACCTGGCCATTCATATGAAGATATGTACAGTACATAATACTTGGTAATGATAAGATGATGATGTTACTAAACTTTAAATCATTATTTTATAGTACTCTTCTACTTATAAAATGCTTTACTATAAAACAGGACCGCATGTCACAGTGGTAATAGCCTCATACATTTTGTTTCCTATGTCTCTTGATAGCATTGATTTCTCTTGTGATAGATTTAGTTTTGTAATGCTTTATTCCTTATACCTTACAAGTAATAGGCATATATATACACACACATCTATATGTACTGTATAGTTTAGGTTTGTAGCACACCATCTAGGTTTGTGTAAGTGCACTCTATAACATTCACACAACCATAAACTTGCTTAAAAATGACTTTCTCTATTGTTGAGCAAATACAAATAATAAATGGCACAAACTATGAAATATGTTAAGAGGTGCTAAGTACAATTAAAATGTAGAGCAGGCAAAAGAGGATCAGGAATGTGGCAGGGAGGGTCAGTTCACAAGTTTAAACAATGATATCAAAGTAGGATGAATTCACACCTGCATATCTCTTGCCTACATTCATTGAGGAATGCACTCTGACAAGGCTTGGCTTTGCTAACTTACAAGAGAGAGATGGCACCAGGTTTTGGCCTTAGCCCAAAACTCACTGACAGACATTCATTTCCCAGCAGAGAACTTTGGATCAATGTATTCCATATTCATCTACAAAAACACCAGCAGTAAAAGGTAGAGGCGACCAAGGCATAACCTGAATTTATGTCATGCCCTCTAATATAGGCAGCTCAGCATCAGAGCCCAGGGCTTAAGGTAATGCTGACCCTAGTTAGAAAAACATGAGCCCATGAACCTCACAGATGTGGAATCAATATCAAGGTAACTAGCTACAAGGAATTTTACACATCTGTCAGCTAAATCAGAAGCCTAAAGGGCAAATGCTGCTCTAGAGAGCATTAGCCAGATTTGTGGTGCTGACTCAAGGAGTTTAGGTCTATAAACCAATGCATGCATTAGAAGGAGACATCAGCATGACAGTTTTTCATTGGTGACAGTCACAATCCTGATTCAGTCTGGTTCTAGTTGATATTCATGGAAAAATGCTAGATTGGCTGGACTGTCATCAGTGATCATTTTGTTTTTTATTTTATGCTTTCTTTTTATTTTTGTTTCCACAATTTTGTGATACTTTATTTTCTATCTTTGTTCTATTTTATGCCTTTTCTTTTTTTTTAATCCTTCATTTCCTTTTACAAGTTACTACCAGCATTTTTTTTTCCTGGCTTGCCTTTTCTCTTGTTTCCATCTTTATACTTGTTTCCTTTCTCCCTCCCTCCTTCCCTTCCTTAAATATATATTGTGCATCTACCATTTTCAGGGCTAGGCATTATGCGGAGTGCTGCATAACAGCAGTAAAAATAGAAGCCCTCCATTATGGAGCTACTTGTCTTCTATGAGAGACAGTATTGTACTTATAAATCCACAAATGAATCTGCACTCACGAACACTGTGCATTTTATAATCAGAAGACAAGGTGCTGTAAAGCAGGAGACCTGATATACCTTAGGAGCAGGGAAGGCCTCCCTGACTTAGGGACATGATGTGAAGTCTTGGGGGAAGCAGGAGAACTACCCAGACCAATGGCCGGGAAGAGTCTCCAGAGACAGGAACCACCATGAGAAAAACCTTAGGAAGGGGAAGAGTTTGGGGTATAAGGAAATGTCCAATGGCCACTGTGAGGAGATGGAATTGTAGAAGACAGAGCCAGGCACAGGGAGATGGGAAATTCCAGAGACCTTTCCCCTTAGCACCCTCTTGTTTCCACATACCCATTTATCTTAGCCACAAAGTAATTGAATAGATCATTTTTCTAGATTAATAAATGAGCAAAATAAGTATAAGACACAACATGATGAAAGCGAAAAATGTAACAAACAAACAAAAAAACCTTTGACAACTAGAGATTTGAGAATTGAGAAGTTCAAACATACCCAAAGCACCTGAAGGTAGATACTATGATTTTCTGTGGCACATGAATTGGCCTGCTTGCTCAGATACACAACACGTGAGAGATTTATAGTAATAAGTGTTATGGATTTGAACATGACTTCCATGTGTCTGTAGTGTGTGTCATATGCTCACCTGTGAATAAGTATATGCTCAAAGGTAATAGGTATGCCTAATTCACAGTTAAATCTTTTATTGTACATTAAAACAAAACAAAATAAAACAAACATTATTGGCAGGCATGGTGGTGCATGCCTGTAATCCCAGCAACTTGTGAGGTTGAGGCAGGAGATTTTGAGTTCAAAGAAGCCTCAGCAACTTAGCCAGAAACTTAGCAACTCTGACTCTGTCTGTAAATAAAATATAAAAAGGGGCTGGGGATGTGGCTCAGTGGTTAAATACCCTATACCAAAACAAAATCAAACAAACAAAAACACATTATTTTATTTCAGTACTCTTATGCATATTAAATGCTCTTTGGTGCTTTTATTGTGAAAGTGTTCTTTTCTTCACCTTTTTAAGAAGTATGAGAAAACGTATACAGAAAGAATGACATATGTGTATATGTACAAGTTTTACTTATTTATGGGCAAACAACTGGGTGATGTTTTATGGTTTCCATTTTAATTGGCTCAATGTAGATAAGTGATAGAAATACAAACTGTGGTAAAATACAATCCTGCAGTTCTAAGAAATAAAAATGTCATATATTATGAACCAGATCACAGAACTCTCTTTAGGTGCAAGCAAAAGAAAAATGTATGCAACTTCAGAAATAAATATGCATTCTCTCCAGATGTAACACATTTGTTACATGACTTTGAATAATTTATGAAAAATCATTTTGCCCTAATATGTGTTTTGAGCAAAATGATTTAGGAAATAATTTCATTTTATACTTTTCCTTTGCAACCAAAGTTAATTTATTAGAAGATAATGGTTCCACAGTTTAGCTATTGTGAATTGTGCTGCTATAAACATTGATATGGCTGTGTCCCTGTAGTATGTTGTTTTTAAGTCCTTTGGGTATAGACTGAGGAGAAGGACAGCTGGGTCAAATGGTGGTTCCATTCCCAGTTTTCCAAAGAATTTCCATACTGCTTTCCATATTGGTTGCACCAATTGGCAGTCCCATGAGCAATGTATGAGTGTACCTTTTTCCCTACATCCTCGCCAACACTTATTGTTGTTTGTCTCCATAATAGCTGCCATTCTGACTGGAGTGAGATAAAAACCTTAGAGTATTTTTAATTTATATTTCTCTAGTTGCTACCAATGATGAACTTTTTTTATGTATTTGTTGATTGATTGATCATTATCTTCTGAGAAGGGTCTCTTCAGGTCTTTGGCCCATTTATTGATTGTGTTATTTGCTTTTTTGGTGCTTAGCTTTTTGAGTTCTTTATGTACCCTAGAGATTATTAATCTATCTAATGTGTGAGGGGTAAAAAATTACTCCCAAGATGTAGGCTCTCTATTCACCTCACAGATTGTTTCTTTTTCTGAGAAGAATCTTGTAAGTTTGAGTCCATCCCATTTATTGATTATTGGTTTTAGGGTCTAATTCCACATGATAAAGTTTAGGACATACTTTTTCTTCTATTAGATGTAGAGTCTCTGGTTTAATTCCTAGGTTCTTGAGTTGAGATTTGTGCATGGTGAGAGAAAGGAATTTAATTTCATTTTGTTGCATATGGATTTCCACTTTTCCAAGCACCCTTTGTTGAAGAGGCTATCTGTTCTGAAATGCATGTTTTTGGCTCCTAAGATAATTGTAATTTTGTTGGTTAGACTCTGTGTCCTCTATTCTGTATCATTGGTTCACCAGTCTGTTTTGGTGCCAATACCATGCTGTTTTTGTTACTATTGCTCTGTAGTATAGTTTAAGGTCTGGTATAGTGATGCCACCTGCTTCACTCTTCATGCTGAGGATTGCTTTAGCTATTTGGGTCTTTTATTTTTCCAGATCAATTTCATGATTTCTTTTTCTGTTTCTATGAGGAATGCCATTGGGATTTTGATCGGAATTGCATTAAATCTCTATAGTGCTTTTGGAAGTATGGTCATTTTGATGATGTTAATTCTGCCTATCCAAGAGCAACGTAGCAACGTAGATTTTCCCATCTTCTAAGGTTTACTTTAGGGTTCTGTAGTTTTCATTGTATAGATCTTTCACCTCTTTCATTAAGTTGATCCCAAGTTTTTTTTTTTTCCTTTTGTTTTGGCTTTTTTTTTTTTTTGAGGCTATTGCAAATGGGGTAGTTTTCCTCATTTCCTTCTCAGAGGATTTGTCACTGATATACAGAAATGACTTTGATTTATGGGTGTTGATTTTATATCCTGCCACTTTGCTGAATTCATTTACTACTTCTAGAATTTTTCTGGTGGAGCTTTTTGGGTCTTCTAGGTATAGAGTCATATTGTCAGCAAATAGTGCTAATTTAAGTTCTTTGTTTTCTATACATATCCTATTAATTTCTTTCATCTATGTCATTGCTCTGACCAGTGTTTAAAAAACTATGTTAAATATAAGTGGTGAAACAGGGCATCCCTGTCTTGTTCCAGTTTTTAGAGGGAATGCCTTCAATTTTTTTTCCATTTAGAATGATATTGGCGAAGAGTCAGGGAGGGAGATTCCAACATGGTGGTGGGCGCGGAGAGATCAAGTCTCTGACCTCTTCAGCTGTGCGGGCATAGGGAGTCATAAACAATCTAAATTCTGTTTGCTCAGGATCACTAGGTAATGCTGAGCTGACGTGGATCTGGGGCGATCAGTCTGGACCTCTCAGAACACACACTGAGCCCGGATCGGCTGAATTCAAGCTCCCGTTCGCCTGCTTCCCGCAGACAAACAGCTGTGACTCAGCACTAATCCATCCGGCTGAAACAACTGGTCAGCCCCTCTAATCCTACTGAAGTAAATGCCTACTGAGCCTTCATAGGTAGTGGCCACAGGTTTGAAACGGGGCTTGGGAGAGACAGTAAGGACCCACCCGTTGCATTGGTCACCCGGCAAAGGGAAACAAACTGTTGCCATTTGCAAGAGATACCACCATGGCAGAGAACTGACATCATCAGACTGCGGTGGAGGAGATAACTTCATTGAAACCTGCGGCTACAGGTGTGTAATTCCCTAGCCTTCCCTCTCCACACATCGGGGAAACCTTAAGGGCCCCTCCCAGCTCCCCCGTGAGCACCATAGCCAGACCGAGGGAATCAGACGTGGCGCGGGACCCAAGGTGCGGAACTCCCGGCTACAGCTCCCACCAGGGCTGACAACTGAGGTCTCTTGCATCAGCTACCGGGGGCGTGGCTACCAGAGGGCAAGTAAAATTCGCTGAGGATTCTCAGCCCCAAGCTCTACAAACTTAGGGTCTGAGGGAATGGCAAACTGGAAGAGTGTGCCCAGTCATTCATGACAACAGGGCTCCCGGGAGCAGCAGACCTGGTGTGTACCCAGTATTGTGGTGAGCGGCACCCGTGAGAGGGGCCTGGCTAGAGGAAAAGTGGGGAAGTGACTAGACACAAGAGGAGGCCCTAGGCACTCAGGATTGGAGACTCGCCCAGTCTGGGCGGAGGAGCTGCTGCACAGTGATTGGTTCCCGCGTATTGACAGGAGAAACTTGGCCTGGTGGGCACAGCGCCACCTACTGGAAGAGAAGTTAATCAAACTCTAAGACTGCATTTATTAGTTTTTTTTTTTTTCCTCTTTTTTTTTTGATTTGGGTTTTTTCTTTCATTTTCATTTTTCTTTCTTGTTGTTTTTAAAATTTTTTTTCAATTTTTTTCTTCTAATTTTAATTTTTTTATTATTATTATTTTTTTAATTTTTTCTTTTTTATTTCATATTTTTTTCTTCTTTTGTCTTTTCATTTGTTTTCAATTATCTTACCCCCCCCCTTCCTTGAATTCTACCTGCTTACACTCATTCTCTTTAGTGACTTCTTCCCTTAACTTCTAATACCTTTCCTCCCAAGCATCAAATAAATTTATAGTAGTAAACAGTAACTAAGCAGTCAAACAGAACAAGAAGTAACATGAGCAGCTTCAAAAAGCAAGGAAGAAAAGGAGTACAAACAATGCAGGACAGCCTAAATATTCAGGAGGACCTAGAGTCATCAGAAAAATGGTCATATAAAGAACTCAAGGAACACCTTAGACAGATGGAATGGAACCTTAAAGAGGATACGAGACAGCAAATTCAAGCAGCGAAAGAACACATTGAGAACGAATTACATAAACAGATAAAAGAAGAAGTTAAGCATCTTTATCAGGAGATACAGATTATAAAAATAATCAAACAATAATTCTAGAAATGAAGGAAACAATAAATCAAATTAAAAACTCAATTGAGAGTATCACTAACAGAGTGGAGCAAGTAGAAGCCAGAACATCAGATAATGAAGACAAAATATATCATCTTGAAAAGAGTCTAGCCAACTCAGAAAGTCTGGTAAAAAATCACGAGAAAAAAATCCAAGAGTTATGGGATAACATAAAAAAACCAAATTTACGAATCATTGGGATAGAAGAAGGTACAGAGATTCAAGCCAAGGGAATGAGTAACCTGCTTAATGAAATGATTATAGAAAACTTTCCAGAAATAAAAAAGGAAACAGATATACAATTTGAAGATGCATACAGGACACCGAGCACACAAAATCACAGTAGACCAACACCAAGGCACATTGTTATGAAGATATCCAATATACAGAACAAAGAGAAAATATTAAAAGCTACAAGAGAAAAGAGGCAGATTACATTCAGGGGTAAACCAATAAGGTTAACAACGGATTTTTCATCACAGACACTGAAAGCAAGAAGGTCATGGAACAATGTATTTCAAACACTGAAAGACAATGGATGCCAAACAAGAATTCTGTATCCAGCAAAATTAAGCTTCAGGTATGACAACGAAACAAAAATCTTTCATGATAAACAAAAGTTAAAAGAATTTTCAGCCAGAAAACCAGCATTGCAAAGCATTTTTGAGCAAAACACTACACGAGGAAGAAATGAAAAACAATAACCAAAACTATCAGAGGGAAGTGCCTCGGTAAAGACAGAGGGCGAGGGGAAAGATAATCATGAAGAAACAAACTAAATTTTTTTAAAAAAAGGATAAATAATCAAACATGGCTGGAAGTACAAACCATATATCAATAGTAACTCTAAATATTAATGGCTTAAACTCTCCAATAAAGCGACATAGGCTGGTATCATGGATTAAAAAAACAAATCCAACAATATGCTGCCTCCAGGAGACACATCTGATTGGAAAAGAAATACACAGGCTGAAGGTGAAAGGATGGGAAAAAATATACCATGCACACGGTCCTCGTAAGCAAGCAGGGGTGTCCATCCTCATATTGAAAAAAATCGACTTCAAGACTAAGTTAATCAAAAGGGATAAGGAAGGACATTATATACTGTTAAAAGGAACCATTCACCAACAAGACATAACAATTATCAATATATATGCACCAACTAATGGTGCTGCGACGTTCATAAAACAAATTCTCCTCAAGTTCAAGAATCAAATAGACCACAACATAATAATTATGGGTGACTTCAACACACCTCTCTCACCATTGGACAGATCCTCCAAACAAAAGTTGAATAAAGAAACTATAGAACTCAATACCACAATCAATAACCTAGACTTAACTGACATATATAGAATATATCAACCATCATCAAATGGATATACTTTTTTCTCAGCAGCACATGGATCCTTCTCAAAAATAGACCATATATTATGCCATAGGGCAACCCTCAGTAAATATAAAGGGGTGGAGATAAGACCATGCATTTTATCTGATCATAATGGAATGAAACTGGAAATCAATGATAAAAGAAGAAAGGAAAAACCCTACATCACATGGAAAATGAACAATATGTTACTGAATGATCAACAGGTTACAGAAGACATAAAGGAGGAAATAAAAAAATTCTTAGAGATAAATGAAAATACGGACACAACATATCGGAATCTATGGGACACAATGAAAGCAGTTTTAAGAGGGAAATTCATCGCCTAGAGGTCATTCCTCAAAAAAATAAAAAAACAACAAATAAATGAGCTCACACTTCATCTCAAAGCCCTAGAAAAGGAAGAGCAAAACAACAGCAAATATAGCAGAAGGCAAGAAATAATTAAAATCAGAGCAGAAATCAATGAAATTGAAACAAAAGAAACTATTGAAAAAATTAACAAAACTAAAAGTTGGTTCTTCGAAAAAATAAATAAGATCAACAGACCTTTAGCCATGCTAACGAAGAGAAGAGAGAGAACTCAAATTACTCTAACATACGGGATGAAAAAGGCAATATCACAGCAGATGCTACAGAAATACAGAAGACAATTAGAAATTATTTTGAAAACCTATATTCCAATAAAATAGAAGATAGTGAAGACATTGACAAATTTCTTAAGTCATATGATTTGCTCAGACTGAGTCAGGAGGATACACACAATTTGAACAGACCAATATCAATGGATGAAATTGAAGAAGCAATCAAAAAACTACTAACCAAGAAAAGCCCAGGACCGGATGGATATACAGCGGAGTTTTACAAAACCTTTAAAGAAGAATTAATACCAATACTTTTCAAGATATTTCAGGAAATAGAAAAAGAGGGAGCTCTTCCAAATTCATTCTATGAGGCCAACATCACCCTGATTCCGAAACCAGACAAAGACACCTCAAAGAAAGAAAACTACAGACCAATATCTCTAATGAACCTAGATGCAAAAATCCTTAATAAAATTCTGGCGAATTGGATTCAAAAACATATCAAAAAAATTGTGCACCATGATCAAGTAGGATTCATCCCTGGGATGCAAGGCTGGCTCAATATACGGAAATCAAAAAATGTTATTCACCACATCAATAGACTTAAAAATAAGAACCATATGATCATCTCGATAGACGCAGAGAAAGCATTCGACAAAGTACAGCATCCTTTTATGTTCAAAACTCTTGAAAAACTAGGGATAACAGGAACATACCTCAACATTGTAAAAGCAATCTATGCTAAGCCTCAGGCTAGCATCATTCTAAATGCAGAAAAATTGAAGGCATTCCCTCTAAAATCTGGAACAAGACAGGGATGCCCTCTCTCACCACTTCTGTTCAACATAGTTCTAGAAACACTGGCCAGAGCAATTAGACAGACAAAAGAAATTAAAGGCATAAAAATAGGAAAAGAAGAACATAAATTATCACTATTTGCAGAATACATGATTCTATATCTAGAAGACCCAAAAGGGTCTACAAAGAAACTATTAGAACTAATAAATGAATTCAGCAAAGTGGCAGGATATAAAATCAACATGCATAAATCAAAGGCATTTCTGTATATCAGCGACAAAACTTCTGAAACGGAAATGAGGAAAAACACTCCATTCACAATATCCTCCAAAAAAATAAAATACTTGGGAATCAACCTAACAAAAGAGGTGAAAGATTTATACAATGAAAACTACAGAACTCTAAAGAGAGAAGTAGAAGAAGATCTTAGAAGACGGAAAAATATACCATGTTCATGGATAGGCAGAACTAACATTATCAAAATGGCGATATTACCAAAAGTTCTCTATAGGTTTAATGCAATGCCAATCAAAATCCCAACAGCATTTCTTGTAGAAATAGATAAAGCAATCATGAAATTCATATGGAAAAATAAAAGACCCAGAATAGCAAAAGCAATTCTAAGCAGGAAATGTGAATCAGGCGGTATAGCGATACCAGATTTCAAACTATATTACAGAGCAACAGTGACAAAAACAGCATGGTACTGGTACCAAAACAGGCGGGTGGACCAATGGTACAGAATAGAGGACACAGAGACTAATCCACAAAGTTACAACTATCTTATATTTGATAAAAGGGCTAAAAGCATGCAATGGAGGAAGGATAGCATCTTCAACAAATGGTGTTGGGAAAACTGGAAATCCATATGCAACAAAATGAAACTGAATCCCTTTCTCTTGCCATGCACAAAAGTTAACTCAAAATGGATCAAGGACCTTGATATCAAATCAGAGACTCTGTGTCTGATAGAAGAAAAAGTTGGCTCCAATCTACATATTGTGGGGTCGTGCTCCAAATTCCTTAATAGGACACCCATAGCATAAGAGTTAATAACAAGAACCAACAAATGGGACTTACTTAAACTAAAAAGTTTTTTCTCAGCAAGAGAAACAGTAAGAGAAGTAAATAGGGAGCCTATATCCTGGGAACAAATTTTTACTCCTCACACTTCAGATAGAGCCCTAATATCCAGAGTATACAAAGAACTCAAAAAATTAGACAATAAGATAACAAATAACCCAATCAACAAATGGGCCAAGGACCTGAACAGACACTTCTCAGAGGAGGACATACAATCAATCAACAATTACATGAAAAGATGCTCACCATCTCTAGCAGTCAGAGAAATGCAAATCAAAACCACCCTAAGATACCATCTCACTCCAGTAAGATTGGCAGCCACTATGAAGTCAAACAACAACAAGTGCTGGCGAGGATGTGGAAAAAAGGGTACACTTGTACATTGTTGGTGGGACTGCAAATTGGTGCAGCCAATTTGGAAAGCAGTATGGAGATTTCTGGGAAAGCTGGGAATGGAACCACCATTTGACCCTGCTTTTGCCCTTCTTGGACTATTCCCTGAAGACCTTAAAAGAACATGCTACAGGGATACTGCCACATCGATGTTCATAGCAGCACAATTCACAATAGCTAGACTATGGAACCAACCTAGATGCCCTTCAATAGATGAATGGATAAAAAAAAATGTGGCATTTATACACCATGGAATATTATGCAGCACTTAAAAATGACAAAATCATGGAATTTGCAGGGAAATGGATGGCACTAGAGCAGATTATACTTAGTGAAGCTAGCCAATCCCTAAAAAACAAATACCAAATGTCTTCTTTGATATAATGAGAGCAACAAAGAACAGAGCAGGGAGGAAGAGCAGGAAGAAAAGATTAACATTAAACAGAGACATGAGATGGGAGGGAAAGGGAGAGAAAAGGGAAATTGCATGGAAATGAAGGGAGACCCTCATTGCTATACAAAATTACATATAAGAGGTTGTGAGGGGAATGGCAAAATAAACAAGGAGAGAAATGAATTACAGTAGATGTGGTAGAGAGAGAAGATGTGAGGGAAGGGGAGGGGGGATAGTAGGGGATAGCAAATGTAGCAGAATACAACAATTACTAATAGGGCATTATGTAAAATTGTGGATGTGTAACCGACGTGATTCTGCAATCTGCATTTGGGGTAAAATTGGCAGTTCATAACTCACTTCAATCTAATGTATGAAATACGATATGTCAAGAGCTTTGTAATGTTGTGAACAACCAATAAAAAAAATAGAATGATATTGGCCTGGGGCTTAGCATAGATAGCTTTTATGATGTTGAGATATGTTCCTATTATCCCTAGATTTTCTAGTGTTTTGAACATGAAGGGGTGCTGTATTTTGTCAAATGCTTTTTCTGCATCTATTGAGATAACACATGATTCTTATCTTTGAGTCTATTGATGCGATGAATTACATTTATTGATTTTCTTATGTTGAACCAACCTTGCATCCCTGGGAGGAATCCCACCTGATCATAGTGCATGATCTTTTTGATATGTTTTTGTATTCAATTTGCCAGAATTTTATTGAGAATTTTTGCATCTATGTTCATTAGAGATATTGGTCTAAATTTTTCTTTCTTTGATGTGTCTTTGCCTGGTTTTGGAATCAGGATGATATTGGCCTCATAGAATGAGTTTGGAAGTGCTGCCTCTTTTTCTACTTCCTGAAATAAATTGAAGAGTATTAGTATTAGTCCTTCTTTAAAGGACTTGTATAACTCAGCTGTGTATCCATCAGGTCCTGGGCTTTTCTTGGTTGAGATGGCATCTTGGTTTTGATGGCATCTTCTATTTCATCACTTGATATTGGTCTGTTTAAATTGTATATATCTTCCTGATTCAATCTTGACAAATCATATGACTTAAGAAATTTGTTGATGCCTTCAATTCTTCTATTTTATTGGAATTTAAGTTTTCAAAATAATTTCTAATTATCATCTGTATTTCTACATTGTCTGTTTTGATATTACCTTTTTCATCCCATATGCTGGTAATTTGAATTTTCTCTCTCCTTCTGTTCTTTAATGTAACTAAGAGTCTATCAATTTTATTTATTTTTGAAAGAACCAAATTTTTGTTTTGTCAATTTTTTAAATTGTTTCTTTTATTTTGATTTCAGCTCTAATTTTAATTATTTCTTGACTTTTACTGCTTTTGCTATTGATTTGTTCTTTTTTTCTAGATCTTTAAGATATATTGTGAGGTCATTTATTTCTTGACTTTTTCTTCTTTTAAGGAATGAACTCTGATGCAATGAACTTTCCTCTTAGAACTGCTTTCATGGTGTCCCAGAGATTTCAATATGTTGTGTCTATGCTTTCATTTACGTCTAAGAATTTTTTACTTTCCTCCTTGATATCTTCTGCCACCCATTGTTCATTCAGTAGCACATTGTGTAGTGTCCAGGTGTTGGAATAATTTTTATTTTTATTTTGTCATTGATTTCTAATTTCATTCCATTATGACCTGATAAAACGCATTGTAGTATCTCTATTTTTTTTTTTGTATTTTCTAAGAGTTGCTTTGTGGAATATTATATGGTCTACTTTAGAAAAGTATCCATGTGCTGCTGAGAAGAAAGTGTATCTGCTTGATATAGGTTGAAAATTGAGAATACTGTATATGTTTCCATTTTAAATGACTCATTATAAAATAGGATAAAAGTCAAGTTCATTGGGAAGATAAAGAGTTATATGGTACACTTAGTGGACTTAACCTGCCTATTGGGTATCTAGAGAGAGAAATTAAATTGGAGGGCTTAGTGATTGTGGAGAAGGTCTGGGTGTAAGAGATGGGTTTGGAAATCACTTTCATATGAGTACACATTTCCTACAGAATCACAGAAGTTCAATTTCATGTAATGAGAAAAGCAATGGGGAAAACTTATAGTGTAGAATTGACCTTATTGTTTGATAACTATGTCATTTAGATGTCACTTAGCCCAATTTCTTTTTGATGCCTCAGAGACACTCTTACCTCCTTTAAAATTTTATTTTGAGAGTTAAAAAAATCAATACAAGCAAAATATCTTGAAACTCATATATATATATATATGTATCTCTCTCTTTCTCTCTCTCTCTCTCTCTCTCTCTCTCTCTCTCTCTCTATATATATATATATATATATATATATATATATATATATATAATCCATCACTCCAGTATTCACCATAAGCAAGGAATTTTGGGGACTAAAAGTGAGAGATTTAGGCATGTCTGAAGATTTCCTTGGAAATGTCCATAGACTTGGTTCCTAGGTTTATCTTCATGTCTTCAGAGCCTGGGAGTTCCTTTTTCATATAATATGTAGTCATCTGGAAAATGAATTTTGAAGAATGCCTGGTATACAATTAAAGACCTGTAATTTTTTTAAAGATTCTCCATGTACATAAGCAATATGAAAATAATGATATTACCCTCTTCTGAACTTTCTGAATCTTCCTCTCAAATTCATAATACCACCTCTAACTAGTGTTTGATGAGCCTGTCTTTCTGGTATACCTTCCTATAACTGGGCATACTTTTACTAAAGAAATATCTTTACTATTAAGGGATCATGTCTTTTCTTTGATCTTCCTTTGTATTTCTCCTATATGTTTTTGTATTCAATTTGCCTATAATGACTTTTTCTCCATCTTTGCCTATCAAAATCCTTACTTGGCTTAGAAACCATTTCAAATATCTTTTTCAGGAGCACCACTATGAGTATTACTTTATGTTTATGACAAATTATACTCTGTGTTATTTGCACTTTCTGATTTTTCTGCCCATTTGTGAGTTCCTCAAGTATATGGACTCCATTATTTTATTCCTCCATTGCTCCTGACCCAGTGTCCTGGACATGATACATAAAGGAATTTGATCAGTCAAAACAAACTCCAGAAAGGTGACAGAAATGATTCTATCCAATTAGAATAAAAGCACTTTATACCTTTATAATTATGCCTTAGTCAACTTTGTCTAACCAAAAAAATTAAAATTAAAATTTTAATTAAAATATAAAAAAATCTTTCAAGATAATTTGAAGCATCATGAAATGAATATATGAAATACTAAAAATCTACCAACAATCCTGCAAGAATTATTAAAGTTTCCTTTTCTTCCCAAAGCTCTTTGACAATATGTGAAAAACAAGAAGAATCTTGGTAATGTAGGAAATTTTCTTTTTTTTTTAAATTTTTTTAGTTGTTAGTGGACCTTTATTTTATTTATTTATATGTGGTGCTGAGAATCAAACCCAGTACCTCACACAAGCTAGGCAAGCGCTGTACCACAGAGCTACAACCCCAATCCCTGTATCTTTTTTTTTTTAAACTTTTTTTTTTTTAAAGAGAGAGTGAGAGAGGAGAGAGAGAGAGAGAGAATTTTTAATATTTATTTTTTAGTTCTCAGCGGACACAACATCTTTGTTGGTATGTGGTGCTGAGGATCGAACCCGGGCCGCACGCATGCCAGGCGAGCGCGCTACCACTTGAGCCACATCCCCAGCCCAAAAATTTTCACTTGTAACAACTTCTTTCCAAATTGGGTCCTGAATCACTTTTGCCTGTGGTACTAAATCTATTGCTCAATTTACAGTGATATGTTGAAATGTCTCAAAAGACTAGAACTATACTTGAGATGTATGCCTCTTTGGCCTTTGTCTCTAAAGGATTTTCATTGCTTGCTTTTAGCACTTCATAAATGCAGAGATGTGGTATGTCAAGAGACTAGTTGCTGCTGACAAGGGTAGGATTGTGAAAGTGGATTGATAATATTCTCGTACTGGGATAGCCACATAAGCCAGCAGCATAAGTTATGACCTGCTAAACCAACCTCACTTGGATAGGAACTTATAGCCAATATTTGCTTGCTGTGTATTATATCATACTTTTCTTAGAATTATATCTTTTTAAGTGGCTCCTGGGTACAGAATATGAGACACTGTATCAGGCACTGTAAAACATATTTAGAGAATGAGGAACTATGCACATGTCATATGTCATGGATTATATATGGAAGAATTATTAATATCCATGAGTAGAGTACTCAAGCCAGGTGCTTGGCAGTTGAAAAGTTTCATTCTGGAAAGCCTCATAATTCCTGTTTTATTCCCAAGTAGTTTATGATGCATTCCTAATGAAAGGGCTGATATAATCTGTACCTCATATCTCTACTCTCTTGGACCCAGGGAAGACTGACTTAAATCCAATTGTTTATTTACTGTTGATTTATTGTTGCTCAGGATGACGTAAGAATGAACAAGCATTTTCCTCCATTATAGGTCATATGCCAGCTAGTTGCATTGAAAAGGGACTCTAAAAAGGCAGTTCAAAGCAAGGACAGGAATAAAGAGAGATGGAGTGTAGCTAAGGTACCAAAATTATAGCATGAGTAGGGAAGAGTCATGCCTCCTCTGAGAGGGCACGCAACTATCAAGAGTTTCTATTTAAATATTAGAACAGTTATTAGATGCCAGGAAATATAATGCTCTTGAAAATTCTTAGACACATCACTTCAGTCTCTCTGACATCAAGGTAGGGAAGGCTCCAGTGCAGGAAAACACAAATTTATTGCTTCCTCTTTCCCAGTAATCTCTCCTGTTCCCTTAAAATATGATGGGAAGTGGACAAAGAGGAATCTGGGAAATGGAAATTAATAAAGGCTTGAGAATTCTGCAAAGAAAGTTAACTGGGAACGCCAAACTGTTCTTAAGTAATAAATGGTTTAATACTTAGACATTTCTGCTACAGTGTAAATTTCCCTATGAGATAGCTCTGTCACATAGAGTCATATAGAATCATGTCTCAAAATACAAAATTTATAAATAAAAATTCTCAATACCCAAGAAATAATTATAATTACAGATCAAATTTCCCTTGCAAATTTCCTAGTAAAAGTTAATCTTTGTCTTTTGCTTTAATTATGGATAAAGACTGGAAATCATGCTTCTACCTCTTCTCACTAAGGGCAGCTAAAAGTTCATTAATCAAGTTCAAAATTTAGTATTTTAAGAAATAGGCCTGATACAAATTTGATGTACTTTTTTAAATAATTGAAAGGTCAATAGTTTCATGATGGTTTCAGAGCAGAAGAATGTTCTGCTTGTCTCTCTGGAGTTGTTCTGTCCTCTGTCTGTCCTTGCTCATGTTGCTTTCATTGTCCTTAACTCAGGAAGATTCAGCAATTTCACATTCAAAGAAAACACGTGATGCACTCCCCTAAGCTCTTTCTCTATATAGCTGACTATTGTGGCAAGTGGTGTTCATAGGGGATCTGTGTCTTTATTCATTTGGAGAGTCACAGAATGTGTATGACTAAAACCCTGGCATTATGTTTAGAGGTATGTCTTGTTGTTCTCATATAACCCCATCATTTTCAGCTTAATTGATCCTGCTCTTATTCAAACAGCACAAAGGGAGACAACCAATAAAGGCTATACACTTCAGGGCCAAGTTGCATACTTTTACAGAGCTGCTGTCAGGCAGATTTATAACTGATAGCATTATGCAGGGAATGGGAAAAAGATAAGGGTTAAAAGAACCATTCTTTCAGTGAGCCAATGAGATAAGGGGGTTGAATGTGTGAACAAACTGGACCTCTTAGGTACAGACAAACTAAAATGAAATTTAACAGTTACAGTACATAGAATATTGTTAACTCATGAGTACTCATCAATTGAAAATTTGCATTAATGCTTAGAATGGAGAACGTGGTGTTGTAGACTTTGTGACAGTGAGGCTTTTATATCAATCTTTTTTGATAAAGAGGTGAAAAAATGTGACTAATTTTTATTTATGTACAATTTAATTGAGTTTTGTTTTTGTCAAAGAAAAGTAAAGGTTAGGACACTTAAACTTTTTTTTTCCATAGTGGCTAAACTGATACATATATGAAACATAATGTTACTCACTGCTGAAAAGGTTAGCAGTTGGGCGCTAAATCAAAAAAAATTTAAAAACTGTTTCAGTGAACAATGTGGAGGGCCAGAGTCAGGCAGAGGAGAAGCATAGAGTATCAGAGCTACAGCAACTTGATATGTGCACACTCAAAACCACACACATACTTAGATGCACACACCTGCACCAGTAAGAATCACTGAGAACAGATTTAGCACATGTCAAACTCATATGTAAAAAGATAAATAATCTGACAGGAAATTCACTGCCTCATACTTTTAAAATATTAATTTTGCAAGAAAGTAATCAATCTTATTTAAGAACAGTGTTCTAGAATATAAATTTTGTTTGTGTTGGCATTTGTCATTGAAATTTGTCTAGGTACTTTCTAAGAGAAAATTTGTCTAGGTACTTTCTAAGAGAAATAGAGATATTCCTACATATCTCTATTTATTCTGATTTTAG
Source organism: Ictidomys tridecemlineatus (assembly GCF_052094955.1). Lineage (NCBI taxonomy): Eukaryota > Metazoa > Chordata > Mammalia > Rodentia > Sciuridae > Ictidomys > Ictidomys tridecemlineatus. Next base: position 105,371,909 of record NC_135477.1, read on the forward strand.
ATTATCTTGACACTTTTAGATATGGCTGAGGATGGCCTTAATTTATTGTGACTTTTTAGTGAATAGAATTAGAGTTACACAATTCTTGAACATTTGATGAAGCTTGTGACTTTTCATCTTAGAATTAGCATAGTTCAGAACATTATATCCATTAAAAGAGCATTCTTACTATTAAGAAAATACACTACCACTTCTATTCAATATAGTACTTGACGCTTTAGCCAGAGCAACTAGACAAAAGAAAAAATGATATGGATAAAACTAGGAAAGGAATAACTTAAATTATCAGTATTTACAAATAATTCATAGTATTATCATATAGTTAGAATCTTCTAAAATCCCCATCAAAAGATTTCTAGAGCTGATAAACAAATTTAGCAAAGGTACAAGGATATAAAGGTAATATATAAAAATCAATATTTTTTTCTATATACAGACAGGAACTTGATAAGAAAGAAAGAAGAAAAAAATTTATTCACACTAGCCATTAAAAAAAAATCAAAAGCATTCCCTCTAAAAACTGGAACAATATAGGGATGCCCTCTTTCACCACTTCTATTTAACATAGTTTTTCAAACACTGGCCAGAGCAATTAGACTAAAGAAATTAAAGGAATGTGGATAGGTAAAGAAAAACTCAAATTAGCACTATTTATTAATGATATGATTCTATACCTAGAAGACCCAAAAAGTTCCACCAGAAAACTTCTAGAACTAGTAAATGAATTCAGCAAAGTAGCAGGATACAAAATCAAAACCCATAAATCAAAAGCATTCCTATATATCAGTGACAAATCCTCAGAAAGGGAAACAAGGAAAAATACCCCATTTATAATAGCATAAAAAAGTTAAAATACCTGGGAATCAACTTAACAAAAAGGGTGAAAGACTTCTAAAGTGAAAACTACAGAACACTAAAAAAAGAAATTAAAGAAGACCTTAGAAGATGGAAAGTGCTATGTTGTTCTTGGATAAGCAGAATTAATATTGTCAATATGACGATACTACCAAAAGCACTATACAGATTTAATGCAATTCCAATCAAAATCCCAATGACATTCCTCATAGAAATAAAAAAAAGCAATCATGAAATTCATCTGAAAATAATAAGAGATCCAGAATAGCTAAAGCAATATTTAGCAGGAAGAGTGAAACAAGTGACATCACTATGCCAGACTTTAAACTATACAACAGAACAATAGTAACAAAAACAGCATTGTATTGGCACCAAAATAAACTTGTAGACTAAATGATACAGGATAGAGGATACAGAGACTATCCCAGATAATTACAGTTATCTTATATTAGACAAAGGCACCAAAAACATATATTGGAGAAAAGATAGCCTCTTCAACAAATGGTGCTGGGAAAATTGGAAATCCTTAGGCAACAAAATGAAACTAAACCTTTGTCTCTCACCATGCACAAAACTCAACTCAAAGTGGATTAAGGACCTAGGAATTAAACCAGAGACATTACATCTATTAGAAGAAATAGTAGGCCCAAATATCCATCATGTGAGATTAGGTCCCAACTTCCTTAATAAGACTCCTATAGTGCAAGAATTAATATCAAGAATCAATAAATGGGATGGATTCAAACTAAAAAGCTTCTCAGCAAAAGAAATAATCAGCGAGGTGAATAGAGAGCCTACTAATTGGGAACAAATTCTCACCACATGCACGTCAGATACAGCACTAATATCTAGAGTATATAAAGAACTCAAAAATCTTAACACTGAGAACAAATAACCCAATCAATAAATGGGCCAAGGAACCAAACAGACACTTCTCAGAAGACAATATACAATCAAAAATATATGAAAAAATGTTCAATATCTCTAGCAATTAGACAAATGTACATCAAAACTACCCTAAGATTTCATCTCATTCCAGTCAGAATAGCAGCTATTATGAAGACAAACAAAAATAAGTGTTGGCAAGGATGTGGGGGGAAAGGCACACTCAAACATTGGTGGTGGGATGGCAAATTGGTACAGCCAATATGGAAAACAATATGGAGAATATTTGGAAAACTGGGAATGGAACCACCATTTGACCCAGCTATCCCATTCCTTGGTCTATACTCAAAGGGTTTAAAAACAGCATACTACAGGGACACAGCCACATCAATGTTTATAGCAGCACAATTCACAATAACTAAATTGTAGAACCAACCTAGGTGCTATTCAGTAGATAAATGGATAAAGAAAATGTGGTATGTATACACAATGGAATATTATTCAGCATTAGAAGAGATGGCATTTGCTGGTAAATGAATGGAGCTGGAGAATATAATGCTAAGTGAAATTAGTCAATCCCCATAAACCAGATGCCAAATGATTTCTCTGATTTAAGAATTATGATTCATAATATACTGGGGGTGGGGGTAATTAAAAGAACTATAAGTAGGGAAAAGGAGAAAAGAGGAGGGAGTAAAAGGAAAGGGGATGGGGTAGGAAAGAGTGGAATACAATGGTCATCATTACTCTAAGTACATGTATGAAGACACAAAGGATGTGACTCTACTTTGTATACAACCAGAGATATAAAAAATTGTACTCTATGTGTGTAATATAAACTGTAATGCATTCTTCTGTCATATATAACAAATTAAAGTTTAAAAAAATAAAAAAGAACTCTAGGAATAAATCTAACCAAAAAGGTGAAAGACCTACACAAGGAAAATTATAGAACACTGGAAAGTGAAATAAAAGACACCAGAAGATGGAAAGACCTCTCATGTTCTTAGATAGGAAGAATAATATTGTTAAAATGTCCATCTTACCAAAATCAATGTACAGATTTAATGTAATTTCCATTAAAATATCAATTACATTCTTTGCAGAACTAGAAAAAAAGTCCTAAAATTCAAATGAAGAACAAAAGACTCAATTCAGCCAAAGAAATTATGATCAAAAAACAATACTGGAGGCATCACAGTACCTGGCTTCAAAATATACACTAACAAAACTAGCAGGATACTGGCATAAACAATACATTTGGAAGCTTGAGAGAGAAAGGTAAAAAAGGTTCTCATGAAAACCAAGATTAATATGGTAGAGAAAGGCAATCCAGGGGAGGCAGGAGAGGAGGACAAATGGAGGTATCGGGGAATGAATCTGATCAAATTATGAGCATGAACAAATATGTCACAGTGATCTCTATTAATCTGTATAATTATTATGCACAAATAAAGTTTTAAAAAATAACCAATGTTTCTATTTGGTTCTAATTATTCGGTCAAGATGTGTTACTGACCTAACTACTAGGTCTGCGTAAGTAGATATGGGGGAATCTGTGGTATTACGACAGAGACTGGGATGGCCTGGCCTGACACTCTGTGCTGAGGAGTTCCATCCTTGATAGAAAACTGAAGACAATACAATTCCCTTGAGTACTATGAGAAATAAACAACATTTTCTAGAAAGCAAGAAAAGTACAATGGAATAGCTTGCTTTTTTCTTTGGTCGTGGTTTCAAAATTTTCAAAGAGGAGGGAAGAGTAGGAAACAAAAACACAACTTCTTATGTCTTATTTAGATGAATCACACTGCACCGGAAAAACCATGTTAGTATTGCTCTTCCTGTCTGCTTTACAGAAACACATGACCTTTCTGAGAGCACTCTCAGGAGGATGAAGGCTGATGGGGAAGGAAAGGGTCCTGCTCTCTGGCACATCTCCCTCAGCCACTGCAGTGCTGCCTCTCACCCCTAGTCTTTCCCTCATTAGTAAGACCATATTTCCTCTTAAAGTGTCAGTGCTTTCACAAAGAAACAACTACTGTGCGTAAGGCCAACTAACTCTATTGAAAGTCTGATGAAGCAGGTCTCTACTCACATTATGAACTTCAAACTATGTCAAATTAGGTGAAAGGAATCCTTCTTCCTTGGGTATTCTTTTTTTTAAAATTTTTTTATTAGTTGCTCAAAACATTACAATGATCTTGACATATCATACATATGATTCAAATGGGATACGTAATCTTATTTTTCCACGTGTACAGATTGCAGGATCACATTGGTTATACAGCCACGTTTATACATAGGGCCATACTAGTATCTATTGCATTCTGCTGCCCTTTCTATCCTCCCCCCACTCCCCTCCCCTCCCATCACCTCTTTCTACCCAATCTACTGTGACACATTTCCCTCTCTCTCTTTTTTCTTCCCCCTCACACCATCTTACATGTAATTTTGCGTAACAATGAAGGTCTCCTACCATCTTCCTTGCAATTCCACTTCTCTCTCCCATTCCCACGCACCTCTTGTCCCTATTTACTGGTAATCTTCTTCTCATGCTCTTCCTCCCTGCTCTTATATCAAAGAAGACATTCTGCATTTGTCTAGGTATTCTTAAGCATAATAAGATGATGCATAAAACATTGGAGTGGTATTCTATTTTCATACATGAGTAATGAATACTTTCTGCTGCTTTAAGCTATAAAATACATCAGTTATCTATTGGATTAGTAGTGAGAGAAATACATTCTGAGAAAAACTGTGGTATGTTTAATATAATCATGATTAATATGATTACATGTTATTAAAATACATAAAGTCTAATTTTTTCATTAAACTCCTTTGAGAAAGCTTTCATTTAGTTTACCTGTGGGGTTTATTTGTTTGTTATTTGGTTGGATTATCTTTGTTGTCTTCATTGAAATAAATAAAGTTGCAAAGGAATTTTTTAGCCTAAAGCAGCAGGTCTGTTTGCTAAATTTGTATATCAGCTCTAGAAACCTTCTGATGAATTCAATAATTCAAATCTATTCAAATGACAATTTGGGGCTCTTCTCCCCATAGTTTCTCTTCTAGTTGTATTTTTTAGGGAAGTTTTTATTCATTTATTTCTTGCCAGAATCTGTTTTATTGAGCTCCTTCTGAATATTCTTAAGCAGGTGATCCTAGGACAACATTTTGAGAAATAGTGATATAGAACCTCCTGAATTGTTATTTTTTCTTTTGTTTATCACCTTAGAACTCAAACAAAATATAATATGTACATAAATAAACTTGCTTTTAGAACAACTTAAGCTTTACTACCCTAAAAAAAAATGCAAATAACATGGAGTTCCCCTAAGCCCTAAATCTAGTTTTCCCCATTACTGACATCTCAACTTAGTATAGCACATTGTGCTTGTCTAAGGGACCAATTTGGATTTATTACTATGAACTAAAGCCATACTATAGTCAGATTTTCTCTTTTTATTTATGATCTTTTTGTTTTCCAGAATTCCATATAAGATACACATTACATTTAGTTTTCAGGTCTTCTTAAGTTCCTCTTGTCTATGAGAGTTTCTGAGACTTCCTGCTTATAATGACCTTGATAGTCTTGAAGAGTACAATCCAGATATTTTGTAGGATGCTCCTTTATTGAGATTTATCTGATGATTTTGCTGTTAATCTACATTTATGAAAATTTATAAGGAAGACCACAGAGGGAAAGTGCTCTTTCATCACATGATATTGAGGACACATATTATCAGCATGACTTACCATCATTGCTGTTAAATTCGACAGTATTTATCTGCTTTCTCCACCATACAGTCACTCTTTTTTCTTTCTTCCTTCCATAATTTTTTAGAACAAAGTTCATACTTAAGGTATGGGTAGTTGTGTTCCATCTAAGGAGGGGTATCTACATAAATTATTTAAATTTTTCACAGATTTGTCTTTTCTTAACATTCATTTATTTGGTCAAATATTTATTTATATCAGTTTATAAATCATGACTATTTATTTTACATTTTGGGTTATAATCCAATACTACTTTATTTATTTTGATGCTCAAGTTATTTCAGCTTTGACCACTGGGAACTATGTGTTCAAATATGTGTTCATATATATTTTTATGAAAAAAAATTGAAAGCAAAATATTATGAAGAATAGAGTCACTGCTTTACATTTTTTGAAAATAATTTTATTGTCTGGCTTATTAGAAAAGAAGGAGATTATTAAGTATGCTTCTGCATTCAATCTGGTGAAATGTATTATTTTGGTAAATATCTGTGAGGAAAATTCAAACTCACAAAGGTAAGTGGTTAGAAAGGGAATTGCAATAGACTTTCAGATGATTTTGAATATGTCATGTAGCTTCTGGAAATATTACTATATACTTATGAGGGAATGAAAGATAAATTATATATTAGTATCAATATGAATATTATTTTGACCTTATGTACACTTTAAAAATTCTCGAGAGCTCAAAATGTTTTTGGAACACATTTTGAGAACTATTGTTCTGAAACATATTGTTTAGTGTTTCAGGAAGAAAAATAAAGGAGTCTAAAAATTAAGTCTTTTACTATTACTTTTTTTTACCATCTATTTCATTAGTGATCATTTTTAGAGGACATTTTTTCTTTTATTTTCTTCTTATTATTGTTTTTGATGTATATATTTTATTGACAGAGGAGGAACGGGCATATAAAGACTGAACACTTAGTGGTACAGTGCTAGACTTGATGCCAGTATAAAACTAGGCAAAACTAGTAATATTATATAATTCATAGTGTTAAGAATTTTTCCTTACTTGGTAAAATTTTCACTCTTAGGACTTCTCCATTTACTTTTTTCCTATTTGCCCATCATAACTTGTCTTACTGTCACATTCTTAATTTGCCTGAGATCAGCTATGTGACATGTTTGATGAGGGGCCACTTGGAAGCATTTTTCATGCTTTGCCTTGACCATTCATCAGTCATGATTGTTCGTGTGAGCAATTTCCATCATGGAACCACCTTATGCTGCCCTTGAGAGTGAGAGAGGAAAGGCAGGTTTGGCAAAAGCAAGAAGAGAAAAGATGGAGCCCGGTGCCAATTTTCTAAACTTGCTGCTCGGCTGGAATGATTGTGAGGGATGATGGATGACTGATATCACTCTCAAGTGTCTTTTATCCTTTAGGATAATTTTGCCAATTTTCCAGTGAACTTAAATGTCCACAGATGTTTGAAATGAAACCTGCTGATTTGTAACTCAAAGGCTCAAACTGCCAAATTGTTGGAGAATGTTAGTGGAAACTGACAATTTGAGTATAGTTTCAGCAAAAGAACACTGAGTGTCCTGAAGACATTCTTGTAATTTGCCACTAGCACAAAAGTCTGACCTAATGATTTTTTTTTTTTTAGTAGATTAGGAATAGCAAAGGAATGTTAGGTGCTGCTATTTTCAGATCACAATTGGTCAATAAATACTATATCTGATATCTATTATTATTCGTTAATTCAAGGAAAAATGTTGAGAATGTTCAAACTTTTGCTGAATCTTATATGTACCAAAAGGACTGTGAAGAAAACTAAAAAAAGAATTTTACAGAACATGAGAACTTTTTAAAGGAAAGTAATTACCACTCACAAGAAATGGATTTGTATGAATAATATGTCAAAACACACTCTACTGTCATATATATCTATAAAGAACAAATAAAAAAATTAAAAAAAAAATAAAGTGTTAGATGGACTGAAATATTTTAATGTAAGAAAGTACAGAAAATTAATTGATATATTTTTAGTTTTCATATGCAATTAACCTGAATTAGACTATTACCTGCTGAGTTTTGGTATAGAATCAAAGACATCTACAGTGAACTGAACAGGCTATTAAAATACTATTTCCTTTTCCAACTTTAAAAAAAAGAAGAACTGGATATGAGTTGGAATGAAAAAGATATATATGTTAAAATATTGCTCTGAAATTTGTTGAGAAAGATGTTTTCCTCCAGTATCCCTCTAGCTGGCTACAAGGTTTCATCCCTCCATTACCTTTTTATCTCCTTAATTCTCTATCTATCCTGTTGACAGATTACTAAAATCTGATGGAAAATAAATACTTACCTTTGATTCCCTTTTATATCTTCCACTAAGCACTTTAACTATTTTAACTGCACTTCAATCATTTAAGTAAGCAGCATATTCAAATTTTAAGGGTCTGAATTCCACAGTGAATTATTGTTTAATTATATACTTTTCTGAAATGTCCATGTCAAGTCATTCTTTGACTACCTTTTCTGTCCTTTGGACATGTTAATAACAGAATCTATCCTCAATCTTAGTCAACATTTTCCAATAAAATTATATATGTTAGTGAACTTGGAACTTTAAAAAATATATAGATGCTTGGATTTTACCCAAACCAAATGAATCAGAATTCCTACCAAGAACAGGCATTGGTTTTTGGTTTTTTTTTTTTAGAAGTTTTCCAAGTGATTCTAATGCACAGAGTTAAAAAATTAATTTTTGCCAGGCAATCACCAAAATATATAAATATATTAATAGTTATAAACTCAGAAAGGAATGAGTAAAGATTCTTCTTCCTTGTTTTCTCCATTCTACTAGATCTACTTTTTGTCTTCTAGTTACTTAGCCTGTCTGAATGTCAAGTGTTGTTATGTATTAGTGTTAACATTATTATGTATTACAAAAGGGTTGTGAAAATATGCTAAGATCAAATGACCTGCATTACATACTTGCAAGATGCTTTGTGTAGAAAAATGCCTCAGAAAATATTAACTTTTAGTTATTGTCACATTGATCATACAATGATCCATAGGTAATGGTCAATTTAGTTCAATGGGAAGCTATTGTTCATTGTAATTCCTAGGTAATCATTTTATGCACAGAATATCACTCAGTCTGAATAGAGTTGTAGTATGCTATAGTAATTGCCCTACCCCCACCACAACCTAAATGATTAGATAAATTATTAGAGGTCATACAGAATACAAGAAGGAGAATGAAGAATCAGCCCCAGGTTGATCTAGCTCCATCTAGACTAGCTGGTGGACATACTACATAACTCTAAACCTATTGATTCACCTTATATTCATTTGATAATTTTTAAATCCTGTAAAGTAGATGTGACTGAGCTCATTTTACATATAAATAAAGGGAGGCTCAGAAAATTAAAATGGTCTGTCTCAGCTGGCTAAACTAAGATTAACTAAAATTATAATTTTTGAAGTTATAATTAAAATTATTACTTAAAAAATCAGTGTCACAGATTTTCTATGTTTACAGGTAAAGGCTTTCCTTAGGCTGTTTTTAGATTAAATGAATAACAAAACTTCATATTTATAAACTCAGGAGCATTTTATAAGCTCAGGATCCTTTTGTAGTGCAATGCAGAAATCTAAGCATTGAGAGCATTTATTTTGTTTGTTTATTTTATTTATGTTGCACAAAAACCTATCTTGAAGATTTTGCTTTTGGAAGTTTATTTTGTGTAAGTTGTAGGATAATGGACTTTTTTTTTTCTGATGGTGATTCAAGTCAACCATCTTATTATTTTGAAAACAAAACCCAACAACATTGACATAGATAAATATTTTTATTCTAAATTTGTGTAGTTTAAATTACATTTTGGGTGGAGAAGACAAGATTTCTTTCCCCTTTCACAAGGTGACCATTTCCTGTTATATTTAAAATGAAGAGTTGTAGTTTTGTAAGATGTTGTCATATCCTGGATACTACAGGTGTTAAACATTTTAAGGTCAACATTTCAAAGAAATGTCTAAATTTCTGTGCCCAATAGCACTTGCATATGTTTTCTCATGCCCTTGAATTAGCCATGCATGGAGAAAATGCATGTGCAAACCATATGGCAAGAGATCTACATGTCACTTCCAAGAATTGCTTCCTCCAAGGGTCTGGGTTGATCACAAGCCACATTTTGGAATCTTAAATTCTTGATTAAGCCCAAGCATTGAATTTAATTTTAGAATAAAAGTGTGGATGCTAAGTGTACCTAAGAGGCTCTTTTCTTTAGGCACAGAAACAGAAATGTTTACTTTTTGCGAAATCATGTACTAAAAGATATCTAAAAGTCCTTTCTCCCCACAACTATCTTAAGCTAAAGCAAAATTGCCACAAAGACAAAAAAGCAGTAAGTTAGTTGACTTGTCATTTCTAATGGAAATAAGTCAGAAATCACACTCCAGGAGGAAGTACAGCTCTGGGAAGGTATGCTTGGTTTTCTTTACGGGCTATGTGCTTTCTTGTTTGCCATAGGCCTCATTCCTGTTGTGTTAAACCTTGCCTGGTGCACACATTAAGTTTGCCTGCCGGGTTCCCACCTGTATTTGAGTTTACAATACCTGCAGATGACCAGGTTCACAGTTCTTACCCTCCGTGGTCTCCTGTATATTTTGCAGCTAAATTAGTTTGGCTTCAGCATCTCAGCTGGAGTCAATCAGTCCTACCTTTTCATCATTCTTTGATCTTGTACAAAAAGGTAATATCTCATTATAAGTTTCCTAAATGACTCACATTTTCCAATTTAATATTTTATCATATTGCCATTGTCTATCAGTCCATTTTATTAAAAATTTTATATAAAATGTATTAATTGCTGACATTTATGAAGTATTTAATCTGGTTAGCCATTGTGTTTGGGATGAGAGATGGGTTTAAATAACATGTTCAAGAAGTCTTCAGTGTAAAGATAATAATACGGGTGCAGTTAATTGATGAGGGAGTTAATCATGGTATTTTGGAGAAGACATGTTTCAGAAAGCAGCAGCAACTTGAGAAAAGGTCCTAGGGCATAACAAGCCTGCTATAATTCAGGAATGGTGAGACTCTTTTTTTTTTTTTAATTCAATAGCTTTTATTTAATTCCAGTCACCATGCTAAGAATTAAGAGTAACATGACATTGTCTTTGTTCTCCACAGAAGTCTGCAACATATTTTCTTAAACCATGTGATTTTTTTTAATTGCAAATTTTAGTAAAAGCATATCTGCTTCTCTTTTGATGCATTTTAATTGCACTATGTTAAGTAGTTGTAAATTAGACTAGGTAACATTTTTTGAACCTAAAAATTTGGGTTGAGTCATATAAAGTTTTTGCATTAAATAAGATTCCATACTTCATCAAAAATCATTGGTAGTTGAAATGTTCATTGCATTGCTGTCATAGTATGTAATCTTAAAGTCATGATGAAATAATATGGTGTGTTATTCTCTGCTAGATAAAATATACTCACAGTTTAGGTCCTAGCCATTTTGTTGTGGTAGTAAGCTGACATATTCTGTGAGATAGTCTTGAGTTGTCGCCTATATTAAGGTTACCAGGTTTGCTAATCCAGTGATATAGCGTCTTCTCTTTAGCAATTTGTGATTAATTAGTTTTTGCTGTAAAAATAATGATTCTGTCCTAAATAACATTATAACTCTATTTTCTAAAATGTTCTTTTTTAGCAAAGTAGAGCTTGCTTTGATATCTGATGGCAGGACAATAGTATGCTACCATCCTTCTGTGGATATCCTGTATGAACATACACAAGTATGTATGACAAAATCTACTCTTGCAGTGTCTGGAGTACAGTAAGTGATGGGGATGGGAGAAAGCAAGTGAGGTGGTAGTG